>NC_090267.1:517011807-517318213 GCF_040414725.1 Anabrus simplex
CACCTCCACAGGCCCGTGTTCAGCATAGCAGGTTGGGCAGCTTGGGCGAGGTACTGGTACTACTCCCAGTTGTATGCCCAGACCCAAAGTCTCGCGCTCCAGGACAATGCCCTTGAGGCGGTAGAGTGTCCGAGGCAGGAAACCAACGCTGGGAAAGAAGCGAAATAATGATCATCAGGATGTTCCATGTTTACTAACACTGACATACATAATGGAAAATGAAAACTCTCTGTCAGTCAGTCAAATGCTCACGTTAACTGAGTGATATAAAAGACATATAGAAAGAGTTTTACACATAAGATATAATCATAAGTTATGAATTTCATTATAGTCCGTACTGACAATTTATTGATCACTATCAAAGTGGTAGGAAGGGTCCACCTATTCAATACTCTTAGTTTGTATATTCTCTTATAAAACTGGGGCTAGTTTCGACCCCATATATATTGGGTCATCTTCAGCCACGCTCCAATTGGAAGACATGAGAATACATATAACCAATAATGATATAAACACTGATATGACACAATTTATAGTCTTAATTTAAACCAATGATGAAGTCTGAATAACATATCTACATTTTAAACTAAATAACACATCAAAAATGTTGTGGTTGATGGCGAACTATTCTGTCGTTTCTACAGCAGCTATTGTTTTTGAGTTGACCTGGGAGTTGGTATCCTTTTCTGTGTAAACACTGATATAATTTAAACCATTGATGAAGTCTGAATAACATATCTACATGTTAAACTAAATAACACATCAAAAATGTTGTGGTTGATGGCGAACTATTCTGTCGTTTCTACAGCAGCTATTGTTTTTGAGTTGATCTGGGAGTTGGTATCCTTTTCTGTGTAGACGAGCCACTTGATTGATATTTATGTTTGTTCAATAGTAATATGGGTCAAGACTTATGTAGCTTTAAGAGGAACATTCGTACACTGAATAGGTTTTCCCTTATTATCAATGTAGTGATCTACTGTTTAATTTATTTGGAGGTGAACGTCTGAAAAATAATTTGAAGTAAATAATTGAGAATATAACGGAAGCAAGAAGATCAAGATAACTATGTAGGCCTATAGCTATATGAGACTCACCCCTATGTTGTTCGTAAGTTACACGCTCATGGTACGGATACCAACACCAGACTGATTCTTGAGAGGGAGCAGGAGTATAGCTTATGA
The DNA here is from genome assembly GCF_040414725.1 of Anabrus simplex. Classification (NCBI taxonomy): domain Eukaryota; kingdom Metazoa; phylum Arthropoda; class Insecta; order Orthoptera; family Tettigoniidae; genus Anabrus; species Anabrus simplex. Next base: position 517,012,992 of record NC_090267.1, read on the forward strand.
TAGCAGGGAATGGAGGAGGGATGTGTGAGGAGGGGCGGGTGGGGGGCAAGTAGGTAGATTTGAACTGATTGCTGGAGCTAATGTATCTTTTTTCGTTTATACTTTCTGTATATAGGAACGAGGATATCAAATAGAATATTAGATTTTTCATTAATTTCATTAATATTATGGTTAGGGTTAAAGTATTGTTCTAAATGTATGTAACAATTCTCCAATATGTTGAGCATGGTGCCCTTCTTATCTACTTATAAAATGCTTAGATCTTGGTTAATTGATGTAAAATTGTGTTTTGAGTCTGTGATGTGTTGTGCCATGGCAGAGAAACGATTGTATCTTGAAGCATAGACATGCTCCATGTATCTTATTGAAAAATTATGACAAGTTTGCCCAATATACGTACTTTTACAGCTACTACATTGCAGTTTGTACACACCTGATTAAGAAAACTTATTAGTTTGATTGACAGTACGTGTGTTATAGAAATTGGTTAAATTGTTATTATTTATTTATTTATTTTAAAAGCTATTTGTTGGTTATGCTTCTACATAAGTCTAACATAAGCTACATAAGTCTTAACCCATATTACTATTGAAAAACATAAATATCAGTCAAGTTGCTCGTCTACACAGAAAAGGATACCAACTCCCAGATCAACTCAAAAACAATAGCTGCTGTAGAAACGACAAAATAGTTCGCCATCAACCATAAATTTTTTGATGTGTTATTTAGTTTAAGATATGGATATGTTATTTCAGACTTCATCAATGGTTTAAATTATGACTATAAATTGTGTCATATCAGTGTTTATATCATTAATGGTTATATGTATTCTTATGTCTTCCAATTGGAGCGTGGCTAGTCCTAGTTTTATAAGACAATATACAAACTAAGTGTGTTGAATAGGTGGACCCTTCTTACCCTTTATTGTATAAGATATAATGCAAGTGATATGCAATATTTTTCTCATAGACAAAATATTTTTGGATAGAAACCAACAAATCCTTGCATACTAAAAACGTCAATCCACAATTTTCTGATTTCTGTTTGCTTGTTGTTTTTATGACTTTTTTTGCTAGGGGCTTTACGTCGCACCGACACAGATAGGTCTTATGGCGACGATGGGATAGGAAAGGCCTAGGAGTTGGAAGGTAGCGGCCGTGGCCTTAATTAAGGTACAGCCCCAGCATTTGCCTGGTGTGAAAATGGGAAACCACGGAAAACCATCTTCAGGGCTGCCGATAGTGGGATTCGAACCTACTATCTCCCGGATGCAAGCTCACAGGCGCGCGCCCCTACGCGCACGTCCAACTCGCCGGGTTTTTTTTATGATTAGGAACTATTGAAAGTCGTTTGTAAAACATAATTGAAGACGTCCCCGCACTAAGGTTGTAAGGGTGTGTCCTGCGGTGTCATCTTACGTTTTGGTTTACAACGAGCAGAGCTTTGTGAGGATGAAACATCGCTCAGCACCAGGTGTAATCACATCTGTATTTAGTTGGCATTCTTATTGTTATTACTCTTATTTTTATTATTGCACTAATTATGTGCTGTAATTTGAGTACCAAGTGCACGTACAGGATTTATTCCCTGTTATATACAAACTTGCAGAGTATTGTATCACTTCCAATTCATACATTATTGTTAAAAATCTTAATTTATAACAATGACATTTTGTATTTAGTAGATGAACTGAGTTCTACACTCGTATTTGCAATTGAGGAGTGTCCGTTTACAAGGCGCTATTTTCTCGGCCACATGCATTTCAATATTATCGATTGCCACGAGCAATCCAGTCCAGGAAGGTGTGGTAGTACCAAACCCTATCGTGGGCACGTTCCATGTGCCTTTTATTATACGTTTCCTTGCGTTTTCCTCAAACTTGGTAGACACTCGTCAATGTTTTCAACTAGTGTACACCATGAAATAAACCCCTCTCCTGACAAATTACTAATTTGTTGATCGCATCCTTATTTCCGGGAGGTATTTAATTATATCGTTGAAATCAGCAGCCTTTCCTGAAGCTAGGCGTATATTTTGTATGATACAATATTAGAGATACCACTACGAGCTCGAGAAAGTTTGGTCAATCGGATATTTCCACGCCAGTACCTCGTAAACTCGGCAGGAGGAGGGCGAGTGAACAGCTAACTGTCGTGGAGTGGTTCGGTACTCGCGTATCGTAGGCCCTACCTCTATTTTTATGGTGTCCAAAGTCCCTCTCACCAAACCTCTGGTCATATTTGGAGAGCCTCCCATCACGGTGAGTGAGGCCCTCTTTTAAATGTTATGAAGCCCGATGAATAACAACCGCGATAACACAGTTCTTGCCTAGGTCATCTCTTTGCACACTGCTGTGTTCTGTGGTAATCAACCCACCTCTCGTACTTGATGTCTGCTATAATCGATTTAACATATTCCTGTCCACGTTTAATACTCGATCGTTTTACATTGACGTTTAGTTCCAAGAAGGGTAAGGGGAAGTAAACCGAATAGAAAAGGTTAAAAATGAATAATTATTAGTGCTGCTGCGTACGGCTTTGTCACCTGTTTTGTCAGTAGAGCGGAAAACTCATCACATTTAATGAGGGAAGAGACCGTGCGCCACAGTAATAACCAGAGTACATCCACTTTCTTTATTCTAAAACCACCAGAAAACATACTTGCTTCATAATAGACGATTTTTCTTTTCAGGCAAACGGGGCAATAATTCGTTTTTAATTTCTCTAAGCTGTCCATTTACTTCTAAAAGATAACCCACAGAGTAGAAACTCCTTCCAGGCTGAAACGTGGATCATGGATACTAATGGGGAAAAGGTAATTCACAAAACATTCCAAATTTCGAATCATCATAGTCTCAACCTTCTGTCCTGTCATTTAGATCATTGTTTTAATGTATTAATACACAACGCAACGTAAATTTTCCAGACTGTATTTTCTTTGTTACGAAATATAAGCGAAAACTAATGAAGTCCAGTCACTGTTTAATTAAATAACTAACTTGCGCAGGTAAATTAAAAAATAATGTTTTATGGTCAATAATATCTGAGGTCCAAGAAATTCTCATTGTAGATAATAATCTTCTTCTCCTTCTTCTTCTGACTCTATCCCTTTTTCCACAACCTGGTGTGGTTATGGGTGTGATATTTGAGGCACATGTTGATTTGGCTCAGTTTTACGGCCGAATGTCCTTCCCCTATGCCACGATTATGAGTTTACTGCAGCGGTTGCTAGTGCCTCTGCATTTCCCTCTAGACAGTCAGCAGTGTGTGAGGTACAACGATCGCACTTGCCGGATTGAACAGACACCTTAGCCACACTTCCTTGCATTGGCAACTCGAGTTGAAACACAAGCACGCAGTCTCCGAGCTAGAGAAATGAAGAACAGTCGGTTAAGAAGAACCTAGGACCATGCAAGACCCTTGCAACTGAGCAACTCATGTATTAACACTAACGAGAACGAAAATACAGGAGGTCCGATATGTTGAAGAATAAAGTTATCAGGGCCACGAAGGGCATGAAAATGAAAATATTTTAGACCTCGTTTGTTCGTCTTCATTACAGAGTGTTATTCCTTTGAGCGTTCAGTATGCAAGAGTCTGTGATTTAAATAAACGCCGCCATACTCCTCTGTTGCTAATTTCAGATGACAACCAGCTTGCACGGTTGCTAGGTAACGCTCTCTGGCCGTCATACATCATAGCCTGCAGGGTTGCTAGGTAACGCTCTCCGGCCGTCATACATCATAGCCTGCACGGTTGCTGCGGTTACACTTCCGTAATGCGAATTTCCAGATGGCCCTCAGTCGTAAGGCGTATTAGATTAGAAAATATGGATACGAAGAAGTGTGCGGGAGCGCATTAAATCACTAATGTCGTTTGAAGTATTTCAGTGTCGTGCCCACCCCCGAGAGCGTGCTTTCTTCTGAAAGCTGGCGATTCGTGAATAATAAAATAAGAGGCACGAGGCGAAGCGGGTTTTTGTATTTGCTAGCATGGAATATTAAAATCTTCTCTGAGGGTTCTACTTTAGTATTTAGTATGCCCTGAATGGCATATATGATGACGGCAATTATAGTAGACTACAAGGCAAGGAGACTCACATTATGGCAGAGTAATAATTTAATAAGGACTGATTACGTGAATTCTTTGAGGATGAGGCAAAATATTGTAAGATTATCGCCTACAAGCAAAATTCTTGGGAAGAATGAAAAAAATATTACGAGGTAGATGTTTCCATCAATCACCACTCATCTGCGTTCACACCTGTCATGTCACCCAGTTCACTGATTTCCTATGAAGAGCATAGTTCGTTTCTTTCTTACCTTGTTGTGATTTCCTTAATTTCTGAACCGTATTACGGTCGGTGAGCGTTGCGGAAATATGAACATGAGTTTACTGGGAACTGCGTGTTTTTGTTGTGTGTGTTGCGGAATATTAATGACAGTATAAACTCCCTGTCTCTGAGCCAGGGGAAATAACGTGAAAATCTCTGGCCTGTCCGGTAATCGAACCTCGAGCCTTCTGAACCGCAGCCCAGGAGCCGGACAATTCTCTTTGTAAACGGAAGGGCCCAGTCTCTTACTTCGCTACGGCGTCCTTGAGTGATGGAATGACGCCGCCATCTTGAGGTACTAAATTCGCTGTGCCGCGCGGCTCGAAATAGATTACTGTAACAACATGTCGTTTGACTCATCTCAGTGAATGAAGTGTTTCAGTCTGTTGAACACTAACACAGCGTTAATGAAGGGACGACATGTTTCGATCTTGCAAGAAAACCATCAGATTCTATCAAATCCCTTTTTCTTCATTGATGAAAATTGTTTAGAAATCCAGAAACATGTATCTTAGAATTGTGATTAACCTTTTCACTCCCACGTTCGTTTCAGCCTCATGCGTGTCTCATACGAGATTTTGTTGGATGTTTCGACAGTGGTTGAAATAGGCTAAGCATATGTTGGCTGGGCTGAGTGGCTCAGAAAGTTGTGGCGCTGGCCTTCTGACGCCAACTCGGCTCAGTCCCGTGGTATTTGAAGGTATTCAAATACGTCAGCCTCGTGTCGGTGGATTTACTGGCACGTAAAAGAAGTGCGGGACAAAATTCCGGTAGCTCGGCGCCTCCGAAAACCTTAAAAGTAGTTAGTGGGGCGTGTTGTTAAAAATACGTTGTATTTACACAATTAACGAACAGTCAAGGAACCAGAACATCAGTAAGATGGCTCTTTTACGAGAAGTCGACAATGCTTACAGCTCGTAGAGGCTCATCATCATTCCGTAATCTTCCTTCTTTGACAGCTGTGAAACAAAAACATAAGGTAATTATCGTCAAAATACGGTGAGGTAGTTAAACTACAGGGTCAGACTGAAGAGCGCATTGCTTGAGCTAACAGCGGATATCGTACAGGGGATGCGGGAAGTTAATACTTGGAAGTCTTAACAACAGCGCCGGCTCGTGACAAAATGTTAAGGGGGTTCACAACAGTTTTGTTCACGTCTTAAATGTGCCTAAGTATAACGCAGTTCAGTACTTAAATCATTTCACTAGAAGCGCCTTGCACGGTTCATTCTCCGCGTAGGAACGGCCGCGCGTGTTCACTCAGACTGTAACAAACATAAGAGACATATCCAGGGCGGATATGAGTATTGAACACATCCCTCCATATAGAGCTGGCATAAAACTGCAACAAGTATACGTGGCATGACGTTGAAAATAACGTAAGGAAATAAATAATTATCAGTGCAACAATCACGGGAAGTGACTTTTACCTAACCAGCGAGTGACGCAAACTTATCACTTTTGTGTCTGTTGTGTACCATATTTCAGTTCGCACTATGCTGAATTTACTTCTCTTAAATTAAATTAATTTAATTACGAAGGTGTTACTATATTGTTCTACTCTTTATTTTCTTCCACCCAAATGAAGTACATCAGTTGTTACGTCGACCTTCTCAGGATAACCTCCTTGTAACTGTATGCAATGTGCCAGTCTCTTCACACATTCGTAAACCATTCTTTCGGAGCGCTGCGTACCCACCAGTTCTGCAAAATCCGCAAAACGACGACCACGCAGAGGTTTCGCTTACCAACTGTTCGACATTTCTTTGGCGGTGGACTGCCCCTGTGCTTCCATTGCACCGATTGTTCTTTCGTTTGTGGCTCATGGTAATGGAGCCACATCTCATCACCAGTCACAAGACTAGCCGTGAAGTTGGCTGGATCTTGATCATGGCGTTGCAAAAGTTCTCTGCACACGACCAGACAAGAGTCTAGGCACGCACGTCACGATCCGCTGCCTCCACTTCTGTAAATGTGATGCATTTGTTTCCTTGGATGGCCTGTTCCACCCCGGCAATGTTGGCTGGTGTTGACACTGTCACATTGCTTCCAGAACTGGTTCCCTTGTCCACTGATGTGCGCCCTATTTTCCAGCCTTCCACCCCGTTGTAAACCGTTTTCCGTGACGGCGCGTGTTCTCCACAGTCTGCCACCAAGCGCCCGTGAATTCTGCACTGGTCACGCCTTAGGAACCAAGTCGTACAGCGCTGCCCCTGACGGCTGCTTTCCATATTGTCTGCTCCTACGCTGACAGTGTTGTTATGAAATGGCTATGACCAGTGCATTCTTTGGGCCCTGTGCGTGTGCTGCTACCAAACGGTCGAAGAAGACACTAGTTACACGTCACCACCTTCAAAAGTGAAATGTGGACCATACCTGGACGTAAAAAGAATAAAGTGTAAAATAATACAGTACGCACCTCGCATTAATAATTTTGATTCTTCACGACGTAAGACGTCCATGTTTGATCCACGCATTAACTTTTCTTGTTTTGTTGTTCGTATCTTGCTACGAAAGGTATAAGAGAAGTGTACATGGGGTTATGTTGTCATAAAACATACAAATTAATGTTATTTCAAGTTAAGTTACCAGAGTCGTAAACATGGTCCTGATTAGTACGAACTTTATGATATACTGGGATATTTATCTGTTGTAAATGAATTAACCTAGTATACATTAGTCAGTGTTGTGATGGCGTCAGATTACTTGAGCAGGGAAAGTAGACACGCTACTTTTTGTGTACGGAACCATGGTGCTACAATCAGCGGAGATCAAGTTTGTTTTTCCTTGATTCATGACCTCTCTGACGTCACTGTGAAGCGGTCAGAAACAGTGCGGTAAAGTGTCATTTTCCGCGCTCTTTTACGTCATAGTATGAAATGAAGACACGTTTGATATTTGTGATTCTGCACCGACTTCAGTTTTTGTTTTAGTGAACATTTCCTAGTGATTCAACGTCATACTTTCTCAGGGCTTCAGCGAGGCCAGGGGATAGGAAAGGTGTTGGACTGAGAAGGAGGCTATCGCACACTTAATTAGGAGATAAGGTATTATCGCCGTAGATGGCTGGTGCAAGCTTTCCAAGATTGTACACCTATGAGGACGAACAACTATCTCGATTGAATCTAATGTTGAAGTGGCCGCAAAACCCCACTCCCAGACAGATGATGTAACTAATGAAGGATAACATTCCCGACCTGCACGGGAATCGGACCCGAAACCGCTTGAACAGAAAGCCAGCGTGCTAAACAGTTAACAGGTATGGAAATGGGAAACTACAGAAATATATCTTCAGGAGTGCTGATGGTGGGGTTTGAGCCCACTACCTTCCAAGTAGCTAACTCGTTTTATAGTTTATTTATTTGCATTTATATACCCGCAACGAACATGGAAATCACGGAGGAATTTCATCACGGCATGCTCACTTCACCAACAGTTTTATGTATCTAACTAATAACTTGCAGGGTAAATGAAGAAAGGAATGCTGCGAGCAAATACCAGAACAGTTCATAAATATCGCTGTTTAATGTGCACTGCAATGGAATCCAGGGTCAGAACGTTCTGTTCAACTAAACACTTGCCCGAGGAAAAGGAATGCACCTGTTCAAGTTACCCAGCATAACATACAGGTAGTCCTACAAACATGAGTTCTAAAATTAATAATTCCTAGAAATGAGGAAATGTTTATCATATTATCTTGCAGTGTAAGCTGTTTGCAACGAGGAAACAGAACCGTCCTATTTGTCAGTAAGTATTATGCGGCATACCTCTGTTCCAGTTTGTAGGACTTGTTCGTAGTATGTAAATTTGTTCTATACTGAGATTCCGGTGGCTCAGGCGGCAACGCTCCGGCCTCTAACCGCTGGATACCGTGGTTGAAATCGCGGTCACTCCATGTGACTTTTTCTCCTGGACAAAGTGGGGGCGGGACACGTTTTTCTCCGGGTACTGCGGTTTTCCCTGTCATCTTTCATTCCAGAAACTCTCTCCATTAACATTTCATCTGTCAGTAAGTTAATTAATTATTGCCTCAGAGAAGTGCGACGGGCTTCGGCAGCCGGCACAATTTTCATCCTCACCGCTAGATGGAGGCTTCATTCATTCCATCCTTGACCCGGACGAATGACTGGAAAATGCCGTGGATTTTCATTTTCACTGAGATTAAGTTCCTGAGATCCACAAATCGAAAAGAAAGAGTTTCCTTTGCGGAAAGCATTAATATGCCTTTCAATAAATGAAACTCAATGTTACATCAAGGAGAATTTCGACTCCAATTCGTAGGAACTTCTAGCCACAGCGTGTTTGGTGACCAAGGCCTACGGTAACGACTAATGTGACGTCACTGACGGAACACTTTCTATTTCAACACACTCTACTTATACAAATCCACAGCCGCAGCATCTTTGGCGACCAAGGCCTACGGTAACGACTAATGTAACGTTACTTCCGTCACAAATGATGGTATTGCATGGTTAGAAAGGAGGCTGGGATTAAATCATCATTGTTAGATCACGACAACCTGCCAAGATTGACGTCGTTCGGGCATGTAATCAGGATGGAGCCAACGAGGAAAGCTTATGTTAACTTGGAGATACATGTGGCAGGAGAACAGAAGGTGGGAAGACCAGAACCCATTGGTTATACATCGTAAAGCTGGACATTGCAGATCGGCGAAGCACTCTAGAGGACCTCATTAACAAGAGAATGTATCTCAAAAAGACAGAGTGGAAAAAGCTCACCAATGGTTAGCTGGAAACTGAAACTGTAAAATGATGGTCATGACTGCAGTATTACAATCAATAAAGTTACCTCCGTATCTGTTGAAACCGAGATTGTTTTACTGTAATTGTAAACACTGTATTTTTATGTTGATTGATTCCTTAGAACATCCTCACTATACTTCCGAGTGAATTCGCTACATGGTGGGAGCCTGGTGGCTGTGGAAGATGGTGAGTTGGATCCTGAGGCTCGACTTCCCTAAAGGTGTTCAGTCTTCCATGTTCACACCACGCAAACTAGGGTTTTGTCTTTACGGAGGCCATCGTCAGTATTCAGCCACTCCCAGCCTGTCTGTGTGTTAGCGCTACGTTAAACCGATAGTCAACATACAACACTGTAACCAGTGGCCGGGAAATTAGAAAGGAAAGATGTATTTCCTCTCTCCACGCTTGTCTGTTCTTGTGCTGAACTTGACCTAGAGAGAGGCGTGATACTCATGTACTTTTACTGCCCCGAGTCACATGCTCTTCCGGCTGAGTGGTTGTATGGGAAGACTTTCAGCGACACTGATCTCATTAAGAACAGACTCAATCGCTTAGTATTACCTACTAGTTACACTAAGGATACGCCTGTATGAATAATAATAATAATAATAATAATAATAATAATCAAGAAAAGAAATGTAATTACCTAGGAGTTAAATCGTGTGGCAATTAAGGGGATAATCTCTAAATTATAAAAAGCCTACGGAATCATGGAATCACCTGTAGGCCTAATTCTCATAACAAAAGTCAATATCTAAGAAAGCAAAGTAATGAATTATAAAACAGTAACGAAAACCAGAAGCATTACACGTATCGGAAACTTTAATTATGGGCCAAAGTTCTCCGGAAAATCTTCGGGCCAGTCTGTGGAGATAGAATCTGGAAGAAAAGGAAATATCAAGAAATATAGTGTCATGCCAAGACTATCTCACACACCTTCAGACAAAGGCGACTGAAATTCTCAGAATGAGCGAGGATGGAATGACTTACATCATTTTCAACTTTGCCCTTTCATTAAGAACAAGATCATATGGCTTAGTGAAACTGAAACAGACTTCTAGGGTATCAACAGTCACCGAGGAAATTGTACGGGATAGATTTAAATTCCGAGCACTAATCAATCATCACTAATTTGCAGACAAACCCACGGCGCTACTTCCCATTCACTACTGGATTTTATCATTACAAACAATGCTGATAGAATGCAGACTCGCGGACAATAGCCAGCTACCGGCCTTTCACAACATGACTTTATTTACGCAACATGCCCACTGAAATGCCCCAAATATGAGCCTAAATTAACTGGTTATCGAGACTTCAAAAGCCTAAACGAAGAGGCGTCCATTGAAGATGCACTCAGAGCACCGTGGCACAAAGTACAGCTCGTACATAACATTGACCTCAAAATAACCTTGACCAAAAATATGGCTTCCGATTGAGATAACTAAATCAAATTAAGGAAACTCAATGGTCAAAAATTACCTGTGTTTCTCCCCAGTGTGGCATGGGCTCATCAGTTGGCTGCCGCACCTTCCCAAGACACTGGCCGCCTAGCACGCATATATAGCAAGTGGAGGTTCAATTCTCCCCTAGTACGTCGGCACTGCATTACGCTTATCACATGTAAGGCTTGCACTGGTGTCGCTACCGGCCAGTGTCTTGGGAAGGCGCGGCAGCCAACTGATGAGCCCATGCCGTACTGGGGCGAAACACTGCTAATATTTGACGATTCGGTTTCCTTAATTTTATTCAAAATAACCTTGTTTAACGAACTACTTTTAGGGGTGTATGACAAACATGACCACCATACGGACAGCACGAGTGAAAGGAAAACCATCACCTTGGCTGACGCAAGACATACGGGCAAAAATGGAGGAAATAAATGCAGCTTACAAATATTATATCCAACCATAGACAATTCCTAAAAGTACATAAAATTGCGTAACACATCTCAGACCAGCTAGAATGCTAAGATACGCCATACACATGACATCTTAGAAAAGCAATTCTGCCAACGTTTGGGAAATTCTTCCTTACATTGGTTTGACAAAAAATGAAACCGACGAAAACAACACTGACTTGCCATTAGAGGAATTAAACATTTCTTCTCACAGAATTTACATACAGACGAACGAACTGAAAGGTAAACAATTGACAGACTACATGCGAGAAGAATGTTATTTTTCCACATAATAACGCTAGAGAAGCAATTCGTGAAATAAAGTCAGAGGTTACTGGATGTGACGGAATAAATTTGACATTAATTAAAAGACTCTCTGAAATTGTTCTCCCAACCATTACGCATATAATAAATACCCCACTCATGACCGGAATCTTTCTCAACATATGTAAAAGTGATATAATAGGACCGATAAGAAAAATCGATAATCCAACAAAAGTCGAAGACTTTCAACCAATTTGTATATTTCCTTGTCTTAGTAAAATTTATATAAGGTCGTTCACAAACAGAAACACAATTTACTCGACAAATACCATTCAGGATTTAGACATAACTACTAAAAGTTACAAATGACATTCAAGTAGAAATGGACAACGGAAAATGACTTTCCTTGTTCTTTTAGACCTAAGTAAAGCATTTGACTGTGTGGACAGGGAAATATTATTAGCTAAGCTACAGGCACTGACGTGGCTGCACTCCTGTTTAATTGGGCAGCAGCAGTGCATGTCAACAGGTACGAAAGTACCACACTGGCAACAAACTGCAGTTGGCAGTGTTGTAGCGCCACTACTATTTTCACTGTACTTAAATGACCTACCGGAACATAAAAAACAGGCAAATACCATTTCTACGCAGATGGCATTCAACTATATATACATACAAACCCGAAAGACGTCCAACTAGACATTAACAAACTAAACGATGACCTGAAAAATATAAAAGACTGGACTAAAAATAATTTTCTTAAAGTCATTCCATTCAAATCGTAAGCAGTCATAATAGGAACCAACAATAATTATACCAAAGGGAAAAGTGTTAAAATTCCTCCAACCCTATTCCACGCAACACCAATACAAATAAACGAAACTTTAAAGAACCTTGGCCTCACTTTTTATAAGTACTTAAATTTGACGGAGCACACGACGAAAATTTGCCAATGAGTATTCCTTTCTTTTGCACTCCCTTCAAAGTTTACGGGATCTCCTTCCACTAAATACGAGGAAGGTACTTGTTCAAAACTTAATTCGACCCATCTTCTATTATGGTGACCACAGTTAATGCTAAACTACAGCGGGGTATAATACATGCATCCGTTGTGTATTAAATACGCCCAGGTGTTGTCATATATCACCCTGTTTTGAACCGCACTACATGCTACGTGCAAGCCATACGATCCCGGAATTCCCTCGCGGCTGTAATTAGAGACATACATAGTAGAAATGTATTTAAAAAGAGATGTTATAAATGGTACATAGCCTTAGGAAATTGTTTAAAATGTTATGTTACAGTAAATCTCAGAAATTTATAACTATTATTTAAGTTTAATTTCATAATTAATTATACGTAATTAGGAACCTGAAGACTCTTTAGTTTGTACAATGTAGCATATATGAGATGGTCTGGCAAAACATCAGGCTTTGTAGCCTGAGCCACGCCATAAGTCTAAAAAGAAATAATAAATAAAATAAAATCGACACCAAAACCACGAACACCTCGAGAGAAGAATTCAGGAAATAACGTAGTGAGAGGATGAAGAAATTTTCGGAGAAGAAGAAATCAAAACTTCAACCGCACTCCTTACTTAGACATAACGACATACAATAATAATAATAATAATAATAATAATAATAATAATAATAATAATAATAATAATGCCATATGCTGCTTAGTCGTACCAGAATTTTAATTTGTTTAAAATCCATCAATTTTCTCTTAATGTGGAAACTAAGAAATCTGTGTGATGTCTGTTGACTTTTTAGGGAGAATTGTGAAAATATTACGTCACTCTGGCAGTAGCTCCCTGTGGTGTGAGTGCCAGCCTCTAAAAATGGAGAGCGCGAGTTCACAACCGGGTAGAGAAGTTCGGACTTTAGAAGGGGAGAAGTCCATTCGACACTCCATGTCGTGCTATGTTTACGTGTAAAAGATGTCTGGCGACACATTTGGTGTTGACCTGACATTGTCGTTTAAGCACGAAAAGTGATCTTTTACGTCAACAGTGATATGTTCACAGTGGCGTGCACAGCGCTGCTGGGGTAAAGAACATTTCCTAATTATTCCTTAGAATGCTTTTTATAATGTTTAAAACATTGCGAACATTTAAGCCAAGCCAAGTACAGCTGTCTCCACAATCCGCTCGCACTACCGCAGTTCAGCTTCTCCAGCGAGCTGGGTTTCCTGTCGGCGCGATAGAGAGCTACGCCCAGCGAAATTTAAGGTCGCTTGGGTGACGCCTGCACTTCAAGCTTCCTCGAGGCGGAACTGTGGCCCCTCCCTTGACAGCATTTTACGACGACAGGTGTTAGTTTTAATACTTGACACTCGAAGTGTTCCGCGCCACACGCTAGAGAGTGCAAGCAAAAAGATCAACATCTTAACAGTAGAGGCACTTGCACATCGTCTTGCTAATAAAAATAAAGCCAGTATATGAAATCAATTGTAAAATAGATGAATATATTTTAGTCTTGAGTTTGGGCATATATACAGCTTTTTCGAGCAATTCATTGAAGCACGTGCAGAGTATGTGTTCCGAATGAGGCTGCCCAGCATGAACACAGAGTTAAGCGCGAATGGTTGTCTGTGATGGTGGTATGTAGTGAATTTTTGTAGCGTTCCTCTTGAATTATAGGTTAAGGTTTCGAGAGTTCTGTGGTATTCTTCATGAATATAACGTATGTTATACGTTGTTTGTCGTTGATGCACGTACACTCAGTATGTGAGTGAAACTATAAAACTTCAACGACGGTAAAATACCAGTTAAATTTTGCTGATTACTTTAGATTAGGTTTTTTAAGTAAAAAACAAATAGTTAGTCCCAGTGTATTTTTGTGAAACCACGACTGTACTATCACGAAGCGTCACCAGATGGAACTGTAAGTACATTGTTTAAAATCTGCTATAGATTAAGTTATGACGGTGTCGTCAGTGCCGAGTATGTGCGAGCGTGTGGTTGGAAATATTCTTGAAAGATCTTTCTCAGGTAGACCTTTCCACGAAAAACGCAGCCTTATAAAATGGTAATGTTGAGAGTGTAGTGGGGCTACGATTGTTTGTATTTAAAAAACATTTTTGCAGCTGGGGTCATGGATATGTTCACTGCACGCCACTGTCAGAGCGAGTAACATTAACTTGTGTACAATATTTTATTTATACCGTGGTGAATTATTTTAAATAAAATTAATTTTATTATAAATAATTTTGATTCGCCACGGCACAGATCGTGCATGCTTGATCCATGCATTGACGTTTAGATGTGTGCATGATGTTATGTTGCAGTACAGAGACGCCGTTTTCTCTGTGGATTACTACGGAACCACGGTGGTGCCATCAGGTGGAGGAATAATTCAACATCTAGCAAGCTGGACGTGCGGTTATGCGCGCACAGCTGTGAGCTTGCATTCGGGAGATGGTGGATTCGAACCCTAACAGTAACTGTCGGCAGCCCTGAAGATGCTAGCCTAGCCTTTTCTATCGCATAGTCGCCATAAAATTTATCTGTGTTGGTGCGACGTAAAGCAACTTGTAAAAAAAAAAAAGACTCAGCAAGGTTTAGTTTGACTATCCGCATGTACGCCAACCAACCAAAAACAATTTCTAAGAATAAAGAAACAGTGCGGGAAGAAGGAAACTACGCCACAGGTCACCCGACAGAGATCTAATTCTATGTAGACAAAAAACGGAACGTCGAAATTGACTATCAGGCAAGATGGTAGTTATTGTTATTGTTGCTGGTATGCAATCAGAATAAACTGTTCAGAGAGATTAGATCCTAGGAGAAATTGTCGAGTTGAACATCTGATCAGAACTGTACTCGTAATAGCAAGGGATCACAAAGAAACAGGAGTAGGACAAGTGGTACTGACCACAGTACGCCGAGAGAACATATACCCACAATATTCGAATTTCCGGCAACTCGTGGGTAGTCTTAGACACACGAAGCTCATACATCAGAGAGTTCTGTCCTGTTGATAGTCGCCTCCATTTGTTAATCACTTTCTAACTAGGTTGTGTCTATTAATGGGTGAACCATTATCGGAGAATCTAATAAGTTAGGTCGAGAAGTTGAAGGTCGATAGATAATGAGTGGTGCCATTTGCATAAGAGCTTGGCCCTGCCGCGGCTCATCTGTTGTTCAAACAACTTAGTAAACAACCGCCGCGAGATCCAAATTGCTGTACTTGCGCTGGCGTTCAGCCGCTTTCCCTTCATCGTCCCAAGTATGTGGATTTTCATCTTTATGTCGCCTCAGAAATCAAAATTATAATTGAAATAAACTTCAAAATACCATAGTTCGGCCAAAAGACTTTATTAACATCGGGAGAGTTTCAAAATCTTCGCAGAAACTTAAGTAGCCCGTAGACGCGTTGAAACAATACATTTCTGGAAAACGTTCCCTGATGTGATCCGTGTGTTAACTGTCGTAGACAGTGGTTCGATCCGCTTTCGTGAACTACATTCAGTATCTAACTCCACATTGTTGTTGGCGTGCAACGATTCTACGAAGGAAAAAAATAATTATCTGCAGGAATGTCGAATGTAAAACGAATCGGGCGGATAGACTGGCTTGTGCTTCACGGAAACGTTTGGCGGTTTGCCGGGCGTCAGGCTATTTCCATGCCCGGTGCCCGCCGCCGGCAGGGTGGGGAAGATAGTGGTACATAATTTATATTCATTAGATTGCCTGAATTCAATTCCAAATCTCTCCGCAGTTCTCACATGGAGTGAAAACATATGATGCTGTTGATGGCGATTCGTCCGTCGGATGGGGACGTAAAGCTTTGAGCAGACTCCTTGGTCTTTTCCGACAGGAGTAGGCTACGTGTTGACACCGACTTTCACCCTCTCGCTACCTCATTATCATCGTCCCACATCGAGAAGCGCACGTCGACTAAGGGCATCAAATAGAAAGACCTGTACCAGGCGAGCTGAATATGTCCTCGGACACTCCCGGCACTAAGAGCCACACGTAATAAATAAATCCATACTCGGTCATGTATTGCTCGGGTCAAAATGTACTGAAATCAGACCGTCGTCGATAAGTGCGTTCGACTAGCATTTCTGAAACTTAATTCACTATAACAATTAGTAACTTAATTTTCAATAATTTTAGAATCAGGAATCTTTAAATCAAACAGCACTGCTTCGCCTTCATAGAGGTTCTATTCCTAAACATTAATGAGTACTATTTTATTCCTACTGTGTACATGTATCGAGGTATACCAGCCGACCCGCGAGCGCGTACTTTCTACTTACAAATGTCTCGCATGGAGATGGGATGCCTAATCACTTGTTTTTGAAGGTGAGCTAAAACGTTATGTATTTCACATGTTGTGAGAAATAATAATAATAATCGCGTATGGCCTCCGGAGAGGGCTGGTGCAGGTGTCCTTTTCTAGTAGACGGCTTATTAGGCGACATGCATGTCTGTGAAGATGTGGGCCATACCTAAGATGATTTCTAATGTTGAATACGCCACACACACCCAGCCCCCGAGCCATTGGAATTAACCAATTAAGGTTAAAATCCCCGACCCGGCCGAGAATCGAACCCGGGACCCTCTCAACTGAAGGCCATTCAGCCAACGAGTCGGACGTGAGACTTTAATAGTCATTCTACTGCACACGTTCCATAACAGGGTGCATTTGTAAATACACCTAAGATGCAGGAAAAAATTAACAATTTATTAAGTTATACACGTGTAGACATTCCACTCTCTAAGAGAGTTGTTTGTATGAAACTAATACTGTTCGAAGAAATACGTGTATAGAACGCAGGCGTCTCTTTGGAAAGTCCTGTGCATACCGTCTGCGAGCTTCTGCTGCATTCCGATGAGACTAATCAGAGAGAAACTTGGAACAGGCCCCACCCCTATAAGAATGAACGAATCGGAAAAAGATGGGGAAAGGCCAAGAAGGGCGTGACAATGATGGACTCAAAGGGCTGGCGGTCGCGGTCTATAAAGGAACTAACCCACCATTCGCCTCAGTGCAGGAGAATGGAAAACCAAAGAAAACCATTCTTAGGACAGGCAACAGTGGGGACCACCCATCCGCCTCTCGAATGCAGAGCCACAGAGCCACGGCAGAGCCGTACGGCCACCGCTCCTCTGCTTGGTCGGAGTGCAAAGCTGTTGGACCACGGACCAGCCCCTCCGCTTCTCCAATAGAGAGGCACAGAGCCACGGCAGAGCCGTATGGCCACCGCTCCTCTGCTTGGTCGGAGTGCAAAGCTGTTGGACCACGGACCAGCCCCTCCGCTTCTCCAATAGAGAGGCACAGAGCCACGGCAGAGCCGTATGGCCACCGCTCCTCTGCTTGGTCGAAGTGCAGAGCTGTTGGATCACGGACCAGCCATGGCCACTTGTAGGCCTACATCTACTCTGTATCCGCAACCAAGCCCTAGTCTCTTCCTATCCCACCCGTACGAGTTAGTGTGACTTCAAACGATAATTTTAAAGCAATTGGACGAGTTTCTGTCTCGTTCAGGCCCGCATACTAGATGTTGTCGAAAGTTGGTATGGGTTTGAACTTGGGCAGTGAACGTGCGCTTCATGACACTCCGCCTCCTTGACTCTGAGACGGTTCCAAAAAGCTCGACATTGGTGATTTTGGACAATTTGCAATCCTAACATGCCGCTCTATTCACCTGAACTGCCTTTTCGACAATGTTGAAGCCATAAGTCGTGTCAGAAATATTTTTCTGGCTTCTTCGTAACACAGTGTTCTCTATGTACTTGTAGAACTCACTAAGACTTATCAAGTGACACCTCACACGATCGCAGTCTAGAGCTGAGCCGCGTGCATTCAGATTTTAGTACCATAGATATGGCACTATTGCATCTCCCGACGACGACATATTGGGATAGCACCCTCGTTTACAATGAGACGCTGAACATTTGTCGTACGTCTTGTCTACAAAGGAATTACATTTTAAAAAGTCGACACTGAAACATATGGCTTCATTCTTAACAAAATATACAATACTGCTTCACAGAAACATTTGGTGATTTGATGATATAGCCAGGCGTCAGAATATTATAAACTTCCAAATAATCTGCATTCACTCTCTCGTTATCTAATCCCAAAGACACATCCATGATTCTCAGCTTTTCTGTGTAGGGGAGAAAATGCTCGAGTGCGATGTTACTTGAGATTTAGGACTATCTACAGGAGCTCGTAATGTATTATTAAAATTCTGGTGTTAGTTCATCAGTTGCATGAACTAGTCGTCATAATTCAATATAAAACAGCGTTCTTTCAGACCGTCCCTCATAAATTGCTAAGCCAGCATGTTGTTTTAGCCAATTAATGAAGTATTCAAGTGACTGATAACATCCTCAACGAAGATCTGGTTTTCCTCTTTTGAATCTAAACCGTTTCTCTCTGACGGTGAACTTTCATTTTTGTTCCCATACATCTCTTTATGGACATTACTCTGAACGCTTTTACAACTATTTGTCTTAGGAAGAAGGGAGAAAGAAAAATGCGACTCACATCTCGAGAGGGAAGCAGAAACCGTGTTCTACTACTTAAGTTCGTGCACTGACGCCTGCAGTGTAGGCAACACCACGTACACTCATGTACTGCAGTCAATAACTTCTTGGACTGGCGCTTACAGTATAGCCAAGCTAATATACACCTATGTACGTACTACAGTCAATAAGTTCCTGCTCTGGCACCTGCAGTGTATGCAACACGGCGTTCACTCATGTACTGCAGTCAATAACTTCTTGGACTGGCGCTTACAGGGTAGGCAACATAATGTACACCTATGTACACACTACAGTCAATCTGTTCGTGGACTGGCACCTACAATGTAAGCAACACAGAGTATATCTGTGTACGTTCTGTAGTCAGTATGTTCGTGGACTGGCGCCTACAGTGTAGTCAACACATTGTACACCTGTGTACGTCCTACAGTCAATATATTCGTGGACTGGCGCTAACAGTTCAAGGAACACATAATCTTTTAACTTGTCTTTTCACATCGCTTTCCTGTCCTGGTGATCGGGACTATTTGAATTTCGTCATCTCAAACGTTTCGCTAGTGGATTTGACTAATTTTTGGCAGAACTTGAAATTTATCCGTTGCTCAAACTATAACATTCTCATGTTCCGCCACTGACATTGAACTACCCTTAACAACAGAGACCGTAGTTCTGCTTATACTGTATGCACGCAACTATTTCTTGCTGGGACTAGCGAAGAACTCTCATGGAAACATCCTGTGGTCCAATGTCTCCGATATAGCGACACTAGATGGCCAGTCCACGAACTTAATAACTCTCGTACGTATATAGTCTTCAAAAGCATAGTCCGAAACTTTGTGTCACTGGAGTCACTAACAGGTTTGATAGTTATTATATCTTCAGGGCTGTAAACATCGCAGTTTGAATAAATGATTCAGTGTTTTACCTGCTTCAGAGCTGAACAGGTGAGCTCATTGCATTAGTAGCTTTGTGCCCGGGAGATAGGTGGATTCGAATCCCTCGTCGGCCATCCTCGAACTGATTTCCCGTAGTTTCTCATTTCACCTCCACGTCATCAATATATCAATAATTTAATCAATTAGACGTTCCGGAACAAAGAAAAGCATGCAAAACTTGCGCACCGAGCGAGTTGGAATGGCGGTTTGGGGCGCGCAACTGTGAGCTTGAATTCGGGAGATACTGGGTTCGAACGCCACTGTCGGCAACCCCCTGAAGGTAGTTTTCCGTGGTTTCCCATTTTCACACGAGGCAAATGCTAGGGTTGTACCTTAATTAAGGCCATGGCTGCTTCCTTCCCACTCCTAGCCCTTTCCTGTCCCATCGTTGCGTAAGACCTATCTGTGTCGGAGCGACGTAAAGCAACTTGAAAAACGTGTGCAAACGTTTCCTTTGCATCATATAAGAGGACGGTGTGTCTTGTCTTCTCCGCTCTGGCAAAATTTACAGCGCGTCATAATTTTCTAACGGAGTGTTGACAGAACGTTGTGTTCCATATGACTTCTTACAGTTGGCGCTCAGCCTGTTTGGCTGGCCTCTTGCTTCCGGAGAGACGAGTTTTGGTGCCAGGACAGTGCAGCCGGCAATATCACCGGTACAGGTCACCTTGCGTCTTTGTGGTATGGTCACTGTCCGTATCAGATGGTCGTGACATACATCTTGACATTTCTCATCACCAGTGCCATCTCCTCCAGTGACCATCACGGAGCTCACTATCGTGGATGTTCCACCTCTGTCACACCCATTCTGTGTTTGTCTTTCCTGAAGATGTGACACAAATAGGCCGCTTTCTTGTGTTTGGCGAGAATCAATACTTCACATTATTTCTTGTTCTTGTAGGCAGGATTATTATCATTTACTATTTAGCTACGAGAGGAACAGGAAGTAATGATTCATAAATCTAGAGAAAGCATTATATGACAGAGTACAGAGCGAAAAGATGTTCGCCGTACTCGGGGGCTATGGGATTAAGGGAAGATTATTAAAATCAATAAAAGGCATTTATATTGACAATCGGGCTCCAGTGAGAGCTTATCGTAGAATGAGTTCTTGGGTCACGTTCTTACAGGGGTTAGACAAGGCTGTTGTCCATAGTTTGCATGGGTCAGCTGCTGAAAGGTATAAAGTGGCAAGGACGGATTCAGTTAGGGGGAAATGTCTATGCTGAAGACTTGGTATGAAAATTGGTCTTTCGAAGCGTAAATTGATCTCAGTAGGTAAAACATTTAAGAGAACTGAGTGTCGGATTGGGGATACAAAGCTGGAACATGTAGATAATGTCAAATATTTAGCATGTGTGTTCTCCCAGGATGGTAATATAGTAAGTGACATTGAATCAAGGTGTAGTAAAGCTAAAGCAGTGAGCTCGCAGTTGCGATCAACAATATTCTATAAGAAGGAAGTGAGCTCCCGGACGAAACTATCTTTACATCGGTCTGTTTTCAGACCACCCTTACTTTATGGGAGTGAAAGCTGGTTGAACTGAGGATACCTTATTCATTAAGTTGAAAGTATCAGACATGAAAGTAGGGAGAATGATTGCTGGTACAAACAAGTGGGAATAATTGCAGGAGGGTAGTCGTAATGAGGACATAAATGCTAAATTAGGAATGAACACGATGGATGAAGCTGTATGCATAAATCGGCTTCGGTGGTGGGGTCATGTGGGACGAATGGAGGAGGATAGGTTACCTAGGAGAATAATAGATTCTGTTATGGAGGGTAAGAGAAGTAGAGGTCGGTCGAGACGACGGCAGTTAGACTCAGTTTCTAATGATTTAAAGATGAGAGGTATTGAACTAAATGAAGCCACAGCACTAGTTACAAGTAGAGGATTGGGGCGGCGTTTAGTAAATTCACAGAGACTTGCAAACTGAACTCTGAAAGTCATAACAGTATACATATGAAGAGTTATTTACTTATTTATTTATTTATTTATTTATTTATTTATTTATTTATTTATTTATTTATTTATTACCACGTTGTGCCCAAATAAGGAACACGATTGATCTTATTTAGTAGATGAATTTCATTCCTTCTCTCCCCAGAATCATTCCATCCCCTCGCTGCGAATTTTCTCCCGTTCTTCCTTTCATGCAGTGGTGGTTTTCATGTTGGGTTTTTCATCAAAATGATATTTGTCCACCAATGTTCCAAAGCTAGGGCTTTCAAATTTCCACCTGTTATGCTCATTTCTTGAAGGCCTTTCTCAATTTCGATTATCCAATTATTCTTGACTTTTAGTGAGGGGGAGCAATTAATTATCCTGTTAAGAAGTCTTTAATATTACCATAAAATTTCAAATATATTTTCTACTAGTGTCTAATATTTTCTCAGAATGCTGGTACAACTCAAGACACCTCCCTCTCCATAGAAGCCAGAAAGTATTTTGAGGCAAACTCTGAGACTAAGTACCCTATCTTCAACTCACTAGCATGATAGAATCGACTAACAATGACTTTACCGCAGGCTCTGGTATAGATAGTAGGATTACTAGGATTATTACTACTATTGTTATTATTTTATCTTTCTTTTTCTTTCTTCCTTTCTTTCTTTCTTTCTTTCTTTCTTTCTTTCTTTCTTTCTTTAGCCCTTTTACCTTCTAGGGTTGGTTTGTACCTCGGACTCAGCGGGGAATCTCCCTCCCCTGCCTCAAGGGGCGAGTCGGGAAGCGTGAGCCTATGGGTCGGGGTATACAAGTGGGAAGGAGGACCAGTACCCCCACCCAGCCGTCCTCATCTGCTATGTTAAACAGGGGCCTTGTGAGGAGATTGGAGTATCGGAAGGGATAGAGAGAGGGAAGGAAGTGGCCGTGGCCTTAACTTAGTTGCTATACCAGCGTTTGCTTGGAAGAAGAGTGGGAAAACACGGAAAATCACTTCGAGGATGGCTGAGGTAGGAATCGAACCCACCCCTACTCAGTTGACCTCCCGAGGCTGAGTGGACCCCGTACCAGCCCTCGTACCACTTTTCAAATTTTGGGGCAGAGCCGAAAATTGAAACTGGGTCTCCATGAGTGGCAGCTAATCACAGTCACCAGTACACCGCAGAGGCGGACTGTCTCTGAGAGAGTGTATAAACTTGAATCAATATTTGGAAATGTACATTTCGTTTTTCTAGTGAAGGTAAGTTGAAGAACCCATGCTTATGGTACAGTAACTTTCAGCTGCTGTTTTTTCTTTACTCGTCGGAAGGCTCATGTAAGAACTTCGTCCAGAGCTGTTGGTATTTCAACTTTAATCTCTTGTCAGACGTCACAAAGGAACTCGCTTTTGTTACAACCAAAGCCAGCTACTGTGTTTTGTTTTTACATACAAGGTGCAAACATCTAAGTCGTCAGCGGAGGTCTAAGGAAAGGTACGATACTTGCACGGTCTATTGGGCAATCTGTATAAATAAGTTCGTACTTTTCATTTCCTGTTTCGTACTTTGTGTTTAACTCGGTTTAGTGCAGAAGCCGAAAGATCCACAGTTTCAGACCTTCAGGCGAGTAACTTAATCTTAAAACATGCTGGGAATATGAGCTACGAAGTTTAGGTAAATAAAATATAATGAAGTATGAAAATTTATTCCAGAAAAATACAAACCTTTTCTTAATCAGCGTTATCCGGTCGATTAGAGTAGCATTTTGCTGTTTTCTACCACTACGACCGCTAATGTAAGAGAATGTATTGTTTTACTTAAGTCCTTATAACTACATTCGGTGTGGACACTTAAAATAAACGCCTGAGGGTATTGAACCAAGGAACACATAGCAAGTGTTATGTAAGGGCTAGGGTTTGAATCAGAAAGGAAACGAGTAAATAAATGAGCGATTTTAGGCCGGAAATGATTTTTTTAGTTTGATAGAGCTATGCAAGAATCACAGTTTGAAACCTTTCCAAGACCTTCAAATTTGAGTATGTATGTATGTTCAGTCCGTCAGCGCTTCCGCTGGTGGGATCCTCAACAGCTCCGCCATCAGCTGTCACAGATGGCCTAGCCATCACTGAAGAGGCGTACTAGAGATATGAGGAGTGAGGTAGTTTCCCGTTCCTTTCCTCACCAAATTTGGATAAAATTGATGAAATTGCTTAATTTTACGTTTTTCGTACTATAGGGACCCCTACTTTGGCTGCTAAGAATTCTTTTTCAACATTAAAAACGGTCAACATCAATTTTATACCTGTCTGTTTGTGACGACATCACGGATGATCGGCTTAAGTAGAATTTCTCGATATAGAGTTTAAGGAGACACGGGGTATGCACTAGTGGTGCATTAATATTACAGGGACCAAACGGCGAAATGGCAGGTTTATCCGTTAACCCTTACGCTGCACAATGAATCACTGACCCATTCACAAAAGAATGCAATTACGAGGCAAAAATTTTATAATTTCAAATCGGGTAATTTTTGTATGTTCCAGTGGGGAATAGGAACTCATTACAGTAAGTCACGCATGCTTATTGTTGACTTACTACGATACTCAATAACACTCGCCTGAATAGAAACTGTCTCAGCAGTTAGAGGAAATGGACGCACTTCATATCCAATTAAACTTCTCTAGCAACAATTTGCTGCCGAAATACCGTTTTACTGGTACGTTATGTCGTTGTTTTCACGTACCAGTAACTACTTAAACGATTTTCAGAGATGCTGGGATGCCAGAATTTTGTCCCGCAGGAGTTCTTTTACGTCCCAGTTAATCTACTGACACGAGGCTACGTATTTGAGCACCTTCAAATACCACCGAACTGTTCCAGGATCGAACCTCCCAAGTTGGGGTCAGAAGGCTAGCATCTGACCCGTCTGCTTCACTCAGCCGGTCTTACTGGCACAGGAAGCAAAGTTTAGTAGCATTCCTTGGAGGTGGATCGAAGTTGAATTTATTTATTTATTTATTTATTTATTTATTTATTTATTTATTTATTTATTTATTTATTTATTTATTTATTTATTTATTTATTTATTTATTTTGACTTCAGTTACAGCTCGTGGACTTCTCTTTCAGTTAACCACGTAAATTACAAGATAATATTACATTACATGTTATGAGTCTCATACACATATATAAAAAAGAAATATACTATATATAAATATATATATATATATATATATATACACTATATAAAAAAGAAATATACTATTCTATTATTATATCAAGAAATAACCAAATCTCATCGCGCAAGATCCGCGAAGGCCTGCAGATTACGAAGTGTCGTGTGGTCAGCACGACGAATCTTCTCGGCGGTTATTCCTTGCTGTCTCACAGTCAGATGGCTCAGCTCGTACGCTGAGTGGACCTCGAACAAACCCTCGGACCAAGGTAAAAATCTGTCAGCTGACCGGGAATCAAACCCGGACCCTGCGAGTAAGAGGTAGGCTCACTACACCTACCCTCACAAAGTAGTAAGCTAAATAAGCGGCTTTACGTCGCACCGACACAGATAGCTCCTGGAGAATTCACAATGAAAACACCGCCTGCGGTGTAGTGTTTAGTGTGATTAGCTGCCACACCCGGAGGCCCGGGTTCGATTCCCGGCTCTGCCACGAAGTTTGAAAAGTGGTACGAGAGCTGCAACGGGGCCCACTCAGCCTCGGAAGGTCAACTGAGTAGAGGTGGGTTCGATTCTCACCTCAGCCATTCTGGAAATGATTTTCCGTCGTTTCGCACTTCTCCAGGCAAATGCCGGGATGATACCTAACTTCAGGGCACGGCCGCTTCCTCCCCTCTTTCCCTTCCAATCTTCCCATCCCCATACAAGACCTCTGTTCATCAAAGCAGGTGAGGCCGCCTGGACGAAGTAGTGGTCCTCCTCCCCAGTTTTATCCCCCCGACCAAATGTCTCAGGCATTTTCATATCCTCAAAGCGGAAT
Organism: Anabrus simplex; assembly: GCF_040414725.1. NCBI lineage: Eukaryota > Metazoa > Arthropoda > Insecta > Orthoptera > Tettigoniidae > Anabrus > Anabrus simplex. The sequence continues at coordinate 517,038,608 of NC_090267.1, forward strand.
ATCAAACTGGCACAGGTAAACACTAAGTCTGCTAGCAAAGGCAGATAACTAGTAACATTCGTTAATTAATCCAGGAATGAACATCTATTTCTTTCAAAATTACCGATACGTTGTTCTGTTACACGCAGAAAGTTTCCTAAAGAAAGGGACTGGAAGTTTTAATGATGAATTGTCTACATTGTTCAGGGAGCAAGGCGCTAATTAGTCGGCTGGGGAAAGAGGTCACGCTTTCCTGCGGCAAACTGCCTGCTTCTCAATAGATCATTCAATACCTTTAATAAAATATCTAAGAAAATCTGGCTTATGCAATGTGTTATGCAGGGCAGGGCTCGACACACAGTAGTGGGCAAAGTGTTCAAATTCAAGCTTTTGAGATATTACGACAAATCTATAGATACCGCACACTGCACACCTACAGAAACACGAAGTCTCTGCGGCGTCTATGAAGGGCGATAAATGTGTCATCGCTCCACCAAATCCAAGAGTTCTTCCACAATCCTTACATATTCATATTCATACCTTGGTCTACCTCTACCGTTCTTACCGCCTACACTTCCCTCAAAACCAACTGAACAAGTCCTGTGTATTTTCAGATGTGTCCTATTATTTTCTCTCGTCTTCTCATAAAATGTAGCCGAATTGATCTCCTCTTACTAATTCGATTCAGTATCTCTTCATTCGTGATTCTATCTACCCATCTCATCTTCAGCATTCTTCTGTAACACCACATTTCAAAAGCTTCCATTCCCTTTCTTTCTCAACTAGTTATCGTACATGCTTCACTTCCATACGATGTCCGACTCGTTGGCTGAACGGTCAGCGTACTGGCTTTCGGTACAGAGGGTCCTAGGTTCGATTCCCGGCCGGGTCGGGGATTTTAACCTCAATTGCTTAATTCCAACGGCACGGGGGCTGGGTGTATGTGTTGTCCTCATCATCATTTTATCCTCATCACGACGCGCAGGTCGCCTACGGGTGTCAAATAGAAAGACCTGCACCTGGCGAGCCGAACCCGTCCTGGGATATCCCGGCACTAAAAGCCATACGGCATTTCATTTACTTCCATACGATGACATTGCTCTAGACGAAAGTCCTCAAATAAAAATTATAAGCAAATTTATTGCCTTAAGAATGCTCTTCCTTGCTTGTGCTAATGTGCATTTCATATCCTCCTTACTTCTGCCATCGTTAGTTATTTTACTGCACAAGTAACAATATTCATCTACTTCCTTTAACACTTCATTTCATAACCTGATGTTTACTTCATGACTTGACTTCATTCGACTCGACTCCACTCCATTACTTTGGTTTTGGACTTATTTACTTTCATCTTGTACTCCTTGCCCCAGACTCTGCCCACACCATTCAGCAATTTCTCCAGATGCCAGAATGCCATGTGCGTGAGCTTGTTTTCCTTAACTCGATCCTCCAAGATCAGCTTGACATATCATGATATTCCAGAGCAGGGTAAATAATCTGTTAATATGAAGTGCGACGACACGGCCATGGACTTTCTCGAGGTTTCCAATTTGGTCATTTTTTAGTAAACTGTATCTGATGTTGTTAACTTGAAATCTTTGTTATCAAGGTTTATGTTCGTTAATTCGTCTGAGAAATGTTCAGATATTCGACCATCTGTATTCTGAAGCCACTCTCAGTCATGGCCATGCATCACTACTTCACATCACAGCCTGCATGGTTGCTAGGAAACATAGCGCCACCGCAAGGGATATCTATGCCGGAAATCAGTTTACAGGTATTTTATATTATATTCATTATATTTACTGAGTATACAATGCCTCCGTTCTTAATGCCTGCTTGACATTTAGTCTTCTCTGTTGACATTACTCCCGGAAATTATAATACCGGGCGAGTTGGCCGTGTGGTTAGGGGCCCGCAGCTGTGAGCCTGCATGCGGGAGATAGTGGGTTCGAACCCCACTGTCGGCAGACCTGAAGATGGTTTTCCGTGGTTTCCCATTTTCACACCAGACAAATGCTGGGGCTGTGCGTTAATTAAGGCCACTGCCGCTTCCTTCCCAGTCCTAGGTCTTTCGTATCCCATTGTCGCCATAAGACCTGTCTGTGTCGGTGCGACGTAAAGCAAATAGCAGGAAAGGAAAAGGAAATGAAAATTCTCATATCAATCGCAGTGCACATCTCTTCTGCTGCAGAGCTGCTACTTCTCAGAACATCAACATGACAGTCGAGCCAATCAATCGTTTTTGAGAGGAACACCGTATGGTCCCATCTGTCGACAGTCCTTTATTTACTGAACTAAACGGAATATATCCCGATCCAAATAGCAACTGGCTGAGAATTTCTCAATGCAATCACGACTGCCCCCTCAAGGGACAGAAAACCTTAAGGCTTTGTGTACTGGTTGATGCCAGCCTAGGGTCAACCACGCTCGATTGGTCCCGCAGTGAGAAGCTGCCCCGCCGGTTGCCTGAGAGATCTCTCTACTCTTTTACTTCACTTTCCTTCTTCTTAACTACCTGTGTGTTTGTGTTCTGCTCCACATTTATTTATTTATTTATTTATTTATTTATTTATTTATTTATTTATTTATTTATTTATTTATTTATTTATTTATTTATTTATTTATTTACAGAGCACTACAGTGTTTCGCGGTCGAGTGAATGAAAACTAGCATCTAAATAGTTTAACCAGTTTCCGGATATTTACTTCTTTACTTGACTTCCATGTGATTCAAAGTAATTAAGATCAGCTCCTAGAGTACGAAATGAGCGTCAATTGAGTTTCCCACACTTTCACACCAATTTTATTCAACGTATTTTAAAAATCTACCTAGCTAGTTGGCTGTGAGCTCGCATTCCGGAGATAGTTAGTTTGAACCCCACTGTCGACAGCCCTGAAGATAGTATTCCGTAGATTCCCATTTTTACACCAGGCAAATGCTGGGGCTGTACCTTAATTAAGACCATTGCCACTCCTTTGCCCTTTCCTATCCTTCCGTCGACGTAAGACATATCTGCGCCAATGCGACGTAAAGCAGAATTGTAAAAAATAAAATGAAAATATCTGCTGCGTCCAGTGAGTAGAAGATATTTGTTATTCAGACAACTCATTGCGCCGCTCTGTGGGCTGATATGAGACGAAGAGAGGGGACAGGTTTCATGAGAGACTACAGAAATGTGAACATTATTAGACTCGAAGGAGGAGATCTTTATATATAAAATAAGACTTTTGTCTGTACTTTGCTCAGAATTTAAAAAGAATGGTATTTCTGTATCGGTCGTGTCCACAGTAACAAGGAGATGCACTTTTCAAATTTCCGCAATGTCTGTCTGTCTGTCTGTCTGTCTGTCTGTCTGTCTGTCTGTCTGTCTGTCTGTCTGTCTGTCTGTCTGTCTGTCTGTCTGTCTGTCTGTCTGTCTGTCTGTCTGTCTGTCTGTCTGTCTGTCTGTCTGTCCGCCCATTACGAGGAAACGGGTGAAGAGAATTTAATGAAAATCGGTATGTAAGGTGCTACAATCTAGGCGATAAATAATTTTATTGATGCTCAGTGAAACGGTAGTTTAGGGGAAGGCCAAGTATTTATTTCTCATATATTTATGCCTTTGCTGGCAGGACCTAGTGTTTACAGTGCGCTATGTCTTCTGGTATAGACTGGAATAATTTTGTTACTTTCATTGATCTGTCTCTGTCTTATCCTTGGCTTTGAGAATATGAAAGTGACTGAGGTATGAGCGATGCTAGTAATGACATTCCTTATGCAGCCAGTCCCTGCTATGAATGGTGTGAAAATGTAGCTCATAGGGTCGGTTGGTGTATGCATTTCAGTGGGCTTGGCAGACTGATATGTAATAGCAATTTCTGGCTCAGTGAGGAAAGCAACAGGAAACTACCTCACTCCTCATTTCCCTAGTACACCTCTTCAATGATGCCTAGGCCATCTATGACAGCTGATGGCGGAGCTGTTGAGGATGCAACCAGCCTTAGGCCTGAGGACAGAACATACAGTATATATTTATATTGTTAGTGGTCCTATCGATAAATATACATAACTAAACTTATATAGTGTTAAATCTCCGATCATTTACCTGTCTTCTACATTTTTACTGTACCGGCTATGATAACACAGATATTCATGAATTTTTACTTTTGTTGCTAAGTCCACATCAGCACCTAGCCACGAGATGAGAGGTAAACAGAATTTAATGAACATCGGTGTTTAGAGTCAGGAAATAGGGAACTACAGTCTGCGCTATAAATGATTTTATTCGTTCTGGCTAAAATGGTAGTTTAGGTGAAGGGGCCTAAAATTTAATTTTTAATTCCCCATGTTATTGGTCCTATCGAATTTTACTACGTAAGAAAAGTTACAGAAATACAATTTCTGATCATTTGTGTTATTCATTTTTTCCGTACCGACTATGACAAAATTGGTGGTGATGGTGATTAAATTGTGTAAATGATTATAAGAATGAGAAAAGAATCATGAAGGAAAGATCACTTGAATAATTACAAAATAGGGAGTCATGAAAGGAAGGAGGGCTCACTGATATCAGAGTCGGAAGAAAACTAAATTTGGAGGCCTACAATATCGAAAGCTCATGAAACTGATCAACAATAACATTACATTGACCATTGTTTGTTGTGATGTGCTTTGTGTCTTCTGCTGCCATTCGTCTCCGATAGACGGGATTATCCCTGCGTACGGAGTATAATAGCCTGCCTGAATATTGCCGGGGAATTACATCTCTCTCTTTTATAGCATGCAATTCCTCTCGTTCATACATTTTCTGATACTACTAGTACGTAACACACTGGTTCATCATAGTAATCCAGCTATTCGATCCCTACTCTGAGGCGCTGATTGGAATGAGCAGTGTGCACACTTAACTGAATAATGGCAGAAGAGTGTTGGCGCCTGTCTGTGGACTGGCAGCGTAGAACTGTTCGTTAAAAGTGATAAAATGTGTACTTTTTCGTTTTATCGAGAATTTCATACGATAGCAGACATTCGTACTGACGTCATTGTAATGTTGACTTCAGTTCGGAAAACCATACAGACAGGCTCTCTGAGAATTCCATAGCGAAACACGGGTACATCAGCTAGTAGAAGAAAACATTGCCTCATTTTAAGTTTCTTCCTTCACTTGTTCTTCTAACTTGCAACAATGAAATCCCTGTCTTTCATTCAAATAATAATCCGAGTGACTAAAATTTGTGAAATACCGTATTTTTTATATTTAAAAAATATCTTTCTGTTTGGGCTGTTGACAATAGTTTATGAGAGTTTGGTTAGTAAACAGTACAAAAGTCAGTCAAGTCATCTCCGTACAGGCCATGAAGACCCGTGAAGGGGTGGAAGGTAAAGGCTTCCACTATTCGTAACTACGACACTTCATGGGGTAGATTGCTTAGCTCTACACCCGACCACCTTTGCTCCCAGGAATTAACCTGGTACTCATTTTTGGTGTAGGCTGAGTGAACCTCATGGCCATGTGCACCTCCGGATGTGGAAATCTCATTTCTTAAAATTTACGACTTCCTGAGAGGGATTAGAAACCACGTCCTTCCGGGTGAACCAAGCATGCCTTTACCGCCTCGGCCAGGCAGCCCCTAAATTATACAAAGCACTGTGAATCATATCAGCGCTGTAATAAAGCAAACTATCACACAACCACTTCATGTAACTTCATTTTATGTAATTACACTCAAAAGAGGAATTAAAAATCCTCAGCATTATAATTTAATCTGAAGTTGTCATACCTCTTCCAGGTGGCACATCTATACATCTCCCCTTTCTTCACCCATTATTTGTTACCTTACCCCCTTTGAGATTCAAGTGCTCAATGAAACTTACTTACAGCTTGTTTCACAGCATCACCTTATACATCCATTGCCCTGTTATACATGTGCTTCAGCACTTCTTCCTGGCTTAGAGGGCAAATACTACATTTCCTGCATCAAGAACGTAGATTATTCAGACCATTTTTAACTATTTCTCAATTAGATCATAACAAGAGATGGACATTCTTGCTTCAGTATAGTGGAATCTCGTTTTCAGACTGCACATTACTAAAAAAGGCAATTTTAGAACACTGGGGTTACTTTGTGGCAGAGTCATTGTTGTCACAAAGTTACCCCTTAAACTTCTCCTCTTTATTTTATTTTAACATAAATAACTGAAAGAAAGCTCAAAGCGTCATGAGAATTGTGCATTTTTATCAGGAAACATGAAATTAAGATTTCCACTTACTTTGATGTGTGTACCTCAATAACGTTTCTGTCGCCGACAAAAGTTTCCCGCTATTCACAAAATCACGTGCTCAGTACAATACAACAAAAAGATCTCTGTTGCCACTTAGGACATTATCATTGTACACACAGGTAGCAGCATTATTGAGGAGTGAAAACATATAGTGTTCATTGTCAGACCATCGATGCATGTCCCGCGAAATATGAAATTATTATTTGGCGCGCACCTGTCACAAAGTAACCCCGATTTACGGTATTGATACAAGAGTCTAAATTGGCTATAAAATCATCAAACATGTAATTTAAGAAAATATAACTTGTGATCTATAATTTACTTGGAACAGACAACAAGTCCGCCTCTGTGGTGTAGTGGTCAGCGTGATTAGCTGCCACCCCCGGAGGTCCGGGTTCGATTCCCGGCTCTGCCACGAAATTTGAAAAGTGGTACGAGGGCTGGAACGGGGTCCACTCAGCCTCGCGAGGTCAACTGAGTAGAGGTGGGTTCGATTCCCACCTCAGTCATCCTGGAAGTGGTTTTCCGTGGTTTCCCACTTCTCCTCCAGGCGAATGCCGGGATGGTACCTAACTTACGGCCACGGCCGCTTACTTCCCTCTTCCTTGCCTATCCCTTCCAATCTTCCCATCCCTCCACAAGGCCCCTGTTCAGCATAGCAGGTGAGGCCGCCTGGGCGAGGTACTGGTCATTCTCCACAGTTGTATCTCCCGACCAAGAGTCTGAAGCTCCAAGACACTGCCCTTGAGGTGGTAGAGGAGGGATCCCTCGCTGAGTCCGAGGGAAAAGCCGAACCTGGAGGGTAAACAGATGATGATGATGATGATGACAGACAAGTAACGCGTAAAGGAGAGTCCCAATACACCACGAAACTATTTACGACTTTTTAATGTGCAAGTAATGTGATTACGGAATAATCAAAAAGTAGTGTTGAGTCTAGTAATATTCACACATCTGTAAGTGACTCTGATGTAGAGGATAACTAAACTAAGGACATCAAGGCGGCAGTGTCACCTGCACTATGGATGTAGTAACAACAGAAGTCTGCACCCACTTCGTCAAATTTTCATGAGGTTATTTTAACATGGACACAAAATCATACCTATTTGAAAATTATACAGAATGAACTTTAAAATTCGAAATTTTAGCGTCTAAATATTCCATCTCCTGTTATAAGCCGTTATGTAAGGCAGTATTTAGGGAAGTGTTGTAGTAGCGTGGATTTTAAGGCTGCATGTATTCTACATAATGACGTCTTTCCCTGTAGAGGTGTATGTAATGAAACATTCTGCCTCGAAAAGAGACCTCACTGTAACAGCATACTGCCCTGCGACTATAAACAATAAAGCAGTTGTTGTCTTGTTCTTACGTAGCTAATGTCCTTGAACCGACTCCTCAGTTGTTTTAATCACGGTCATTCAACGCATTCATTACCGTCTAAGTTGCTGTTCCTAGTTGATGTGTTTAATTCTTTTTTCAGCTATAATTACAAAAGATTTATAAACATGTATTTCACAAGCCGTGCTAACATGGTATTCGTGATAATTCGACTCCTCTTGAGGCTAAAAGTGACTATAGAGCCCTGTTTCTCCGTTAGTATTGTAAACAAATCAATAGATGGATCTGATGGAGCCAAGCATGACGGTGAAAGAATTATTGCGATATCTCATCCGTTGAAGACATAGTACATCCGACGCTGACATGACGTCGCTTGCGCTGCCATGTTGTGACACGCCTCGTCATCCATCCATACCTTACATCACAGCCTGCACTGTCGCTATGGTTACACTTCCGTGACAGATTTAGTCGCGTCACGTTTCACAAATGTTCGGATGGCCCCCAGTTGTAAGACATATGATTATTTATGTCAAAAATTGTCACATTCGATACTCGCCTTTCATTTCTGTAGGCTTTCTTGTGTTTACAAGTTGCTTTACGACGCACCGACACAGATACGTCTTACGGGGACGATGGGACAGGAAGGCTAGGAGTGGGAAGGAAGCGGCCGTGGCCTTAATTAAGTACAGCACCAACATTTGCTCGGTGTAGAAATTGGGATCCACGGAAAACCATCTTCAGGGTGGCCGATAGTGGAGTTTGAACCCACAATCTACCGAAAACTGGCCGTACTTAAGCTACTGCAGCTATCGAGCTCGGTATTTCTCTAGGTTGTCACGCATAAAACTTGCGGCGATGTGGTATTCACTGCCTTTGCGATGGTTCTAACGTTATCTGACAACCATAAAGTGTGGTTAAGAACATAACTGTGACTTCGTGCTGGCTCCTTATCTAAAAGTACTTTACGGTACTTGCTCCTCATTGCAGTTGTAGTGACTGGACGACATCCTGATTGTTACATGGATATGTCTTTGGGTTGCATTTATCAGCAATTAGTGGACAAAAAGCCGACTGTGAACGTCATGTGGATGGAAAGACATGTTGATGCTGGACGTGTTAGACTTTTAAACAAAGCAATGACGAATAATTTCAAGGGGAAACAATTACAGTTCTGGGTGGAGTGAAAGTATGCACTGCCGGGCTGAGTGGCTCAGACGGTTGAGGCACTGGCCTTCTGACCACAACTTCGCACGTTCAATTCTGGCTCAGTGTGCTGATATTTGAAGGTGCTCAAATATATCAACGTCGTGTTGGTAGATTTTCTGGCAAGTAAAAGAACTCTCGCGGGAATAAATTCCGGCACCTCGGCGTATCCGAAAATTGTAAAAGTAGTTAGTAGGACGTAAACGCTACTGTACTCGCTCTGGCCCCGTCACATATCCACGGTTCTTTCCCCTGTAGCGGAGAAATTGATCTTCTTTGTGTGTGTTGACTGTACGTCTCTTTAGAATGCACTTTTGCCTTATCAAGTTAACCTGACGAAACTGTCCCTCAACAACAGTGGTCTAGTTTTAAAATTCACCATATGGATATGACGCTCCTCTTAAGAAGGAGAAACTTGCAACAACTCTTCACATTCCTTGTTAATCACTCGGTTTGAAAACTGGTCTCGCAGTTACCTTTTGAGGACACCGCAGTCGCTTTCTCCACACGTTCGGCACGCTATTTATTTTATCCGCGTTCCTCGCGCTTGCTTTGAGATTTGCACTTCATATCACTCTGCCCATATGATTAAGGAAGTATTTCCCAACCTCTCCTCTTTACAGGTGTCAGGCATGTTTTGATTTATTTTTACAATTTGCCTTACGTCATACCGAGGCAGACACTTCTTACGACGACGAAGGGATACGAAAGACCTAGGAGTGGGAAGGAAGCGGCCGTGCCCTTAATTAAGGTGCAGCCCCACCATTTGCCTGTTGTGAAAATGGGAAAGGACGGAAAACCATGTTCAGGGCTCCGGGGTTCCAACCGACTGGATTTACGGCAGGATATCCTTTCCGACTCCAACGTTATGCGGGGGTATGAAGATAAACTTTTCTGTGATGGTTGTTGTTTTAGTCTGTGTACATAGAGAGAAGTTCCGGAGTAGAGTACCGGGAATGTCCGAGGACATGTTCGGCTCGCCAGATGCAGGTAGGCGACCTGCGCGTCGTCATGAGCATGAAATAATGATGAAGACTACACATACACCCGCCTCCGTACCAGCGAAATTAACCAATGATGGTTAATTCCCGACCCTGCCGGGAATCGAACCCGAGACCCCTGTGACCAAAGGCCAGCACGCTAACCACTTAGCCATGGAGCCGAACATACAGTAATGGTAAATGTGTTGATTATGTATTTTATTATCATTGAGTCGGTCGTAGAATTATCTGCTAACAAGGTGATGTATTGAAAAGAACTCAATCATAAAGATTGAGAGAATAACCAGCTTAAAATATCTGGGTGACATTTACACTGATCAGCTTGATTCTGAGAGAAAATCATTTAGAACAATGTCTTTCTTTCGTAATGAGCACCTAAATCCAGAACATAAGACAACGGATGGTCAAGATACTGTGCGTTGCTCGACTAACGAACTATCTAGTACTCAGGACAAGCTCAAGTCGGAAACTCATTCGAACAATAAAGTATCGCAAAACTTGTCCTCGTCTGGCTCGGTGATGTAATGGTTAGTGTGATTAGGCCCTAACTGCCACTCCCGGAGGCCGGGGGCTCGATTCACGGCTCTACCACGAAATTTCGAAAGTGCTTTGAGGGATAGAACGGCGTCCACTCGATTCACTCTCCTCAGCCATCCTGGAAGTGGTTTTCCGTGGTTTATCATTTCTCCTCTCCTTAAATACTAGGATGGTACCTTACTTAAAGCCACGGCCACTTCCTTCCCTCTTCCTTCCTTATGTATCCCTTCCAATGTTCCCATTCTCCAACAAGGCCCCTGTTCAGTATAGCAGCTGAGACCACCTGGGCGAGTTAATGGTCCTCGTTCCCAGTTGTCTTCCAGACACAAAGTCTCAAGCTCCGTGACACTGCCTTTGCGGTGGGATCGCTCTCTGAGTCCGTGGGAAGAAACAACCCTGCAGGATTAACGGATTAAGAAAACTTGCCCCCTTGACATTTTCTAAATTATTTCAGAGGACAAGTGAAGTAAATCTATAATTTTGCCTTTAATGTTTTTATTATTGCTAACATGTGATTCAGTTCTTTAGGAATATTTCCAAAAGGTACCAAATACAAAAGTAAAATTTTACAAAACCAAAGCAAAGACATCGCCCTACCGATCCTTGGAGTGGTTAGCTGTACGCCCGCTTGCCTTTACCCCCAGGAATTAACTTGCTACTCATTTCTAGTGTAGGCTGAGTGAACCTTGCGGCAATGTGCACCTCCGGAAATGGAAATATCGATTCTGAATTTTGTTTACTTCGTGACGGGGAATTAAACCCCTTCCTTCCGGGCGAACCGAACACGCCTTTATCGCCTCGACCAGGCAGCCCCTAAAGTTTTACACGAGAGAGGAAAAATGGTCAGAGTATAAAATGTATTTGAGCACTTCTGTTGTTCAGACAGAAGTAATATATTAAACCTTCTACAGCTCAAGAAATATTCAAAGAAAAAAGGATGGATTTGGTATTGTTTGGAACTGAATCTCTAAGTACCTCCGTCAGAAAGGCATACATTTCACTGCACTCATCCACTGAACGAAGAAGCGACTGCAAAACCGATAATATTAACGTAAGACAATACCCAGACAAATTTTATCTGTTACAAAAGAATCGCAATTGTTATATTGGATTTTACAAAAATTAATCACATGACCTTTATTTATTGTCATTGAAGTCCGACTCGTTGGCTGAATGGTCAGCGGACTGGCCTTCGGTTCAGAGGGTCCCGGGTTCGATTCCCGGCCGGGTCGGGGATTTTAACCTTAATTGGTTAATTCCAGTGGCCCGGGGGCTGGGTGTTTGTGCTGTCCCCAACATCCCTGCAACTCACACACCACACTTAACACTATCCTCCACCACAATAACACGCAGTTACCTACACATGGCAGATGCCGCCCACCCTCATCGGAGGGTCTGCCTTACAAGGGCTGCACTCGGCTAGAAATAGCCACACGAAATTATTATTATTATTGTCATTGAACATTTGAGTAAACCTATCGCCAACCTCTCACCAGAATGCTCAGGCAAATGTAGATCAATTAGCAGGTGAGCTGTGTGGCTTGGCGCGAAGGTCAGTGTGAATGTGGAGCTCTACAGCACGTCTGAGTTTGCAGTTCAGTGCGCGACTAATGGCTGTGCTAAGGCTGCTGTTTCCAACTGAATGAGGCCTTATAGTGACTAGAGCTGTGCACTCCTTCAAACTCATTTATGAGAGAAGGTCTCGATCAATATTTCCGAGTGTAAACTCGTTAAAGGCTTCCTGTCGATCGTGTTGTCCCACAGGAGCAGGGTCCAGGACATCAGTTGGACGAATGCCGCACATTCTGAGTGTCCTGCCATTGTTGCTCGGGTCTGTCACGTGATCATTGGCTGTCGGCGGCAAGGCAACTGTTCCGCGTGCTGTCCGTAAGACATGGCCAGACCATTTTAGTCACCCTTCTCGCATTTTATCTTGAATGGGGGCGACATTGGTCAGTATACCAGGCAAGGTGTTCACTGGTATCTTGCAAGGGAGGGTTCGATCCGTGGTTGAGAGGAAGTCGGATGATTTCAGACCACAGAGGGGGTGTCAGAATCAGATTTTCAGTATGCCCAATAATTGACAAAGGCTACGAGAGGAATACACAGATATTTTCTTGTTTCGAAGATCTAGAGAAGTCACGTGACAGATTTGGGAGGGAAAGGATGTTCGCCGTACCGCGGGAATAAGTGTAGATTATTAAAATCAATGAAAGGCATTTATGTTGACAATTAGGCTCCAGTAGGAATAGACAGTAGAATGAGTTCTTGGCTCAGGGTACTTACAGGGGTTAGACAAGGCTGTAATCTCTCACCTTTATTGTTCATAGTTTACATGGATCATCTGCTGAAAGATATTATGTGGCAGGGAGAGATTCAGTTACGTGAAAATATAGTAAGCAGTCTGGTCTATGCTGACGACTTGGTTTTAATGGCCGATTGTGCCATAAATTCAATAAATTTCCAATTTCTTTGAAATCATTTCGGATAAGGCTAGGAAAGCAACAGATAGGGAATCTGACACCTGGGCGACTGCCCTAAATGCAGATCAGTATTGATTGATTGAAAGACTGTAGTAATATGATGGAACTTGAAAACGGATGCAATGAATATGGTATGAAAATTAGCCTTTTGAAAACTAAATTGATGTCAGTAGGTAAGAAATGGAAGAGAACTGAATGTCAGATTGGTGATACAAATCTGGAACAGGAAGATAATTTCAAGTATTTAGGATGTTTGTTCTCCAAGGGTGGTAATATAGTAAGTGAGATTGATTAAGGTGCAGTAAAGCTAATGCAGTGAGCTCGCAGTTGCGATCCGCAGTGTTCTGTAAGAAGGAAGTCAGCTCCCGAACGAAACTATCTTTACATCGGTCTGTTTGCAGACCAACTTTAGTTTATGGGAGTGGAAGCTGGGTAGGCTCAGGGTATCTTATGCTTGTGTTAGAAGTAGCGAGTATGATTGCTGGTACAAACAGGTGGGAAAATGGCAGAAGGGTATCCGGAAAAAGGAGATAAAGGATAACTTAGGAATGAACACGATGTATTGGTTACCCAGGAGAGTAATGGACTCTGTTATGGAGGGTAAGAGGAGTAGAGGAAGGCCAAGCCCACTTAGCTGCTAATGATTTAAATACAACAGATATAGAACTAAACGAGGCCACAGCACTGGTTACAAATAGAGGATAGTGGTGGCGTTTTGTAAATTCACAGAGGCTTGCAGACTGAACGCTGAAAGGCATAGCTGTCTATGGGGGCGATACCAAACTGCTGTCTGAAAGTGCTATTTCGGATGCGATCCTGGAGTGAGACACTAATTGTCCAGCGAACCTGGCGCATTTCCGTTGAGTGAAATTCTGTAGAACTTTGAGTTCAGGCGGACTACGTTCACACAAAGTACCTCCAGTTCGTCCACGTTGCTGTAACATCGCACTCAGCCTGCAGGTCACTCAGGGATCAGACTCGAATTTAGTTGAACAGATGACCATGCTGTCGCCTCGCCGTGAGCCGAAACGATTCTGGATAGAAGTGAGCAACTGAAGTACCTCACTCTTGGTACACGGTTACAGCCTTCCTGTTTACACCATCACTGGCAGCGAAGACACGTGAAGCAGAAACAACTCGCAGTCTGCCTTTTGCCGAGTTTATGTCGGCACACTGTTCAAGTGACTGAGCAGGGATGAGTTTGGTTTGCATCTGTCCAGACTCGTTCATTTATCAGAGAGAGCATGTAGCAGCAGTCTCGTTCTCTGAGTAATAGAAGTGGAGTGGTTCAATATGATAGAATGACATGGCTCTAATAGTAACACTACCTGTAAAGCTCAAGTTGTTTCGATAAAGTGTAGAAAATATACTTGAAGTTCGGATATACAGAATATGAAAATAAGCCGCTCTGTAAGTTGTCTGGTGAACAATCTTTACTAATACAGATTATCAGTGAAGACTACTTGTGTAAAGTCTGGCTCCAGAAGTATACTGAACGCTGAGAACTGAAGGGTAGAGGGGAAAAACCAACAGGTGCCAAAACTGAAACTTTGTCCTACAAAAATATTTTAAACATAGTCGAGTAGCAAGGAGCCGGACCTGAGCAACCTACAGGACGCTATCCGACACGCCAGACGGTCGATCATTTCATGAATAACTTAAGCTAGGCCTAAGCGGTGGTTACCGGGTTATGTTCGTTTAAAGTCGACAGCGTTACAACGGAGCACGAACAGATTAATTTTTAAATTAAATCCACTTCCTGGTGCCTATCTATAGCCAATAGAAAGCTGCCCCAGTTGCACCTGTTGCGCACACTACAGCAGCAGCAGGACAATAAGTCTTACGCGAACATCGCAGTGACTGAAGTATGACCAATAGCGACTTACTAAGATGAAAGAGGAAAAGTGCTCTCACTGACGGGGTGATGGTACCTCATGAGTACCGAGATGTCAATATAAGGGGCGATCAAAAAGTTTCCGGCCGTACAGTCCGGAATCGCAATGCCAATCAGGTAAAATCGCCGTGAGCGTTGAGAGGCTCAGCCTACCGACACACGTGCTTGAAGATCCCCGTGTGTTAGAACACCGTGTTCTGCTCGTACGTCGGAAGGCGTCGACCCTTCGAGGTGTTTTTGAGGGGACCGAAGGCGTGATATCAGGACTACTGGGCGGGACGGGCGTCTTGTGTCGAAACACGGAACTTGGTGCATCATTCCACAGACATGCTGCCCCATACATAGCCTTCATTCTCCGATGGATGTCCACCGATGTTTGTCCTTCGGCACCCAAGAACGAAATAACAGCACGTTGGTCTTGTTTGGACGCATTTGGTAATAACGTCGCCATAGTTCATGAGGCCGCATTTAACGCACGACACGAGTGCCACATTGCCTACAT
Organism: Anabrus simplex; assembly: GCF_040414725.1. NCBI lineage: Eukaryota > Metazoa > Arthropoda > Insecta > Orthoptera > Tettigoniidae > Anabrus > Anabrus simplex. The sequence continues at coordinate 517,053,809 of NC_090267.1, forward strand.
GTCCGTGCATCGGAGTCGCGCTACGTCCCATGTCCGCTGCAGCAACGCCCTCAAACGGAAACCTTTTGATCACGCCTTATATAAGGAAAACCCTTCATTAGGTTAATCACATAAACGGGACTGTAAATAAAGTTTACGACGGTATATAGACATTGTAGTAAGGATGTAAAAGAGAGGGCGTATAAGTCTCTGGTAAGACCCTAACTAGAGTATGGTTCTAGTGTATGGGACCCTCACCAGGATTACTTGATTCAAGAAGTGGAAAAATCCAAAGAAAAGCAGCTCGATTTGCTCTGGGTGATTCCCGACAAAAGAGTAGCGTTACAAAAATGTTGCAAAGTTTGGCTGCAAAGACTTCGCAGAAAGGAGACGAGCTGCTCGGCTAACTGATCTGCTCCGACCTATCAGCAGAGAGATGGCGTAGAACGACATTAGTAGCTTGAGTAGTGTTTTAATGTTGAAAAACGTAAAATTAAGCAATGTCCTCAATTGTGCCGAAAGTTGAAGGGCTAAATGGCCCGGAAAGGTTACAAGCTCCATCAAACTGAAAAAATGATCGAAAATCACATCCGGCCTGAATGCAGTTCCTGAAAAAGAGCGTAAAATAGCCTGTTACTTTACTCGTTTTGTTGTTGATTCAAATCCTAGCCAAATGATCTTATTTACAGAATTCTTCCTGTAATGTGTTACTTCATTCAATACCCTCAAAGCATATGTTCACACCGAATGTGGCTTATTAGCGCTCGTTGTGGTAGAAAAAGGCAAACTGCTAATCTAATCACGGCCGACTTGACGATCCCCCGCTGCGCTCTTAAGGGGCTAGCAAGAGCTACGCATCAAGTCGGTCGTGACCTAATCGACCGAACAACGGTGATTAAGAAAATGATTTTAATTTTTAGTAATAAATAAGGAATACATTCCCATACTTTATTATATTTTACTTACCTATAACTCGTAGCTCATATCCCGAGGATGTTGCTTAACAGATGGACTAGAATTGTGGATTTTTATAATTAGGAAAGATTGCGGTATGAAGATAAAGGTGAAATTCAAGAAAACCGATTCGGACAAATATTAATTTATAGGAAGAAGGGCAAGGCGTTGTAATGATTTACGAAGGGAGATGTTTGAATGTATTTATGAACAAGATAGGTGTAAATGCGTCTCCTGGGTGATAGTGGTGTGAAAGTCTTCCTGTTACTCCACCCGTCGTTTCTTCAGTGAATGGTGGATCTGTTTAGGTTTTAACTGACTCCGTCCCATTGTTCGCTGCTTCTCGGGCGATCGGCTTGCTAGGCCTGTCAGCTGACCCCTGTTAGCTCCCACAAGTACCTCAGCGGTCCGGCTTTGTGAAGATGAATCGCGAAACCGAGTTGGACTTTTCTCCCACGACGAGAACAAGGGATCGAGCTGGGGTCTCTAACGCCTACCACGTTGCCATACCGACTCACAAGTGAGATAATGCGTAAAGAAGGAAAGTCCTAGATTCGAGTCCCGTTGTGGCGCTAACGACCACAAGGTTTTGCCAGTTTCGTACACTAACGTACTAAGTTGTTCTCGCTGTTTCAGCTAACCTCCGCGTGAGCGCGCGAGTCAACACAGCGCCATCTACGTGTGACGTCACACATTTAGCACAAATCTTGCCTTACTACTTTGAAGCGCTATTCCACGAAAACTACGTTTGAGATTTTTATCTGCCACAGGTAGACTACTACTACTAAATGTCTTCATTCCTACCCTGAAGAGGGAGGCGGGCCTCTTAGACGGAGGCCAGGAGATTCTCGGAGAAGGTGAGCGGGTGGGCGGCCGTCGCCTATACTAGCAATTATCCTGGCATTCTTCTTAGTGCAGGAGACTGAAAAACCACTGAAAACCATTCTCATGACAGTGGACGGTGAGGACCAGCCCCTTTCGTCTCCCGAATACAGAGGTGTAGAGCCACTCTTCCTCTGCTCAGTTGGTCGGTCGGAGTGCAGAGCCGTCGGACCAGCCCAAGCCCACTTCGCAACCGCCAACGTGGTAGCCTCTTCTTGTATTTGTCAATTGAGACATTAAACATAATTGTAAGTTAAATAGGCTACTCTCGACTCCACCCAAACACTAAGAGCGTCTTGATTTTTGTCCATACACCCGTTGTGGAGAAACGTTACCATCAGAATGTTGGCTGCAAGAGTAAATTTCGTGCCAAAATCCTGGATACAATTCCAAATCTCTCCGCTGTGCTCATATGGAGAAAGAGAGAATGACGCTCCGTCAAATGGAGAGGTATGGCCTTAGTGCTGTTAAACTATCACAGTCACACTCCTCTGATGAGGTAGACGTCAGGAAGGGTATCCGGTCGTAAGAACGCACTATCATATCATACCTGACCACATACATACATACATACATACATACATACATACATACATACATACATACATACATACATACATACATACATACATACATACATACATACATACATACATACATACATACATACTTTCCTTCTTAATCCGTTCACCCTCCAGCATTGGTTCTTCCCTCGGACTCAGGGAGGGATGCCACCTCTGCCGTTTAAGTGCAGTGGCCTGGAGCGTGAGACTTTGGGTCGGGGGATACAACAGGGGAGGATGACCAGTACCTCACCCAGGCAGCCTCACCTGCTATGCTGAACAGGGACCTTGTGGGGGTATGAGAGGATTGGAAGGGATAGACAAGGAAGAGGGAAGGAAGCGGCCATGGCCTTAAGTTAGGTGCTATCTCGGCATTTGCCTGGAGGAGAAGTGGGAAACCACGGGAAACCACTACCAGGATGGATGAGATGGGAATCGAACCCGCCTCTACTCAGCTGACCTCCCGAAGCTAAATGGACCACGTTCATGCCCTCGCACCACTTTTCAAACTCCGTGGCAGAGCCGGGAATCGAATTCGGGCCTGCGAAGCTGGCAGCTAATCACACGACAGAGGCAGACCTTCACACATATGCATAGGAAAATGAAAATGAGTACAATTAAAAGTGTTCTGGTGAACTGCTGGGAGGCGTGCCCGATGTGAGCAGCTGCTCGCCCCGTCTCCTCACCAATCGATACTATAGTCAAGTGAAATATACGGTTTTTTTTTTTTTTTTTGCTAGGGGCTTTACGTCGCACCGACACAGATAGGTCTTACGGCGACGATGGGATAGGAAAGGCTTAGGAGTTGGAAGGAAGCGGCCGTGGCCTTAATTAAGGTACAGCCCCAGCATTTGCCTGGTGTGAAAATGGGAAACCACGGAAAACCATTTTCAGGGCTGCCGATAGTGGGATTCGAACCTACTATCTCCCGGATGCAAGCTCACAGCCGCGCGCCTCTACGCGCACGCCCAACTCGCCCGGTGAAATAGACGTAGTAAAGACGAAGTAACTTCGACACTTACGAGTGTCGGCCTCCAGACACCAAACCTGGCACAGGTAGTCCGACATATTGTCTGGTGACACAACTCAGCCGCACATATCCACTTTACTCTGCCGCCTGGTGGAGTGAAAGGGAACATCGAAAATGGCGCGCATGCAGCCACAGATCAAAACACCTGCACAGGCCAAATTATTATTATTATTATTATTATTATTATTATTATTATTATTATTATTATTATTATTATTATTCCTTTCTTTCTTTCTTTCTTTCTTTCTTTCTTTCTTTCTTTCTTTCTTTCTTTCTTTCTTTCTGTCATACTTTCTCTCTTTCTTTCTTTCTCTTTTAATCCGTTTACCCTCCAGGGTTGGTTTTTCTCTCGGAATCAGCGAGTGATCGATCCCACCTTACCGTCTCAAGGGCAGCGTGCTGGAGCGTGAGACTTTGGGTAGGCGGATACTACTGGGAAGAAGGACTAAAACCTCACCCACCCGGCTTCACCTGCTATGCTGAACAGGGGTCTTGTGGGGGATGGGAAGATTGGAAGGGATAGACAATGAAGAGGGAAGGAAGCGGCTGTGGCCTTAAGCTAGGTAACATCCCGGCATTGGCCTGGAGGAGAAGTAAAAAACCACGGAAAACCACTTCCAGGATGCCTGAGGTGGGAATCGAACGCCTCTCTATTCAGTTGGCTTTCCGAGGCTGAGTGGATCCCGTTCCAGCCCTCGTACCACTTTTCAAATTTCGTGGCGGAGCCGGGAATCGAATCCGGGGCTCCGGGGGTGTCAGCTAATCACACTAACGGCTACACCACACAGGTGGACTTATTATTATTATTATTATTATTATTATTATTATTATTATTATTATTATTTAGGATCGTTTCAACCCGCTATGGGTTACGATTACTCAGCTTCCTTGAGTGTTGATGTTCTTTATTTTTACGCCAATACTTCATTCTCTGGTTCGCTTTTGCTCGTTCCTGATCCGAGACCACCCTTCTTGTTCTCCTGGGTTTCTCTACGATCAGATCCGTCACCTTCTTCCTGAACACTGTTCTGTTTGTAATATCTCCTTTTACGATCCTGATGAACTTCTCTCAGCCATGGTACTCGGGTCTTTCTTTTTTCCTGGAAGGTGAGGATCTTATTTGCTAGGTGTTCCGGTCCCCTTCCTCTCAGGTGTCCTTAGAAAGTCAGTCGCCTTTTCCTCATCCAGGTTGAAATACAGCTCTTGATTTGATCTCGAACGGAAGGTAAACTCATTTCCTGTTGCTTTCTTGGGTCCCCGAATTTTCCTCAGAAATTTACGTTCTTTCTTTTCAACTTCGGTAATCCCCTGTCTTGAAATTGTCTTTGCTGCATAGAGGCATTCAGATGTCACTACGGTATTATAGTCTCTGAGTTTGGCTTGATAGAAGAGGGATTTGGACTGGCATAGTCTCCATCTTCTTTGCTCTTTCTTCGATAGCTGGCTTATCGTTGTTATTAGAAGTCAGAATATCCCCTAGATATTTGAATTTGTGGACTCTCTTTACGTCACCATACTTGGTCTTCATTGTCCATGTTGATTCTTTGGGATCTATGTCCATAAACTTAGTTTCCTCAAAGCATAGGTATATGCAGTCCTCCTTTCCTGCTGTTTCTTGCAGAACCTTTATCTTTGTAGTGGCACTCTCTAGATTGTCAGCAAAGAACACTAAGGCGTCTGCAAATGCAAGATATTCAAATTTAAGTCCAGCCTTTTTGTGTCCTATCTTGATTTCATTCGAGATATTTTTCTGACTAATTTCTTTTCGCCGTTCCCTTATCACCTTCTCTAATATGCGGTTGAAAGGGACTGGGGAGAGGCCATCTCCTTGCTTCACATCTCTCTTGATTTCAAACGGTTCTGATAGCTCTCCAAGGACTTTTACTTGTGACCGGGTTTTTGTTAATATCTGTTGTATTATATTAGTTGTTTTGCCATCAATTCGAAATTCTTTCAACACTTTTATTAATGTGTTCTGTTGACAGAGTCATATGCCTTTCTGAAATCTACAAATGTCATAATTACCTCTTGTCTGCTGCTAAATTTTAGTTTTGATTAAAGTCCAGGTGGTAAATAACTGCTTCGCCCAGCTCTTGATCTATGTGATTCTCTATTCTATTCTGGAGTGCTTTAGAACAATATATTTTATGCCACTGACAGGAGTGATATGCCTCTAAAGTTGTTAACATTAGTTTTGTCTCCTTTTTCATGTAATGGGTAAATGATAGCATCCTTCCATTCATCTTTTCCGTTTCCCAAGTCTTTTGGAAGAGTCTCACAAACTGTTCTAATACATTGTCCCCTGAGTATTTTAGAAGTTCCGCCACGATTTAATCTTTTCTGGACTTGTTGTTTTCTGTCTGTTGGGGCTGAGTCGAAGAGTTTGGACTGGGGCTCTTCGAAGGACATCTCTTTCTTTGGAGGTTGACAGTGCAGCAATACTTTAAAGTATTCACAGTTTCGTTCGGAATCGTTTTTGAAGCATATAGTAGGTGGAGAACATTTTCTAAGTTTTGATTTGAAGGTATTATAGAAGTTTCTTGTGTTGTTAAAGTTTTCCTCAATATCCCTCAATTGGTCTCTATCAAATTTTCGTTTGGATTTTCTGAAAACTTTGGCCGTCAATTTTCTTTGAGTTCTGAACCCATCAGAATTCTCTTCGGTGGAGCCCCATATATTCCATGCCTTAGAACGTTTCTTTAGAGCAGCTTCACACTCATCATTCCACCATGGATGCTTTTTCCTCTTAGCAAGAAATATTGTAATGTTTGCAGCTTCTTGGATTTTTCGAGCCATTTCATCCCATTTCTGTGTGTTCAATAAATCCAATTCTTTCTGGTAGTATTCTGTCATATCTTGGTTTATTCTCATTTCTTCAATTCTGTATATTTGTACTTGGTGTTGTCAGATAGTAGCCTCCTCCTCCTTGCACTCTATTCTCTAGGGGTTATTGGTAGCAACAAGGTCAATTTGGAACTCTCCAAGCAGAGGGTTGGATGACCGCCTTGTCTTCATCTGCTTTGGGGTCCTCTTGAACTCTGTGGACATTATTTTCATGTTGAAATATTCACAGATATCTATTAACCTTTCACCGTTCTTGTTAGTCCTGTGGTGATCTGGGTATTTACCTATCACCTTTCTGTAGTTCTTTTTTTTCCTAAGCTGAGCATTAAAGTCCCCCATTAGAATATTGATGTGCCTGTCTGGAGTTCTAAATATTTATTTTTCAAGTTGAGACCACAACCCGTTTACCTTCTGGGGATTGTTTTTATTGTCGTCATTAATAGGGACATGGGCACTGAACACAGTATGCTGTTTGTTGCCGCTTTCTAGGGTCACTATAGACAGTCTTGGAGGTGGAGATTGGACTCTACTATTGAGTGGTGAACGAAGAAGGCTTTACCAAGTATTACGCCCGTGTTCTTGTTTATTCTGGTATTTGTTAACTTTAATGGCAGGTTTTACGTTTAATATCCTGAAGTTATCTGCTACTGCAATTTCATTTGATACGTATCTTCTTTCCCGGACGGCTAGTAGTTTTATCTGATGTTTTTCAAGTCATTTTATTAGTTCCATCTGTTTACCTGTCTTCAGAAGATTCTTTACTTTTAGTGTTCCAAAGACGTGTTCCTGTTTCGTCCTCAGCTTGCGGGGTGATGGACCCTCCGACTGATACAAACATGATGGGTTAGGGCCCCCAGAATCCAAGGAGTTGGCTCCGGATTTTACCGGCTGGGGTATTCATTTCCAAACGTTTTGCATCCTGCATGGTAGTTGTGTGAGACAGCAGTTGCAGGACGGAGCAATGCCCTGTCAAGGAGTAAAACCAAGTTGGTAGGACCTGGAGTTGGTTCTCCCGCCCTCCAAGCCATTGAGAATCTTCCTCTTCCACCCTGGAGACCGTTGACCATGTGGCTTTGTTGCACCCTTATTAATCCCTGAGTGTACGGCTGCCTCTTTCGCCATCCCCACCGAACCGAAGTCCACTTTCTCCGCTGCAAATGTCGTTATTATTATTATTATTATTATTATTATTATTATTATTATTATTATTATTATTAGCAGCAGCCCAAATACACATGGAGGGCTGATGATATAAGAGCAGTCACCTTAAATGGCAGTGTGCAGGGCGTGTACCACAACAAAAGGACGACGTATGGATCAAGGTTTTTCTTGAATGGAACCCATGAGGCAGACAGAGAGCAACAGGAGGGCAAGCAGATAGTTGGGATGTCATCCAAAAGATCACCGAAGTAAACTGGCGGAATACTGTTCAAGATCGCCGTGTATGTGACGACTAAACAGTCAGATTTTATGGCTGATTGAGATTGTGAATATTACCAGTTAAGCCATTTCGAAATATGGAGGAATTTCGTGCAGAATACAGTAAATGATCGATTCGATTACGTGCTGAGAGTTGTACAACCCACCACCTTTAGCCTAGGAGGGAGAAATTTACCTTCCCGTAGTGTGAGGCTTGCTCCCCAAATTAGACTCTATGTAGGACAATCTCTTGGTGGGAGAATTCGATACACGTGGCTTTTAACTAATGAAATACCTTCAGTCACACTGTTTTATGGGGTCAGGTCACAGCTGAGCTGATGAGAATTAGGAGAAGCATTCGGTCTACAAGCCTCTGTGAATTAACTAAAACTCCCCCACAATGCTCTCTTTTCTACTAGTCATGTCGGCTCGGGTAATTTCACGCATCTCATCATTAGAAACCTATTCCAAGCGTCGTCAGCTTGGTCTACCTCTACTTCTCTTACTCTCCTTGGCCCGGTCCTCTCCTCCTTCATTTGCATCACATAACCCCGCTATCATGTACGGTATGTTACTTCCATCTTAGAGTAGGATATTCTGAGGCGAGCCAGCTTTCGCTGCTTTACAGTGAAGTAGGTCTGAAAGGTAGTTTCGTTCGAGAACTGACTGCGAGCATGTTGCTGCACCTTTCATTACTAGTTCCAATTTGCATTCACAACCTCACATTCAATCCTTGTAAATAAATAAATAAATAAATAAATAAATAAATAAATAAATAAATAAATAAATAAATAAATAAATAAATAAATAAATAAATAAATAAATAAATAAATAAATAAATAAGGGAACAATATAACATAAAAAATAAAATTGTATGCAGATGACATAATTGTTTATAGGGAAATAAATAACATTGAAGATCGTTCAGAATTACAAAGGTACCTTGAGAGTATCCAACAATGGGTTGAAGAAAATAATGGAGGCAAATCAACTGTTACAACATTTACAAACAGGAGCTTTAAAACTGAATTTGAATATACTTTGGATGAGGTAGTTATCCCAAAAGATGGCAAGTGCAAATGCTTAGGTGTGAGATTTGAAAGTAATTTGCACTGGAAGGGTCATGTGGATGACATTGTTGGGAAAGCATACAGATCGTTACATGTCATAATGAGGCTACTTAAAGGATGCAACAAAGAATTAAAAGAAAAAATTTACTTAAGTATGGTGCGTCCATTATTGGAATATGCAAACATCGTTTGGGTTCCTCACCAAGAATCTATATAAATAAAATTGTTCGTGTCTGTTTGTTTGTCTGTCTGTTTGTTCCACCATCACGTCGAAACGGCTGGATAGATCTCCACCAAACTTCATATTTAGAGTATACTCATCCCGGGAAAGGTTTCGATATGCATATCATTTTAAAATCTTTGAATACACGGGGGGTTTATAGGAAAACCAGAATGGTTTTTCCACCATCACGTCGAAATGGCTGGATAGATCTCAACCAAACTTCATATTTAGAGTATACTCCTCCCGGGGAAGGTTTCGATATGCATATCATTTTAAAATCTTTGAATACACGGGGGGTTTATTGGAAAACCAGAATGGTTTTTCCACCATCACGTCGAAACGGCTGGATAGATCTCAACCAAACTTCATATTTAGAGTATACTCCTCCCGGGGAAGGTTTCGATACGCATATCATTTTAAAATCTTTGAATACACGAGGGGTTTATAGGAAAACCAGAATGATTTTTCCACCATCACGTCGAAACGGCTGGATAGATCTCAATCAAATTTCATATTTAGAGTATACTCATCCCGAGGAAGGTTTCGATATGCATATCATTTTAAAATCTTTGAACACACGGGGGGTTTATAGGGAAACCAGAATGGTTTTTCCACCATCACGTCGAAACGGCTGGATAGATCTCAACCAAACTTCATATTTACAGTATACTCCTCCCGGGGAAGGTTTTGATATGCATATCATTTTAGAATATTTGAATAGACGGGGGTTTATAGGAAAACCAGTATGGTTTTTCCACCATCACGTCGAAACGGCTCGATAGATCTCAACTAAACTTCATATTTAGAGTATACTCCTCCCGGGGAAGGTTTCGATATGCATATCATTTTAAAATCTTTGAATACACGGGGGTTTATAGGAAAACCAGAATGGTTTTTCCACCATCACGTCGAAACGGCTGGATAGATCTCAACCAAACTTCATATTTACAGTATACTCCTCCCGGGGAAGGTTTCGATATGCATATCATTTTAGAAACTTTGAATACACGGGGGTTTATAGGAAAACCAGAATGGTTTTTCCACCATCACGTCGAAACGGCTGGATAGATCTCAACCAAATTTCATATTTAGAGTATACTCATCCCGGGGAAGGTTTCGATATGCATATCATTTTAAAATCTTTGAATAGACGGGGGTGTATAGGAAAACCAGAATGGTTTTTCCACCATCACGTCGAAACGGCTCGATAGATCTCAACTAAACTTCATATTTAGAGTATACTCATCCCGGGGAAGGTTTCAATATGCATATCATTTTAAAATCTTTGAATAGACGGGGGGTTTATAGGAAAACCAGAATGGTTTTCCTCCATTTTCTCTTATACTATTGATTTTCTGTAAACTTCGTTTACCGTACGTGAAACGTCTCTTCATTATAAACAACTTTCGTTATGTTCATAATTTACATGACGGAGAAATTTACAATTTTCTGCTGGTACCATGCTCTGCATTGAGTGACCGACAGACCGACAACGAACCTACAGGTTACCATGGCAACGTCTCTGACTGCATGTCAGCAGGGAAGTAACGTATTGCCATTTTCCTCATCATGCTTTTAAATTCGTGGTTGTTCCTTAGGTAGAAGGCAAGAGAGGCGTCAATCGGCCTATCTGCTGGATATTGGCGGAATATCGTTGGATGTTATAACCGCCTTCGAATAGATTAAGTAATAACACCATTAGTCATCTTCTTATTATTTGTTTACCTAGGAATCAATGGACCTAAATTTCTCCTCTGTTACCGTTTTATTATATCCATAACTCACACTAGCATAATTTATTGAGGGGCATTTGATTTTCCAATACATTAACTTGGCATTTACATATTTGTCGTTATCCAGCTGTCCTCAATTATGCTCCATTTTCTATTACTTTCAACTTTCTTAACTGTATTATTTTCTTCCTTAATTACGCCGTATGTACGCGAGTGCTACAAACTACTGGATGTATTTCCACCAATACTCATATTTAGAATACACCTGTCCTTGATAGGTTTTAGGGCAAATATTGTTTCTAAATCCCTGAACTGACTGGGGGTTTATACGAAACCGAAACAGTGATTTTGCACTTCCACAAAATATACACAACCAACGTTAATTTAAATCTACCTGGCTTGGTAGAAATTAATTTCTAAACCTTTTTTCTCATGTGCATCATTTCGATACTAGGATTAATAAGGGAGATATCATTAACGGACCGTTTTTCTGTACAAGTCCCATCGGACTTAACTCACGAGCGGGTGCGTGTAAAGCGTATTCCTTACAACTTGAAAACTACTGAAGACATTCGAACCAAAATTCATATTTAGCATCCACCTGTCCAAAGGTAGGTTTTAAACGTAAATAACATTTCATGTTCCGGAATGTACTGGCGGTTTATAGGGAACCGAAATGGTTATTTTACTCTTCCACAATATATACAGAACAAGACCAACCTGACTGGAAATCGACCAAACGTGATGGAATTCCACCTCTAAACCTTTTTTTCATGTGCATTTTTTCGTCAGGAGGATTAATAAGGGAAATATCATGAATGGTCAGTTTTGCAGGTTAAGTCCAGCGGACATAGCCAAAAAGGTGTTTTACATGGAGCAGATTCCTTATCTACATAAATCAAATCGTAACGACTGTGTGCCTCTACACTGACTATTTTGGCGAAATTTTCGTACAGCTTTCCGTTTAAGGGATAATAATGACCATCTGCATAATTTTTGGTTTAGTTTCCTGAAAGTCCTAATTTTTACCCGCCTCGCCCAAAATCCAGATTGCGGCATAATCTGCCAGAAAAAAAAGAAGATAATTGAAATTTGACAAAATTATACGTTTTAGCCTGTAACGAACGGAAAACATCCAAGATCATTAAATTTTTCACTTTTTATCCCCGAAGAATATCGAAATATGCAGGCAATTTTAATGATGGTGCAGACCTTCGGAAATTCCTATCACATAACAGGTTGCACAATCTCCGTTCAATTTGGAATGATCTACAACCTTGGTCTTATGACTTTTTGCCGTATCTGTATCCGTTTTACGTTTGATTTTTCTCTGTTAATGGATGTTAAGTCAATTTGGAATTTTCACATGCATAATTCATACCTTCGATTACTTATATGAAATACAGAATCATCAAACACTTCACGAAAATTGGCCCACCCAGTAGCCATATATGAGCCAAATGCTATGTATGTAGCTGTCACATAATTATCCGAAAATTAATGTAATGTGAGATAATCTTACAAGAACGTTACCCTGTTCCACGTTTCTAACTCAATCTGACCCAAGAATAGATGACATATCACAGGACCAGCCATTTAGGCCACTAAATCCGGCGTGTCTTATGGTATAATCCTTTGTCGATATGACGTACGTTTAGTAGCAGTTAATCTGTAAATGAAGGTCTTCAATATTGTAAACACGCATATACTTTCGTATGTCGATCTATATATATTCACTGATGTCGATTTGTAGCGATCGAGAAAGGGTGGGTCTGCTATTGTAATCAGTACTCCCCACACCGACTTTGACTGGCAGTATGAAAGGGTTTCTTCTCCAACTCCTGTGTAACTGTCATTAGTAAGGAAGGTCTACAATTGTAATGAATAGTTCGCTTCTCGATTTGACTTGCAGAAGGCAAGTGAGCATGCAGTTTTGTTTAAAACTCCCCTACCCGATTGTGTTTGGCAGTAGGCAAGGGTGCCCGCCATTATAAAGAAATGTCCTCATCTAAAATGTGACTGGCATTAGGCATAGTGGCCTGCTATTTTGACGGAAACTCACCAACTTGGTGTGACTGGCAGTAAGCTGGCTGGAAGTAGGAAAATGGGCCTGGCATTATAATGATAACTGCACAACTCAATTTCGAGTGATAGTAGGGTAATTGCCTGCCATTGTAATAAAAACTGTAATCTGTCTGGAAGTAGGAAAGGGGGGCTGCCATTTTAACGAAAACTCCCCAAATCGATTCTGTCCGCATAGTAGGCAATGGGGCCTGCAATTATAATGTAAACTTCCCAACTCGATTGTGAATGGCAGTAGGCAAGTGAGCCTGCCGTTATATCACAAATCCATAACAAACACTTTACATTGGAAACAACGTACGGGGACCTCCCCATGCTCTTCCTCGGATAACGCTAAGAGACATGCAATTTAAAAAAAAATCTTATTGACTGCATGCACACTATTTACTTCGATATTCGAATACAATGTAGAATACCGTAGCGAAGCACGGGTACATTCGCTAGTACCTAATAAAAGGAATAGATAGTGTGCAGAGGAAAGCAGCAAGATTTGTAACAGGGGATTTCAGGAGAAAAAGTAGTGTATCACAAATGTTAGAGGAATTCGGGTGGAAAACTTTAAATAAGAGAAGGGAGAAAACTAGACTTATAGGATTATATAGAGCCTATACATGAGAAGAAGCATGGGGAAAAATCCGTGAGAGGCTTCCAAAATAATTATATCGGCAGAACTGGCCACAAGTATAAAATTAGAAGGAATTTTAGCAGAAGCGATTGGGGTAAATTTTCATTCATTGGGAAGGGCGTGAAGGAGTGGAACAGTTTACCAGGGGTAGTGTTTGATCCTTTTCCAAAATCTGTACAGATATTCAAGAAGAGAATAAACAGCAACAGGGAAGATAAATGAAATGTTAGAGGGCATTCGACCAGTGCAGGTTATTGTAAATAAAAAATGTGTGTGAAAAACTTAATTTCACCCCCTGGTCCATGGAGTTTGGACAGCCAAAGTAGGGGACTGCCTGTAGGGGTGAAGTACAGTGGGGACTTCGAGGGCCCTGGGACCGCTATGGTATCTGTGAAGGTCCTTCACGAACTCTGAAAAGTGGTGGCAAAAGTGGTCTGGTTAAGACGCAGCAGGTCGTTATGCTTCTTAGGTTCCAAATTGGGTAAAAGAAAAAAGTAAATAAATGCAATGTAAATTTTAATTTTATACCAGTTGCATAGTATTATTTGAAGTATTCGACGTACTGTATATGAGTTGACTATGATTGTAAGTATAGGAAATATTAAAAGTAGAATTTAGTAAACAATGTAAATTTATTAAGGATGATCTGTTTGTTTAATAGAAAAAATTGTTAGCGTAAATTATATATTATTGTATTCTAGAAAAATTTTCTTCTTCTCTTGTTAATTTAAAATTTAGTGCTTGACAATAATGTATTTTAGTGTACCATTTGCCACCGAGGTAGCCACCTCATTTGCAAATCATGAGATTTTGATTTGATAAATAAATAAATAAATAAATAAATAAATAAATAAATAAATAAATAAATAAATAAATAAATAAATAAATAAATAAATAAATAGCAGAAGATAAAGAAGAGGCGTAAATAATGCTTGAAAAATTATATGTGATCGCAGAGAGAGCAGGATTGAGGATCGCATATGAAATGACAGAGTACAAAGAATACAAACATAATAAAGGAAAGCATCTGGAAACAAACAATAGAAAAGTCAAGAGGTCAGATAAATTCAAATATCTTGCTGAATGTATCCAGCCGACTGGGCTTGATAAAGAAGCAAATAAGGGAAGGACCAGAAAGATGGAGTTAGCCTGTAGACTAGTGTAGAATGGATACAACAAAAGAACGATATGTTACGGACACTATATCACGGTTATAAAGCCAGAGGGACTTTACAATTCAGAATGTCTGATACTCAATAAGAAAGGGAAAATGGACGGGCGAGAGAAGAAAGAAAGAAAGAATGAAACAAAAATCTTGTGAAAGTTCTTAGGACTCGAAAAAAGGAAGGATAGTACGTGGAGGAAGAGTAGGAATAAATACATATTCAGACAGATAGAAAAGATGACAGACACCATACGTAACAGGAGACTGAAGTGTTATGCGCGCCTCGTAAGAACGAACGAGGGCCGAGAACAAAGGTAATCTTTAATTACAACTACTAAATGTGTAGAAGAAACAAGAAAAGACCTGGAGGAAGTTGGCATCAATCCAAAGGAACTTTTAAAAGAGATATGTTTCGAGCTACAATAGATAAATTCAAGGGGTTCCAGAAATAACAAAATGAAACGTCTACGAACATGTGGTCAGAGGAAAGGAAGAGGAACACAGCGAAATGATGAAGAAGTTCTGGCAGAAGAAAGAATGACTAACCAGAAAGTCAATTGTTTACCGTGGTCGAAAGTAGGACAAAATCACAAAATCGAAGAAAGAAGAAGGAGGAGAAATAAATAAATAAATTCAAGTAATACACGCTGCACCTCCTTTAACGTTCCAAATGGCCGTCCTTGTGGTTACGGTCTCACTCCGAGTCCCGCTGGCCGGCGGGGTACGAGACGTGCTGGTATACAATTTCTAGTCATGATGGATTGCGTGGAAAGAGCCTGGATTCATTTCCCGAACCTCTCCGCAAGGTTCACTGGAAGTGGAGTATATGACTCGTCCGTCGGGTGGAGTCGACAACAGTTTCCACTCTCTCCTTACCTCCTCCTCATCATCATGTGAAAACCAGACACACAGGTCGCCCATAGACATCAGCAGCGAGCAAAACATGTCCTCGGATACTCTCGGCGCTAAAAGCCTACGATAAATTTGAAACAAATGCTCAGGCTAAGTGAAAGAGAGGAGAAACTTACCCACATACAACGGTATAAATAAATAAATAAACAAATCAATAAAATAAATAAATATTCGCTGTGCCTCTTTTAAAGTTGCCCGATGCAGGCTTTGAGCGCAGTCTGCCAGAAAGACTAAGTCGTCGCCTGCTTACCTAACTGAATCCCTCCCAACACTTTCATATCTGTCATTAAATGATCGGCGTGTACTACGAGCAAGAAGGGTGAAACACTACAGCCTTGTCTAACTGCTGTAACTACAGTGGAACCTCGACATTTCAAATCATCCGGGGAGCTCAATTATTTTTCTAGTTGTCAACATTTCGAGATGTATAGAATACCGTAACACATAGTAGAATCATATGTATCTACAGGCTTATAGTGAATACATCATTTTGACCGTATTTAAAAACACAGAAACAAACTCTATTTTACGGCATCACTTAACCCTTGCTATAGTAACAGGTACATACAGCAGTGAAACAAGAAACATATCTCTGTTGACACCTTTTGAAAAAAACCGTTAGTCTGTTTTGTTTTTCTTCCACACACTTTTCAACAACATTTGTTGCTGTGAAAACACTCGACTGACTCTGTATGTAGGATCGAAGAATATTCACTGCACCTAACGCCTGGTCTGCTGAAGGCAGCTGCAACTCTTCTTGTTGGGAATCTTCTTGCTCGCCAGCAGATTGACGGTATCTGTAGGACGCTCGGGCGAGACCACAAATCAGCTTCGCAGTTGACACTCCACGCAGGAACAAGAGTGACTTCCTGCCCTGCTTCATACAGCCCACGATTTATTGTTATCGACTGTAGTAGATTAATGTCCGTTAATGACTCTTTGGATTCAGTTCCTGTCAGAACTCTCTGAACAGCCTATCGAAATACTTCAAGTTCTTCATCACACCTTGGTCCATGGGCTGTAGTCTGGATGTGAGACCACGCGCGAAGCACCTTGGGATGAGCAGGGCAGTTGCCTACGAAAAAGGAGGACTTTCCTTCCTTCACGTTGAAACTTCCCGTCAATACCACACAGCCGAGATTTCTAAATGAAGCTTCTCAACTGTGACTTCGGTGGTTGCTTTCGTACGTGACCGATAAACAGTGACATTTCGCCGATTTTCCAATCAGTGGAAGTTTTAGTTTTTTGGTTCTGTCGTAATAGTTCCCTTTCTTTACTTGTTAACTTTCCCTCAAACCACAAATGCCGTATTGTACACTTAAAGAGTTTTTTTTTTTTGCTTCAAGGGAGAAAATGTTTACTTCGAGAAATCGGAAAATTCGTGTAACCGCATTTCGAGTAACAGAGAAATACACGTGAAAAATAGGACAAACGCCCGGGATATTTAGGTTAGTTCGAGATGTCGAGATTTGACTGTACTTTGAACCAAGAACCCATTCAAGCATGAATTCTCACTGCGGCCCAAACGAGATCTTTGATTGCTTGTATTAACCTGCCACTCAACTCTACCCTTCGCAAACATGCCAACTTATTATTACCGGTACAGTAATGATTAGAGCCCGGATTTTTAGGTTCTTAAAAACCACGTTTTGGGTTTTTTATAGCTCAAAATAGTTTTTTTTAGTTTTTTATCCTCCTGAAATAGTTTTTAATGATCATTTCAATCATTACTAAAGTTATACTATTCATTCAAACTTTTTTTGCAGTCGCTTAAGTGCTGCTAGTATCCAGTAATCGGGAGATGGTCGGTTCGAATCCCACTGTCGGCAGCCCTGAAGATAGTTTTCCGTGGTTTCCCATTTTAACACTAGGAAAATGCTGGGGCTGTACCTTAATTAAGGCCACGGCCGCTTCCTTCCCATTCCTAGGCCTTTCCTATCCCATCGTCGCCATAAGACATATCTGCGTCGTTACGATGTAAAGCAAATGATGACTTGCCTTTAGGCATCGCTACTTCTGAGATGCGCAAGCTTCTTAAACTGCCTTCAATAATAACTTGGTTTATAGGGAAAATTAATTTTAGTCCGTCGCATAATAATGTGCATAGAGCTAAACAGCCGTAGCTGGCGGTAGTCGACCGTACACAATGAGAGATGCACTGAAGGCGGGCTTGTACCTGCTAGATACAGGTCAGTGATTTGTGCTGTACCCTAGTAGAATAGTATCGTCTCACGTTGTTTCGCTCGCACTAGTTATACTTAACAAACCACTTCCAGTTCCAAACCATGAAGTCATTTCAAAAAGTCGTGCTTAATGTTTATTTTTTAAAAAATCATTCAATTTCATTAATATTTGGTACTTCTATTTCAAAATAACGTAATACTGTCTTGAATAGCCCATTTAGGTTTTTTTTTTAGGTTTTAACGTCTTATTTAGTTATTTTTAGGTTTTATAAGATTCGAGTAATTTACTCCAATGATAATGAAATGGATAAGTAAGTTAAAATACTGCAGTTAGCTAGCAAGGAATAAAATAGTTTAAAACCTAAAAATTCCGGGCCCTAGTAATGATAATGTAATCTCCTGGCGGTACCAGCACCTGCTTGCAGATCACGAGGTAGTCAACGTAACGATCTTCCCGACCCTTCTTTCTGGCTTCCTAGACCGGAGCCGCTATGTCATTGCCAAACAGCTGACGTGGCGGGGAATCAAACCAGTAATGTTATATTTTAAAAATCCTTTTATACTGATTGTTTTAAGAAATTAATATCATTAAAAATGCCAAGTCCACGCATTTGTCTGATTTTCAAAGATAATACTTCTTATTACTTTCGAATGAACTGTCAGCCGTCTTGAAATACAGTACGGTAGTTTCCAGTGCTGCGATAACAGGTTTCTTTATCTCAAAACTAAAAGGCTAATTCCAGAGCAATTTAAATAACAAATAGTTATACATACATATACATACGTATATATTCCATGACTACCTCCGTGGCTCAGACGACAGCGCGCCGGTCTCTCACCGCTGGGTTCCATGGTTCAAATCCCGGTCACTCGATGTGAGATTTGTGTTGGACAATGTGGAGTGGGAGAGTTTTTCCATGCCATCTTCCATTCCAGCGACACTCTCCAATATCATTCTGTTTCTTCTGTTAGACATTAATCATTGTCCCAGAGGAATGCGAGAGGCTTCGGCAGCTTGCACAGTTCGTATCCTCGCCGGTAGATGGGGCTCCATTCATTCCATTCCTGAGCCGGTCGAATGACTGGAAAAAGGTTACGGATTTTTCATATTCTATAAAAATTTACATTTCAGAGAAACTCCGTACGTAACTGAATATACTGTATTATTAGGAGGGTGTTTCAGGTAAAGATACTTTCAGAATTGGTCGAGGGAAGTGATCATAGGAACAGAATGCTTTGTCCAGGAAGACGGCATTGTGCTATTAACCAGCGACTAGCGACAACGAGGCAACGGGTTGAAGATCTTTATGTGAGAAGACGCAGTTCATAACCAGCCTCAAAGAAAGAAGAAATGATCAAGTACTCGGGAGTAAGATTACCAAAAGATGCAGGTCAAGAGCGGATGAAAGGAAAGGAACTAGCCTATCAATTGTAGGTCATCCGCAATAAGAAGACACCTACATACAGTAGTGAAACCTGAAATATGATCGGGAAAGGTGTGCTCGAAAACATCAGAAAGAAAGAAAGGTGCTGAGGAAAATTCTGGGCCTAAAGCTGAAAAATAGGGAAAGGAGATTCAGACCTAGCGAAGAACTGATTCAGAAGATGTGAAAGAGTAGACTCAGTTCTATGAACACTTAAAGAGGATTGAGGGAAACCAGCTGAAGAAACAAATCTTCTACTTCTTCAGGCAGAGTCAAAACGATTTCGGAAAGAACTTGGTGAAAACTTGATGAATACATATGCATTTACACAACAAAGCAAGGAGTTCAGCGGTTTTCTCAAGACAGGAGAGCAACCGGCAAAGATGAAAAGACAGAAGAACAGAAGCAATAAAACGGTACTGACAAAAAGTGAAGGTGTAGATGGCGAAACAAAAAGTAAAGACTGTCAAGCATGGTCCACAACAACAACAACAATAATAATAATAATAATAATAATAATAATTGTTACCGTGTTTTAGTGGTAGGTAGAGGTGAAAGAAGGTGCGGGCGTGAACGGGTCTCAAACTACGGAATTAAAGTTAAATGTAAAATTTAACAAGGTTATATTTTCTTTCCAAAATTCAGAAATAACAAGAATGGCAGGTACGGAGTAGCAAGGCAACAAAGTACAATTACAGTATTTACAGGATTTGGGCTTCGAGCCCTGAAAACACAATTCTTGAGCAACTAGCCCAACTTTACGATATACAAATTTCAACAACGGGGCAGAAGACCCCAATCAAACCCTGGAGCACTTGCTCCAAATTACACAGTAAAGCCTCCTCGAGGCATACAACACTCAGTTTTCAAAAAAAAAAAAAAAGAGCCACTCGCTCTCAACTTTAAGCCTCTCCCAGGCCACACCAAACTCCACCTTCAAGCTGTCCTCAACGGACATAAACACAGGGGTAAAATACCCAATCTACTGAGGCCTATTAAGTGAGAAAAGGTTAATTATATGGCCTCTAAAATACCAACTTGAAAGGAGGCTCTCCGCCCTCCTAATACACTTTATTTTTGGCGCTAGGCCGTTAATGCAAGGGCTAATCCCATACTACAGAGGTGACTTCAGAAAAGAACAATTTACATTATATTAACGAAGAATAGGTTGAGAAAAATAAGTTCACCTCAAAACAATATGATTGGGAGCTCGAGAGGGTTAAGCACTCTCTATCCCGATATGCAGTTTAAAAGATGAAATAGATACAAGTTTCTTTACATTTTAAGGAAGGTTACATAATGGAAAAAGCTTCGGACCCGCCCCGAGAGTTAAACTGCTGAGCTAGCAAAGAAAGAAGTTATTAATTGGCCATTACCTTGTTGTTGACCGCTGCCGAAGAAAGAGGCGCTTCCCGCCCCCTGCTATATACTTTACACACTGAAAGATGGAACAGAAGTGGCGCAGAGACCCAAAAATCAGCAGTTTATATACTCTCGCGGAAGGTTCTAGGCGTTAGGGGAATGAGAACACCCGCCCACAATCACTTTATTGGAGAAAAAAGAGAAACCCCTACACAAGAAACACATTATTGGTGGAAAATTAAGTTAAGAAATTCGGGATTGGCTAGTTTTAAAACAAGGGGAAAGAAAGGGTTAATATTGCCAACTTAACTAATGACTGAAAGAAATTTAGCAAAGAACAAACTTTTGAAATTACATTTTCTCCAAAAAAAACAGTTCTTTCACTTCCCACCAGGGTGCACTATTGTTGATCTTCAGTAGTGTCCTCTAGAAGAGAAAGTTCACACTTCTTACTTCAAGCAAAACAAAAACACATCAAAAATGACACAGTTCTAAAACTCCAAAATTTCCAGGTAGTGACATCTTCTGAGAAAGTAGAAAATTAATACCGTCAATAAAGTTCAGACTTCCTCCAGCAGAGGAGTTTCAACTGGCGCACATTTTGAATTAGCGGCGTGGAGGTGTACCGCCCGGTACAGACCTCCCCCCCCCCCCAAAGGTTCCTCCAGGGGTGACACATGAAATTTGTTTGAAAACTAGGTCCAAGTTTTGATGTAGATGTGGAGATTAATTGCCGAAAAATTTATAAGATTCTCTTAATGTGGTTTGATTCAGTTTCAAAATTTTGTTGTTGCAGGTGAAGTAAAGTCTTTATGGTTGTAGAAGTGGAATTCAGAAGATAAACTTTTAATACTTGAAAGTGTAGAAAAATTTTGCAATGTCCACCAAATATTGCTGTTGAATTCCCAAGTGTAGTCATTGCTTATAGTAACTGTTCATGTAGCTGATGTTGATTAAGTTGGATGGCCAGACCGGCCGTTGCAGCTTGCGTCCAAAGGAGGCCGCTCGGACCCCTCAAGTACCCTGAGATACCGCTCGCCCGCACTATGAGGGGAGCAGTGGTGTTGAAACACGCCGCGCCCGCGGTGAAGATATACAGACTGCGGGCAAAAGCAGGTCGTGCGCCGCACATCAGCCTTGGCCGGGAGGAGAGCTCCGGCTCGCCGTGCACATGTCGTCCTCGCTGGGGTCGAGGGGGCCCGTCCTCAAACCCAGTCGCGGCACAGCGCCGCGCGGCTGCGGGGGCACTGAAACATTAAAGCTAGGCGGCAGAATATTGTTGGACCATCATCTTTTTTGAGGGCACAGGCTTGGTGGAGAGGTTGAGGGGCCAGCGGCTTGCAGATATCCATGGCATTTAATATAAGCAAGCCACAGTGTGTATAGCAGGAGACGGGAGCGTGGTAATGGCCTAGGTAAGGACAGAATGGCAGTTTAACGGTGCAGGGAGGGTTTACAAAAATACTGACATATGAAACAAAATATTATAGAAGGGGCAGAATGCCTTACAAGTGAAAACTCAAAAAAAAATATAACCTTCATATTCCTTTCAAATTATATGAAGCAAGTTAACCCAAAATTTACACTGGTTTCACCTGTGACAGGTGAACCCTAAATATCCTCTCGGTGGCTGGATTACTTAATAATAATGTGACCGGCGTAAGGAAATCGAGAATGATACAAAGCCCATGAAATCTGGGGGCAAGCTTGCCCGCGGGAACAAAGTTCTTGAACATAACTTGGTCACCTACCTTCAAAGGGGTGGGTCTCCGTCCACGATCATACCTTTCCCTAACCTTTTCATGAGAGACTTTAAGATTGGCTTTAGCCTTCTTCCAAAGATCTTTGATGTTGTCCGGATCTATTGTCTCGGGTAGAATGTCACTCAGAGACCAGAGGTTAGAGAGCGGCGTGTTGGGAACAAACTTGAACATCAAAGAGGCTGGAGTAAATTTATGTGATTCATGAACCGCCGAATTCAAAGCAAAAGCTAACCAATGCAGGGACGTGTCCCACCTGGAATGATCTTCATGATGATAGGCAATAAGCGCGGACCTGAGATTACGATTAACCCGTTCAGCCAGAGATGGTTGAGGGTAATAAGCAGAAGTAGTTACATGAGAGATGGACAAGTCAAAGCAGAATTTACGAAATAAATTAGATGTAAAAGCCTTAGCATTGTCAGATACAATATATTGGCACGGACCAAAAGAAGCAAAAATAGAATTTAAGCAAGTAATGGTGGACTGAGCGGTAGCCAGCTTAGTCGGAAATAACCAGGAAAATCTTGTAAAACCATCTACACATACAAAGATGAATTTGTTGGCATGTCCCTTCGACTGGGGGAAGGGTCCTACATAATCGATATACAGGCGTTCCATGGGGCGCGACGCTTGATGAGAAGACAAAAGGCCTACTTTAGTGGACATGGTGGGTTTACTAAGCAAACAAGATTTACAAGCTTTTACAAGTTCACGGATTTCACCGTCCATACCTTTCCAAATGAACCTTTCACGAATCTTTTCACGAGTTTTAAAGATTCCGAGATGCCCCCCCCAATGGGGTCTCATGATAGTACTTGAAGATCATAGGTACAAGAACAGCTGGAACGACAACTTTCATCATCTTATCATGCCTCGAAGGGCAACATAAAACACCATTCCTCAGAACATAAGGGACAACATGTTCCCCAGAAGAAAGGGTTTCCATTATCGGAGCCAGCGTCGGATCTTCACGTTGGTATTTCTCGATATCCCTAAAGAGCATGGGAGCATCTGTTAAGATGGCATTAACATCAAATAGTATGGACTCGGGAGGTGATGAACTGTCGACCGGTTCATGGGTCTTGACGTCGTTGGAAAACATACGGCTGAGTCCATCAGCAACAACATTTTCAGTACCTCTGATATGCCTGACATCGAATTGGAAGGCAGAAATACGGATGGCCCAACGGGCTATACGACCAGTACGACGCGGCCTACCTAAGACCCAGCTTAAAGCTTGATTATCTGTCTCCAGGTCGAATTTGACGTGTTCCAGATAGAGACGGAACTTTTCTAAGGCGAATAAGACTGCCAAACCTTCGAGCTCATAGATGGAATACTTGGCTTCTTGAGCCGATAGAGTCCTAGATGCATAGGCGATGGGTCGCCTCCCTAGTTCAGTCTCTTGAAGAAGGACTGCCGCTACTGCTGACGACGACGCGTCGGTTTGGACGATGAATTTCTTCGAGAAATCAGGCATAGCAAGTACAGGGGCATTACAGAGAGCTAATTTAAGATCTTCAAAAGCGGCTTGTTGAGAAGGTCCCCACTCGAATTTGATGCCTTTCCTACGAAGAAGGTTTAAGGGCGCCGCTCTATTAGCGAAGTTAGGAATAAACTTCCTGAAGAAATTCACCATACCAATGAACCTGGCGATACCTTTAATGTCCTTGGGAGGTTTAAAATCACGGATGGCCTATGTTCTAGAATGATCAACTCCTACACCATCAGGTGACACAATATGCCCTAGGAATGACATAGAGGGCTTAGCAAAGGCAACCTTGGACAACTTGACAGTTAACCCAGCCTTACGAAGGCGATCGAGAACTTCTCGCAGATGATCTAGATGTTCTTCAAAAGTCTCTGAAAATACGACGACATCATCCAAGTAGTGATATAAGTACTCAAATTTGATGTCGGAGAAGACCCTATCTAGTAGCCTAGTGAGTACAGCTGCTCCCGTGGGGAGCCCGAAAGGCACGCGGTTGTATTCGTATAAGTTCCAGTCCGTGGCAAACGCTGTAAGGTGTTTAGACTCTTCGGCAAGGGGAATTTGATTATAGGCCTGATTCAAGTCCAAGATAGTAAAGAACTTGGCCTTACGGAACCATGAAAAACAAGAATGAAGGTCGGGAAGGGGCACAGATTGTAACACCACCTTCCGATTGAGAGCCCTATAATCAATGACAGGCCTGAAGCCTCCTTGAGGTTTCGGGACTAGAAAAATAGGCGAAGAATACGCCGACTTAGAGGGCCTAATAATACCATCCTTCAACATTTGATCGATGATTTCTTTCAATGCCTTCATTTTAGGTGGAGATAGCCTATATGGTGGAAAACGGACAGGAATCGAATCCGTGACCTCAATTTTGTATTCAATAAGGTCAATAACACCAAGAGTATCAGAGAACACCTCTGGAAATGACTGACATAATTTACGAATACTATCAGCCTGCTCCTCAGGTAGATGTCTAAGGTCTAACAACATCTCATCCTGGGTAGGCGAAATACAGTAGATGAACATGATACAGAATTACACTTTAACAAGGGAATTTTACAATTGGACGCAAACTTGAATGTGCACGACTTACTCTGGAGATCGAGCACAAGACCAGTGTGAGAAATGAAGTCCGCTCCCAGTATGCTGGGGCAAGACAAGTGCTTAGCCACAAACAGTTTGGTTTTCCATGTAAATTTAAAAATACGAATTTTGGCATTTACAGAACCTAGAATTTCTAATGGGGATGAATTAGCCGAAACATATTGAACAGGAGATGAATCATAGTCAGGTAATTTACAAACAGACTTAAATTTTGAATACCACTGGTCCGAAATAATTGAACAAACACTGCCTGAATCTAATAGAGCGGTTATAGGCTCGTTATTTAACTCAATCTTAAGAAAAGGAACAGGTGCGGGGGTATCCGCCGCAATCCTAAGACATTCTTTAGGGCATTCAAAAGATGAATTTGAAGACTGATCGTTCCCAGAATTCACGACCTTTTTGTCAGGGGCTGAGCCTTGGGAAGCAGAATTAGTCGACTCAGCCGAAGCCGCTAGTCACATTTTATTATTGGCATTGGTGGAATTTGCACCAGAAGTTGAGCAGGATGGGGTGCTATTTGAGTTTGGGCAATTCTTGGCGATATGTGAGAAAGCCCCACATTTAAAACAGCCTTGTGATGAACCAGCCCCATTCCTTGTCCCACTCGACTTGATCAGTGGACACTTATTGCGCAGATGGTCGGGCGACCCGCAAGCAAAACATTTACGGGGTGTGACTGGTCGGCGAGGTGGAGGCCGAGTATTACTAAAGGAAGGTGGGGGTTCTTTCGGTACACGCAAGGAATCGGCGTATCTAACTCCTTCCGCTGAGACGGCCAATGCTTCAAGTTCAGAGAAAGTTTGCGGGCACGCCGCGAAACACAAATATGACCTATAGGATGGTGAGATCCCTTCCACAATGGCTTGTACAATCTGATCCTCAGGGAAGTGAAGAGCAAACACCCTAGTATAAAACTTAATGTCCTGTATGAAATCAGCCAAGTTTTCATCCAAGCGTTGTACACGGTAATAGTACTTCTGAATCAGAGATGACCTCGCGCGGGCGGGAATAAAATTTGCAAGCAAGTGTGCATGAAAATCTTCAATAGATGACTGTTCAGCTATGGCTCTTACTATTTTGTCAGAGAGAATACCAATTGCATAAGGATAGATAATTTGCAAAATTTGACATGGAGAAAGAGAAAACACAAGGGCATGATCCTGAAATTCAACTAGAAATCTTAAAAATGAAATTACGTCACTGGTGGTATTAACGGAAAACTTAGAGATACCTCTGAGCAACATTGCCAATGGATGAGGCAAGCTACTAAACCCGGGTGACATAGTAAGTAAAGGTTTCAATGGCAAGGAAGTTAATTCAGAACGTACATTATTTAATGAGTTACGGCGTTCAGACTCGTCCAATGGGGCAGAGGTTGTTTGCGCAGCGATGGTTTTCCTATTTGCTTCTCCCTTAGGAGGCTCTTCCTCACTACCTACATTCACTGTGGTGGGTAGATCGCTTTTGGGAGGAACCTCCCCCGTTAACAATTGAGTGACCTTGCTAGATAATTCAGAAATATTTTCAAGCAGCGTACTAGCTTCCTTCCTCTGAACGTCATTCAACTTCAGAGACAACAGATCGTTAACTCTATTTGAAAAGTGATGTAGCCTGGCTTGCACACGCTTAATTTGATTAGGAGAAGGATCATTTTCATCAAAAAAACTAACTACAGAAGCTAGCCCAGAAATATTCTCGACGATCGTGGAAAGAGAGTCGTCAACTTCTTTCTCTCCCAAGGTGGGGATGGAAATGGGAAAATCAAGGGACTCTCTAAGCTTATTTGTGTCTACTGCAACCGTGCCTCCAGATTGCACATTTCTTATAGTTAATTCATAGATTAACTCCTCCTTGCGCAAATAGTTAAGATGGAGAACATCGCGAGGGCCGGGCATGATGACAGAACAATTTTGAAAAAATCAAAAAAATTCCAGCAACTGAGAAAATTGTTAGAGTTCGGAACAAAACAATGTTTAGCCGTCAAAAGGGGCTAAATTGAGACCCATTCAACCACGCTCTGCTACCACTTGTTACCGTGTTTTAGTGGTAGGTAGAGGTGAAAGAAGGTGCGGGCGTGAACG
This sequence comes from Anabrus simplex, assembly GCF_040414725.1. NCBI lineage: Eukaryota > Metazoa > Arthropoda > Insecta > Orthoptera > Tettigoniidae > Anabrus > Anabrus simplex. Next base: position 517,080,708 of record NC_090267.1, read on the forward strand.
GGTCTCAAACTACGGAATTAAAGTTAAATGTAAAATTTAACAAGGTTATATTTTCTTTCCAAAATTCAGAAATAACAAGAATGGCAGGTACGGAGTAGCAAGGCAACAAAGTACAATTACAGTATTTACAGGATTTGGGCTTCGAGCCCTGAAAACACAATTCTTGAGCAACTAGCCCAACTTTACGATATACAAATTTCAACAACGGGGCAGAAGACCCCAATCAAACCCTGGAGCACTTGCTCCAAATTACACAGTAAAGCCTCCTCGAGGCATACAACACTCAGTTTTCAAAAAAAAAAAAAAAGAGCCACTCGCTCTCAACTTTAAGCCTCTCCCAGGCCACACCAAACTCCACCTTCAAGCTGTCCTCAACGGACATAAACACAGGGGTAAAATACCCAATCTACTGAGGCCTATTAAGTGAGAAAAGGTTAATTATATGGCCTCTAAAATACCAACTTGAAAGGAGGCTCTCCGCCCTCCTAATACACTTTATTTTTGGCGCTAGGCCGTTAATGCAAGGGCTAATCCCATACTACAGAGGTGACTTCAGAAAAGAACAATTTACATTATATTAACGAAGAATAGGTTGAGAAAAATAAATTCACCTCAAAACAATATGATTGGGAGCTCGAGAGGGTTAAGCACTCTCTATCCCGATATGCAGTTTAAAAGATGAAATAGATACAAGTTTCTTTACATTTTAAGGAAGGTTACATAATGGAAAAAGCTTCGGACCCGCCCCGAGAGTTAAACTGCTGAGCTAGCAAAGAAAGAAGTTATTAATTGGCCATTACCTTGTTGTTGACCGCTGCCGAAGAAAGAGGCGCTTCCCGCCCCCTGCTATGTACTTTACACACTGAAAGATGGAACAGAAGTGGCGCAGAGACCCAAAAATCAGCAGTTCATATACTCTCGCGGAAGGTTCTAGGCGTTAGGGGAATGAGAACACCCGCCCACAATCACTTTATTGGAGAAAAAAGAGAAACCCCTACACAAGAAACACATTATTGGTGGAAAATTAAGTTAAGAAATTCGGGATTGGCTAGTTTTAAAACAAGGGGAAAGAAAGGGTTAATATTGCCAACTTAACTAATGACTGAAAGAAATTTAGCAAAGAACAAACTTTTGAAATTACATTTTCTCCAAAAAAAACAGTTCTTTCACTTCCCACCAGGGTGCACTATTGTTGATCTTCAGTAGTGTCCTCTAGAAGAGAAAGTTCACACTTCTTACTTCAAGCAAAACAAAAACACATCAAAAATGACACAGTTCTAAAACTCCAAAATTTCCAGGTAGTGACATCTTCTGAGAAAGTAGAAAATTAATACCGTCAATAAAGTTCAGACTTCCTCCAGCAGAGGAGTTTCAACTGGCGCACATTTTGAATTAGCGGCGTGGAGGTGTACCGCCCGGTACAATAATAATAATAATGATAATAATAATAATAATAATAATAATAATAATAATAATAATAATAATAATAATAATAATAATAATAATAATAATCCTTGGTGCTGAATTAGCATTTTCCCACCCCTAGTTGCGTAGTAAGGCAATGTAGGTTCTAAAACATTGAACGCGGAACAACGCCATAACCTTGCGTATTAGAGCAAGCCTAACCTCACAGACTCAATTGGAAGGGCTTAATTTGTCAGGGAGTGATCTGGAGGGCTTTTCGACCCCCTAGGTGAGGTTATGATGTCATACCCTTACGTACGATGGCAATGCTAATTTCAAGGGCTACTTTGGAGGAGCCGAATCGGACGGGCCCCTCTTAGATGAGCCAAGTCAGAAAGGTCACGGACCCCTTTGGAGGAGCCGAATCGATCGGGCGCCCATGAAGGAGCTACAAATCGGTTAGATAACCTGCTGATGAGGTTGAGATGTCATTATGACGTATTAATCTAACCTGCCGCACGAACGCTAAACTAACCTCACAAACAGGTTCCATTTGGAGGAATCCAATCGGTTAGGTGAATGGTATTTGATGTTATGACGTGTTAAACTAACCTCGCTACGAGGAACGCCAACATAACCTCAGACGGGTTCCCCTTGGAGGAGCCAAAGTAGTGAGGTGACTTGTAGGTGTGGTTAATACCTGTGTTAACCTAACCTTGGCCACCAACCGTAACCTAACCTCACACACGCTCTTTGTCTTCTCCCCATTGGATTAGTGACGGAGCTGTGACTTAATAAGCGCGGGTGATTTAAAAATGCATGCTTATTTTACATAACCGAACGCGCAGGCCTTCTCCTGGCGAGCTGTGACGTTACAGCGTGACAAATGACTATCCGATCCCACTAGAGACATAACAGTACACTCTCGCGGCGACTTCGTGAGTTACTGTAATCAACAGACTATTAGATCCCGCTAGAGACATAACAGTACACTCTCTCCGGCGCCATGGCTAAATGGTTAGCGTGCTGGCCTTTGGTCACAGGAGTCCAGGGTTCGATTCCCGGCAGGGTTTGGAATTTTAACCACCATTGGTTAATTTCCCTTGCACGGGGACTGGGTGTATATGTCGTCTTGATCATCATTTCATCCTCATCATGACGCGCCTACGGGCGCCAAATCGAAAGACCTGCACCTGGCGAGCCGAACATGTCCTCGGACACTACCGGCACTAAAAGCCATACGCCATTTCATTTCACCGCGACTTCGTGAGTTACTGTAAACAAATGACTGTTAGATCGCGCTAGACATAAACAGACCGGAATAGCTAGTGCGCATGTGCGCATGTACTTCAGATTGAGGTACACTCTGACGGCGACTTTGCGAGTTACTGTAAAACGGATTACTCACGCACTCACAGGCTCTTTACGGTCTCGCCCTTGGTGTAGTGTCGGAGCGCGGACGATTTAAAAAATGCATGATTATCTTTACTCAACCGAACGCGCAGGCCTTCTCCTGACAGAGCTGTGACGTTACAGCTTCGGTGATTTGAAATGCGGACTGCTGGCTAAGGGTACATGACGTTACTTATAACCTACGTTTCTCTACAGTGTCGGGTTTATGATGAGATGAATCTTCTAAGATGGACATCATCTTTCTATCCACTGTGTCTGTTTTTTCGTCTTCATCCGTTTGCAAGCAGTGAGGGAAAGGTGGGCTAAATACTAGACTGTCCGGCTCCATGGCTAAATGGTTAGCGTGCTGGCCTTTGGTCACAGGGGTCCCGGCTTCGATTCCCGGCAGGGTTGGGAATTTGAAGCATAATTGGTTAATTTGCCTGGCACGGAGGCTGGTTGTATGTGTCACCTTCATCATCATTTCACCCTCATCACGACGCGTATGTCGCCTCCGGCCGTCAAATCAAAAGACCTGCAACTGGCGAGCTGAACTTGTCCTCGGACACTCCCGCCACTAAAAGCTATACGCTATTTCATTTCAGTACTAAACTAACGAGTTTTGGTACCCACAGCACAGTGCAATCCAACATAGCCCCTCTTTGAACTCAAATTCTTTGCCGTTCACTGTAAAGCCTTGTTCATCAACTATTAATGTTCTTGTCATGATGGAATGAAGCGCTCTACTACTCTCTATCACAGTTTCTTAGAGACTAAACAAAATATTCTCACGTATAGCATATACAGTCCGCCTCTGTGGTGTAGTGGTTAGCGTGATTAGCTGCCACCCCCGGAGGTCCGGGTTCGATTCCCGCCTCTGCCACGAAATTTGAAAAGTGGTACGAGGAATGGAACGGGGTCCACTCAGCCTTGGGAGGACAACTGAGTAGAGGTGGGTTCGATTCCCACCTCAGCCATCTTGGAAGTGGTTTTCCGTGGTTTCCCACTTCTCCTCCAGGCGAATGCAGGGATGGTACCTAACTTAAGGCCACGGCCGTTTCCTTCCCTCTTCCTTGCCTATCCCTTCCAATCTTCCCATCCCTCCACAAGGCCCCTGTTCAGCATAGCAGGTGAGGCCGCCTGGGCGAGGTACTGGTCATTCTCCCCAATTGTATCCCCCGACCAAGAGTCTGAAGCTCCGGGACACTGCCCTTGAGGTGGTAGAGGAAGGATCCCTCGCTGAGTCCGAGGGAAAAGCCGAACCTGGAGGGTAAACAGATGATGATGATGATGATAGCATATACAGGGTAAAGCGAAATTCGCGCACTCGGGCGTCGCAACGCGACCCCTCACACGCCAGCAATCAAAAAAATGTCTGTCACAAAAGATCGTCCTGCGAGTATATCCGGCAGAAAAAGGACGTTGAAGAGTGGCAATCGGGCAACACTGTAAACACATGTAGGGTAACTACCTCTGTAAGCACGTAATAGGCGTGCTGTACAGTTGGTGTAGTGGATAGATTTCGGGTTAGCGTGCAGGAGGTCGAGGGTTCGATCCTGCGTTGAGGCTCTTTTTAATTTGCTAATTTCCATCGGACTTTACATACTGTCTTACAGTAAGACACCGTTTCTTAGGCCACATGTATCCTACATTCACAAAATTTAGTAACGCTGAACACAATGTAACGCATCTAGTAGATGAAGTGGTGAGTATAAATTCACGCCCACGACGTGGAAAGGGCGTCTTTCAAAGCTGACCAATGAAAACGAATGTTCGTCCATTTCTAGGATCGTAGTATGTAAGTGCAAATGGTTTCTAGAGGACCCGCTGCAATGGCTGTTAGCGATTAAGGTGCTAGATACCGTACCACCTGGACTACATTTACGAAATAAAATACATACGCCTCAACCCAGTATCAACCACTCGCCCTCCTGCATTGTAACGCACAACTCTATCCACTGCACCAACTGTACCGCACGACTACCACGGGCTGACAGAGGTAGTTACCCTACATGTGGTTACAGTGCTGCCAAATTGTTACTCTTCAACGTCGTTTTTCTGCCAGATATACTCGCAGGACGAAAGTTTGTGAGAGACATTTTTTTATTGCTGGCATGTGAGGAGTCGCGCTGCGACGCCCGAGTGCGCGAATTTCGCTTCACTCTGTATAAAGGCTTGAGTTTACTGGAGAGTGACCTTGATAACGAACAAGTCTAAACCATGTCGACGTGATCGCTGCATGTTAAAGCAGTGTGACCTTAATATGGTACAAGCTCACTCCCGCTATTATAGAATTACACATGAAGTATGTACAATGTGTTTGATTCGCAGCAATTAAGAAATTTGAAAAGTGGTACAAGGCTTGAAATAGAGTCAAGTCAGGCACAGGTGCTCAACTAAGTAGAGATGCGTTTTAGGAGGAGGAGGACTTTTGATGGTTATTCGTCCGTCGGATGGAGACGTAAAGCCTTCAGCAGACCGCTCGATGCTATTCGACAGGAGAAGGCTAGGTGCCACTACCGGGTTTTACCCTCTCCCTTCCTACTATCATATATCACATCATTCATTGTCCGCCTCTGTGGTGTAGTGGTTAGCGTGATTAGCTGCCACCCCCGGAGGCCCGGGTTCGATTCCCGGCTCTGCCATGAAATTTGAAAAGTGGTATGAGGGCTGGAACGGGGTCCACTCAGCCTCGGGAGGTCAACTGAGTAGAGGTGGGTTCGATTCCCACCTCAGCCATCCTGGAAGTGGTTTTCCGTGGTTTCCCACTTCTCCTCCAGGCGAATGCCGGGATGGTACCTAACATAAGGCCACGGCCGCTTCCTTCCCTCTTCCTTGCCTATCCCTTCCAATCTTCCCATCCCTCCACAAGCCCCTGTTCAGCGTAGCAGGTGAGGCCGCCTGGGCGAGGTACTGGTCGTTCTCCCCAGTTGTATCCCAACCAAGAGTCTGAAGCTCCGGGACACTGCCCTTGAGGCGGTAGAGGTGGGATCCCTCGCTGTGTCCGAGGGAAAAGCCGACCCTGGAGGGTAAACAGATGATGATGATGATGACATCATTCATTACATCTTATTACCTTCCCTGTTGAAGTTGAGGTCAGGAAGGGCGTCCGGAAATAAAAAAAATCCATCTTAAGAGATTCATCTCACCACAAACCCGACACCGTAGTGAAACGGGACAACGAATGGACACACGTTAGGTTATAACGTCGTGCACCCTTAGCCAGCAGTCCGCATTTCAAATCGCCCAAGCTGTGACGTCACAGCTTTGTCAGGAGAAGGCCTGCGCGTTGGGTTATGTAAAGATAAGCATGCATTTTTCAATCGCCCGCGCTTATTACGTCACAGCTCCGTCACCACTGCAAGGGGGGAGACAACAAAGAGCGTGTGTGAGGTTAGGTTACCGTTATTGGCCAAGGTTAGGTTAACATAGGTGTTAACCACACCTACAAGTCACCTCACTAGTTCGGCTTCTCCATGGGGAACCTGTCTGAGGTTAGGTTGGCGTTCCTCGTAACGAGGTTAGGTTAACACGTCATAACCTCAACTACCAATCACCTAACCGATTAGACTCCTCCAAGGAGAGCCTGTGTGTGAGCTTAGGTTACCGTTCGTGCGCAAGGTTAAGTTAACACGTCATAATGACATCTTAACCACATCTCCAGGACACCTAACCGATTTGTGGCTCATCTATGGGCGCCCGGTCGATTCGGCTCTTCCAAAGGGGTCCGTAACCTTTCCGACTCGGCTCCTCCAAGGGGTGCCCGTCCGATTCGGCTCCTTCACAGTGGCCCGTGAGGGGAGCATTGCCCTCGTACGTGAGGGTATGACGTCATAACCTCACCTAGCGGTTAAAAACACTCCAGGTTGGCCAGTGAGTTCAGGATTGCCTTCGTACGTATGCGTATGACGTCATAAACTCACCTAGGGGGTAAAAAAGCCCCCAGATCATTCTCTGACAAATTAGCCCCCTCCAATGGAGTCTGTGAGATTAGGCTTGCTCTTGTACGCAAGGTTATGACGTTATTCCGCGTTAAATGGTTTAGAACCTACATCGACTTACTACTCAAGTAGGGGTGAATGACCTCGGGTTAGAATATGCATTGCCGCACTACTCAACTGGGGGTGGGAAAATGCTGACTCAGCACCTATTATTTTAGAAGTGTACATAGCTCATCTACTGTTGAGAATGCACAGATGTTTCCCAAAGAGTTGACGATGGAGAAGTTTGAGTTAAACGACACGGACTTCGTCAAGGAACGAAATGTAACAGATGAAAGAACCTTCTGACTCTGGAAATGAACAAGTTAATGAAAATGTTCAGCGAAATAGTTGGAAGATATCGAAGATATTGTGCTGTAATGGTCTGTCAAATGCACACGTATCGCTTTGAGTGAGCAACTTCATTGGAATATACCTGGGTAAATGGAAAAATAAAACGCGTTGCAAGGAGAAATGAGGGCACGATTTATGAAGTTCCTCGCATCTCATTTCTATGAGCCGCCATCTTGTGTGGGATGGAAGATTTAGTTCCCACCGAAAGAAGAAGATACTCTATCCCTTCCTCAATAATGAGTTATTAACAACTGGTATGTGGCTCCCTGTTTGAACGATTCCGGGTTCGATTATCGGCTGCGAACTGCGTCTGGTTAATTCCTCGGAGTCGGGGTTGGTCAACCACGATACAAACACGCAATAGTAAAAGATCCTTTAATATGGCATTTGACATCCGGAATGGAAGCGTTTCGCTACTTGATGAACTGGCCAGTAAATTCAATCTTATGGTTGGGGGTCATCTGAAAATTTGCGCCTTGAAATTATCGATACAAAAATAATGTGTGAAGCCATGTTACCTAGCAACTATGCAGGCAGTGATGTAAGGTGTGGACGGATTGCCAGACAATGTTACCTAGCAACCGTGCAGACTGTGATGTAAGGTGTGTACGGATGGCCAGACAATGTTACCTAGCAACCGTGCAGACTGTGATGTAAGGTATGGACGGATGGCCAGACAATGTTACCTAGCAACCGTGCAGACTGCGATGTAAGGTGTTAACGGATGGCCAGACAATGTTACCTAGCAACCGTGCAGACTGTGATGTAAGGTGTGTACGGATGGCCAGACAATGTTACCTAGCAATCGTGCAGACTGTGATGTAAGGTATGGACGGATGGCCAGACAATGTTACCTAGCAACCGTGCAGGCTATGTCTTATGGCTGGTTGTCATTTAAAATTAACATCCGTTGATGGATGGTCATGACTGGGGGTCATACTTACTATCATTTGATTTTCGGAAAGGGAGAATTTGATTAATTTCTTGAAGCGTCCAACTTTTAATGAAAAGGGCCCTAAGACTACTACGATTCCCCAATTTACAAATGAATATTTACCATACCATCTTTTTTTGCTTATTCCTACGTGCTCATTTCGTACTGGCTCCCAGCATCTACCTGCTCAAATTTATCTGTCGTTCTTGTCACACTAGTTTTAACGCCTGATTCATTTATAACAAACTTTGGACCATCCGTATGTCACTCGCGAGCCCTGTTTGTGTATCATTACCGAAATGTCTACCTCGTAATAAGACAACTGTGCGTAATATGGAGGGGACTGACAGTTAATACAGCATGTTCTATTGTGAATAGGACCTCCCACGGGACATTCATTCAGCAATGTAGGGTCCGTCATGGCCCCGCTCCGAGTTGTCTTGACATCGCAGATCTCAAGTTCAGAGGTACTCGTCACTCGCCTCTGATCTGTCTTCCAGCTGGCAGATTCAATTGTTTATCTAACTAAAAACAATTCAAAGAAGTTGGATATTTATTGAATATTTTCCTTCGTAAATTATTCCAATATTTAATTCGTCTTCCTATAAACGACTATTTGTCCAAATTTGGTCTCTTGAATTCCAACTCTATATTCATATCTTAAAAACTGCACTGAACCTTATCCGTCTACTAATGTTATTCTCTCCACTGACGGTTCGGAATATGCCACTTAGTCGAGCATCTCGTCTCCTTACCCCAGCTGTTTCCAGTCCAAAGACTGTAATATTTTCGTAACATTATTCTAGTGCCGTAAATCAGCCAGAACAAATCGCACTGATTTCCTTCCGACCGTTTCCATCTATCGAATTAAGTCATTTTTGGAAATCAAAAAGAAGTCCATCTTTGGAGGAGACTTTCACCTTGTAGGATCTTCTTGAATTTTGAGTCCGTTTCTAAAACGAAACCCGGGCTGTACTTCTGAACCACGCCGAGATCTGAATATAAGTTCACCAGAACCTGCTTGATTCGAGAACTGGAAAAAATCTAAAGGAAAGCATCTAGATTTGTTCTGGGTGCTTTGCAACAAAAAATAGCTTCACGAATATGTTGCAAAGTTTTGGGAGAAAGGAGACGGGGATGTTCCGAGATGTCAGTAGCTCCCTGTTAGCGTGCTGGCCTTTCGTCCAAGGGGTCCTGGCTTCGATTTCTAGCCTGGTCGATGGTCTTAAGCTTCATTTGTAAATTCTGAGGGCTCGGGGGCTGGGTGTGTGTGTCCTGTGTTCATCATTAGAAATCATCGTAAGTAAGGTCTTTTCCTACTTACATGGGAAGTATTAGGCGCAGTTTTACGCCAGGTTGTCCTTCCTCACGCCGACCCTATGTGACGGTTATTAGTGTGTTGCCTGGTAATGATGTGACGACGAACATGTCCATGACCTGCAGTGCTGGGAAATGTGTGGTTCCAGCTGAAGCTGGCATGTCCCTGATTACAATCAGCGGTGTAGTACAAAAAGTCAGGGCATGACAAATACTGGAAACCTCACTTACGGAACGGTGAAATTGAAAAGAAGAAACCCGAAAGCAGAAGGTATACTCTAATGAGTAGAGTTCAGCAGAGATCATACGGCACTACACGTAGAAGGCTTGATCCTTCTCTATCCTTAGTCTATTCAGTCTCAAATTTCTTCTCCCTCTTGTTTTAACAAGAACCATCGTAACTGAAGTAGCACCAAACATAACACACTCACCCACTCCAAAAAGTTATGAACAAAAACTACTCATGAATAAAAACATGATTTGCTGCGTTAGAATAAATTTATGTGTGTTTCTCATTAACACTATACGTCTTATTCAGAAGAACTACAAAGACCTACGTTTTGGGAAGAAAGACAAAACGATAACGAAAGCGGGTCAGATTGTATGAGATTGTATGAGCTGAGTCCTCGAAAGGGACAGTCAGCCTCTTTGAAGATCAAATTACCAAAGGATCAACGATCGAAGTACCAAAGTACTGCTAAACATCACACGAGAAAAGTACTAGCAATGATTGTACATTGATTTTCTCGTGTGAGAAATGGTGTTTCTCTGGTGATTTCAAGCGAACGCATGAATATCCCAAGATAGGTTATACGTTTATATATCTAATGCTAGTGTTAAACTATCAAAAAATGTCAAATGTTTTTAAAACAATTGTATTACCACCTTTACAACATTCATTGCACCAGTACAATACAGGAAATATTTTATCATACTTCATTAAAAAAAGGTGAAGGACAATTCTTGTTTAGCTACTGCTGGTTGAATAATTACAATACGTGTAGTCCTACAACTAAAGAAAAAGGAGAAACGAGCTTTCCCTTTGCGAAAATCAAATGAACATAAAATGTATGTCTCTCGGTCATGGCCATCAATACCTTACATCACAGCCTGCACGGTTGTTAGGTAACATTGTCTGGCCATCCATCAATACCTTACATCATAGCCAGCCCGTTCGCTAGGTAACATTGTCTGGCCATCCGTCCATACCTTACATCACAGCCTGCACGTTTGCTAGGTAACATTGCCTGGCCATCCGTCCATACCTCACATCACAGCCTGCACGGTAGCTATGGTTACACTTCCGTCACCCACTTTGTCGGGTTACATTACACAAGTATTCATAAGAGATATATATGTTAGAAAGAACTGCTAAGGATACAAGTGATTTCATTTTAAGTATGATCATATGAACACATCGTGAATTCAGTCCTAATAATAATTTTGCCGGGCTGAGTGGCTGAGACGGTTGAGGCGCTGGCTCACTCCGGTAGTATTTTAAGTTATTCAGATACGTCGGCCTCGCGTGGGTAGATTTACTGACATATAAAAGAACTCCTGCGGGACTAACTTCCAGCACGTCGGCGTGTAGTTCTTGGGACGTAAAGCCAATAACATTATTATTAATACTAATTTCGTCGTGAAATGAACGGTAGTGTTATAACTAATTGTTGGGTAGCCTGACAATGACGTATGTACGGTAGAAGTTCTTTTAAACAATGTTGATCATCCTGTTAGTTTCATTGTGATCGGTGTCTTCGATTTACCACGCTCCATTTAAACTTCAGCGAAATATATTTTTACTGAAATACGTACAAATTATTTTATGGCATTATTACTAAGCTTATGTTGTCTTGATAAAACATCCAAACAAGCTTCATTCCAGTCGGTATTAAGAAGAAGCACCAACGTTGGCCGTTCGCTTACGTACGCACTTCCGATGAAGCGCCTGGGACGGAGGTCAATTGATGATGATCAGTGAGCAATGAGCTGTTGCCTGTTAAGTGGCTTATAATTTGAATGTTTACCGGCTTAATTGGAGATGTGTGTTTCGTGCGTCATGTGTGTGAGTCTTGGCCCTACAGCCCTTTGTTTCAAGACTAATGCTGCTAGAACGACGTATACCGTGGCACGTATAACACGAGTAGTAATTAACAACGATGCCGGCGACAATGTTCGCTCATCAGATTGCTTTCGAGATGTGGTGTTGGAGAAGAAAGCTCCGTATTCCTGCGACAGAACACGAAATTCAACTGAAACTTGAGAAGAAAGTGACCACTTCCTGTCTCAAACAACAATCCACAGTTCTAGCCCTGCAGGCAAGCAACTCAATGTTAAAAACATCCTAGGGATATGATATAGGTAAAAAAATATAACAAAAATATGACAAAATATTCTTTGTTTAATCCTAAAACTTGCAATCCTTTTCTTAATCATCGTTATCTGGTCAATTGGAATAGCGAGCGCTAATGTAAACCAACGCAGAGTTTCCTCGGTGTGGACATTTTGCAAAAACTCAAAAACGCCTGAGGGTATCGAACCAAGGAGCACATTACAGAAAGAATTACGTAAATGATTTAATTTGGCTAGGATTTGAAACAAGCGATTTAGCGTGCATTTTGACCGGAAGTAGTTTTCGAAGTTTGTTTTTATTAGTTTGATAGAGTTGTCCAGGACTCACAATGTAAAACCTTTCCGGGCCCTTTACCCCTTCAATTTTCGCTACAATTGAGAAAATTGCTTTAATTTTACGTTTTTCATAATATGGGGACCCCTTCTTTGCTAAGGAATATTTTCACCATTAAAACTCGTCTGCCTTGGGGCAGGAGGATCTCTGGTCGGTCAGAAGACGACGTGCTCCTACAGGAGGTGATGGTGGTGGTGATTGTTGATTTAAGAGGAAGTACAACTGAGGAACCGTTCTCTTTTAATACTAATCACAGACGAAAACTGAAGGTATCGGTCAAAGAAAGACAAAAAAAAAGTCACGAAGGGCGTGGTAGGCCTCGAATTCTCTTATAGCTGTCAGAAACAAACAAGGAGGTCAGTGGTTCCCAACCTGTGGGCGATTTGGGCTATCAGGGGAGCAATAAATAACTGGGGGGCGATGAGTATTCAAAGGGGGGAAAATTAAAATAGTACTGTATAGTAGAAGTTGCCGGGTAGCACGAGTCGCTGGCTATTCTCAGCCGCGAGTTCACTGCTCTCACCCCTCTCCACAGTCCTCACCTGTTGTGCGACCGACTGGTGACTCGTCCCCTTCCCCCTCCTGCCATCACAACACACTTGCCATTGATCTACATTCGTCTTCAGTCTTAACTGGCCTCTGTGTGCTTCACCATCAATTTTTGTGCGCGTCTGTTCTGTTTTTGTGCGTTTATTTCGAAGTGTAGAAGTTCATACACAATGGATTCAAAAAATAAGTGTCGTCAATACTCAACTGAGTATTTAAAATTCGGTTTTATCGCGTCACCGCAAAATTTGCACTTTCCACATTGTCTTTTGTGCGATAAAGCATTTACTAGTAATGAAGTGTTCACGAATGAAAGATCATTTATCAATAGCACACAGAGATAAAGTGAGTACAGAACTTAGTTATTTTCAACACCTCAAAGTTAAAGCTGATAAATGGCCCATTGTGAGTGAATTATTTAAAAAACGAGCTACCGATCTCGACAAAAGTCTTCTTGCTTCTTACGAGGTGTCTTTATTGATCGTTAAATGTGGTAAACCTCACACAATTGGCGAAATTCTTGTTTTAGCGGCTTCCAAAAAGAATGGTTGAAATCATGCTAGGCGAGGGCCCTAGTAATAAGGTATCCGGTTCCTTTGAGCAACAATACTGGTTCGAGGCGAATTGACGAAATGACCACGGACGTTGAGTCTACACTCGCCAATTTGTTGAATAAAAGTAAATTTGCATTGCAGATTGATGAATCAACTGTGATTGATAACAAAGAAATTGTATTTAATTATCTTACGTGAGGTTTATGAATGAACAAAAGGAAATTACCGAGGAAATGTTGCTTGCTAGAACTTTGATCACTGATACGAAGGGATCGTCGATTTCTGAAGTGCTGCAAGATTATTTTGGGGAAAAAGAGATTCCCCTAACAAACGTGAGCGCTTGCGCAACAGACGGTGCTCCTGTCATGTCAGGTCGCCATGCTTGGTTTCTAGCCCACCTTAAGAAAGAAGTGTCAGATGTCATCACTATTCACTGCGTAATTCATCGTCAACGCTCATCTGCGAAAAAATGGAGTGATGTCCTGCGTGAAACCCTACAACTGGTTATTACTGGTGTCAACAATATCAAAGCTAATTCTCTCAGCGGCCGTCTGTTCCGATAACTTTGCCATGAAAATGACGAGGAATTCGAACGCTTGCCGTGAGGTGGCTTTCCAAAGGAAACTGTTGGCGCAGTTTCTTCGAATTATTTGACACTGTTATTGAGTTTCTCGACACGTCTGATCCTGTTTTAGGTGAGAATTTGAAGCAACGCGTACTCAATCTAGAAGTCATTATAAGGCTTCAAGGAAGCAAGATGAACCTTATCAAGGCCAAAGGAATTATTTCATCATTCATCGCCAAGTTCGATATTCACAAGGTAAATATTGGCCATCAATTGCTGATTGAGTTTCCGAACCTTAGAAGGTGTTCAGTGTCAGATAACGAGACTCCTGATCTCCCAGAAGACAAAATCCTAATTTTTACTGATCACCTTGACCAGTTAAAAACTGACATAGGATCAAGATTTGAAGATGTGACCAAGTTACAAATTCCGGATTGGATTCTAGATCCATCCTCGTCTGAAGCTTTGGATAAGCTTGATAACTCTTTTCAGACGGAGTTTCTAGATTCAAGTATGAGGCGAGAATCATTTTCAAGCAGAGCGGTTACGAGTTACCCTGGGTGAAGCTTATGTACACTTATCCACGACTGTGGGGAAAAACTGAACCACTTCTAATCTCGTTCCTGTCAGCATTCTTAGTTGAAAAAGGGTGTAGTTCCGTTAACCAGCTCCTTACAAAACAAAGAAATCATTCGGATAATTTCTTCAAAGGTGACTTGCGTCTGAACTTGACGAACATAAAGCCGGATATTCAAGCTTTAACTGAAATCCACCAAGCACAAGACAGCCATTGAAAAGGTAAAATAAAACAATAACAGTATTTTCAAGCTTTAATTTACTCTTTCAAATTTAACTGTCACCTTTCACAATTTTTCCAGATTCCAATTTAAAAGTGAAAACACGTACCCCTGTTTTTTAAATGTACGTCAATGATCTTAGTTAATTATTTCACTTCTTTGTTCTTAAAAATCTGTAAACAAATGTACATTTTAAGTTTTTCTATTTTATTTAAGAGTGACCGGATAAAACTGGTTTGGTTGTTTTATATATGGAAGTAAAATTGTTTAAAATTATAAAACTGCTTTATTATTTACACTTTACTTCCAGGCATACAATGAAAATGAAAAGGTGTTAGGGGAGCTGGGGGGAACCACTGGGATAGATGAAAGTGACGGGCCTGGCACAAGTAAGTGAAAGCTGAGGGCCCTGCTGTCACGCTCCTAAGTTAAGAGCCCCTGGCGCTATCATCTTATGATAGAACTAAGCGCTGATTCATTATTTTACAGAGCGAGCGTCCGCGTGGTTCGGTTACGTAGTTGTCAGCTTGTATTCGGGAGATAGTCGGTTCGAATCCCACTGTCGGCAGCCCTGAACATGGTTTGCGTGGTTCCATTTTCCATTTTCATACCGGGCAAGGCTGTACCTTAATTAAGGCAGCGGACGCTTCATTCCAATTCCTACCCTTTCCTATCTTATCGTCGCCACAAGACATCTCTGTGACTGTGCGATGTAAAACAAATTGTAAACAAAAATCGTTATTTTTGTTTATAGCAGTTAATAATAATAATAATAATAATAATAATAATAATAATAATAATAATAATAATAATAATAATAATAATAATAATAATAAAACTTTTCGCAATATTTTATTCCACGTCACCTAGGTTGCCTGCGCGTCAGTCACAGTGTTCCATTTCACTCCACTAGATGGCAAAGTAAATTGCACCTCTCTCGGGTGTACATATAGTATAGTAGCCTATGGATAATCTGTAAAAATGAAACGCTTACGGATAAAATTCACAAACGTTCTGGTTTTACGACATGAGTATCGACTGTGGCAGACAGCGCGACACGATGTGGCCTGTAAATATTCAAACACCAGAGAGAAGTCAGGCCGATATGCGGGACGACTTCCTGACACGGAAGTTGCGTCACTTGGTTGCAGGACACGGCGCTTTGTCCAGTCTCTACACTGCAAGTGTCACTTCCACTTGTAGTTGTAATTAGCCGAGGAGCTGTAGGCTCGAGCTCCGAGCGGGCTAATGTCAACCTGGTATAGCCGAATAATGTGCTCATATTCGGGGTAAAGTTCAAAATGTCAGTTAAATGAACGGAGAGGGAAGGGGGCTTTGCAAAATGTGATGATTTTGGGGTATACGGTTTGTGCCAAAAGTCGTGCCAAAGTGGTTAAGATGACGCCTTAAATTCGCTTTAAATGTGGTCTGAGTCCCCGAGGGCTATCACGGCAAGAAGGCCGAAAATCTGAATCTGAAATGATTTGTAATGGTATCAAATTTCGCTACGGGAAATTAAAATAATCATAAATATGTCTCCCGGCCATGCCCATGAACCAACGGCTGCTAATTTCAGGCGGCAGCCACCCATAAGACGCAGCCTGCACGGTTTCTAGGTACCAGTGTCAGACCATCATCGCAGCCTGCACGGTTTCTAGGTACCAGTGTCAGACCATCATCGCAGCCTGCACGGTTTCTAGGTACCAGTGTCAGACCATCATCGCAGCCTGCACGGTTTCTAGGTACCAGTGTCAGACCATCATCGCAGCCTACAGGGTTGCTAGGTTACACTGTCTGATCATCACCGCAGCCTACAGGGTTGCTAGGTTACACTGTCTGATCATCACCGCAGCCTACAGGGTTGCTAGGTTACACTGTCTGACCATCACCGCAGCCTACAGAGTTGCTAGGTAGCACTGTCTGACCATCATCACAGCCTACAGGGTTGCTAGGTAGCACTGTCTGACCATCATCGCAGCCTACAGGGTTGCTAGGTTACACTGTCTGACCATCATCGCAGCCTACAGGGTTGCTAGGTAGCACTGTCTGACCATCACCGCAGCCTACAGGGTTGCTAGGTAGCACTGTCTGACCATCATCACAGCCTGCAGGGTTGCTAGGTAGCACTGTCTGACCATCACCGCAGCCTACAGGGTTGCTAGGTAGCACTGTCTGACCATCCCCGCAGCCTACAGGGTTGCTAGGTAGCACTGTCTGACCATCATCGCCGCCTACAGGGTTGCTAGGTAGCACTGTCTGACCATCATCGCCGCCTACAGGGTTGCTAGGTAGCACTGTCTGACCATCACCGCAGCCTACAGGGTTGCTAGGTAGCACTGTCTGACCATCATCGCAGCTTGCAGGGTTGCTAGGTTACACTGTCTGACCATCATCGCAGCTTGCAGGGTTGCTAGGTAGCACTGTCTGACCATCATCGCCGCCTACAGGGTTGCTAGGTAGCACTGTCTGACCATCATCGCCGCCTACAGGGTTGCTAGGTTACACTGTCTGACCATCATCGCAGCTTGCAGGGTTGCTAGGTTACACTGTCTGACCATCATCGCCGCCTACAGGGTTGCTAGGTAGCACTGTCTGACCATCATCACAGCCTGCAGGGTTGCTAGGTTACACTGTCTGACCATCATCGCAGCTTGCAGGGTTGCTAGGTTACACTGTCTGACCATCATCGCCGCCTACAGGGTTGCTAGGTAGCACTGTCTGACCATCATCACAGCCTGCAGGGTTGCTAGGTTACACTGTCTGACCATCATCGCAGCTTGCAGGGTTGCTAGGTTACACTGTCTGACCATCATCGCCGCCTACAGGGTTGCTAGGTAGCACTGTCTGACCATCATCGCCGCCTACAGGGTTGCTAGGTAGCACTGTCTGACCATCATCGCAGCTTGCAGGGTTGCTAGGTTACACTGTCTGACCATCATCGCAGCTTGCAGGGTTGCTAGGTAGCACTGTCTGACCATCATCGCCGCCTACAGGGTTGCTAGGTAGCACTGTCTGACCATCATCACAGCCTGCAGGGTTGCTAGGTAACACTTCCGTCACACATTTTATTACATACACTATTTAGTTATACAAATTTTGGACGGCCCCTGGCTGTAAGATATATTTATGTATATTTTATATATTTATATTTATATTTGCCTTTATTTGTAGTGGCGAAGTTAGGACTCATGGTCCTCTCTTACACTTAACCACACTTCATGCTCTACATCTGAGAGCAATAGTCATAATCTTATCTTAAAAACACCATTACAAACTAGAAACAAAATATGAAACATAATAACATAAACTCTATAAATATTCTTAGTCATGTCTTAAACTATCGTTACAAATTAAAAGTTGATTGACACTAAATACCCTAAGCACAGTAAACGTACATTCATACAAACATTCACTCTGCCAGATTCATTCAGCCTGGCGGCACATATCGAGGAGATGCTCACGGCAAGACAACTTGAAGGAATTTAAGGATTGTATGGCTCTAATGTTGTGGGGGAGAGAATTCCATATTCTAACTCCATTTGCAACAAAGGAACGGCTGAATGCTGCTGACCTGCTGAGAGGGATAGCAAGTGTACTGCCAGAGCGTGTGTTATGCTGGTGGAAAGAGGATAGGAAACTGAGTTGTGAAGATAAGTAGTATGGGATATTCTCTTTTAATACTCGAAAGATTAATACTGCCACGTGGAGGTTTCTATATTGTTCAAATTTTAGAAGGGAAAGTTGTCGATAATAAGGGGCAACATGAACATCATAGCGTAAGGAAAAGATAAATCTAATACACGAATTCATAGCACGTTGTAATCGGTTTAGTTGTTCTCTCGTGGCATCAATTAGTACTACGTCACAGTAGGAAAATATAGGGAGGATAAGAGTATTTATAAGCCTAATTCTCATGTTTAGTGGCAGCATATTTTGATGATATTTTAGTGGGTGAATGGACGCGTACACTTTTCTACAGATATTTGTAATGTGCTCTCCCCAGTTAAGATTCTCGTTTATAATTACACCAAGATTTCTTACCGAGTTTTCGTACGGAATAATTTTACCAGATAAAGTTAGTGGAGGAATGTTTTTGTTTTTTGCCGCACTGATTTGTTTCGTCTGCCCAACAATAATAGCTTTAGATTTTGATGGATTAATTAAAATACAGTTTTCATGAGCGTATGCACAGATATTATTTAAGTCAGAGTTCATATAACCTATTGCTTGATTGATGTCTGAAATTTTGGAATGGTAATAGATCTGCAGATCGTCAGCATACAAGTGGTATTTACAGTGTCTTAGCCGTGTCGATATATCGTTAATATAGATAACAAAGAGAAGTGGTCCACGTACAGAGCCTTGTGGTACTCCTGAAAATTTCATAACCCATTCGGATGACCTATTCTGAATAATTACGCGTTGTTTCGTTCCGTAAGATATGAGAGAAAGAATTCTAGGGCTGTCTGTCCAAGGTGAAGCGATTTCAATTTAGCAACCAGTACGTCTATATTTACTGTGTCAAAAGCGCTGCTAAAATCAAGAAGTGTAAATAACGTCACCTGCCTTTCGTCCATAGCGCGTCTCATGTCGTCTGTAACTTTCAGCAGGGCAGTGGCCGTACTGTGTCCCTTTTTGAAACCCGATTGTAAAGGGTCAAGTAGTTTGTATTTATTTAAATAGTCGGTTAATTGCACGTGCACTATGCGTTCAAGAGGCTTGGAGAGAGATGAAAGTATGCACACACGTCGATAATCTGTTATAAGTACAGGTGAGGAAGTATTGGGAACAGGATTTATAATGGCATTTTTCCACATTTTTGGAAACAGGCCACTTGTGAGGCACGTGTTGTATATATGAGTAATGGCAGGGAGAATAATGTCAATGATGTGTTGTATTATGAGTATGGGTATTTATGTCAATTGATGGAACAACAACGGTTCCTCTACGAGGCAAAGACATAGCGAGTTTGAAAATATCAACAAACAAGCCATATGGCGCTATAACTATGATGGGCCTTGGCCTGCCAAGTGACCACTGCTCATCTCGAAGGCCAGCAGATTACGAGGTGACTTACGGTCGGTGCGGCGAATCCTCTGGGGTGTTCTTCTAGACCGGGATCACTAGCTCACCTTCACATAGCTTGTCATATTGTCATGTACGTAAAGTCAAATAAAAAAAGGAAGGTCAACAATGGATAACAAAGTCAAGTCAAGTCTTCTCTGAGGGCTGACAAGGAAAGTAAGGCTTCTACAACCCACTAGTAGGAAGCTTGCCATTTGGCACAGACTATAGTAAAGACTTACAAGCCTGTCTTGCTAAAATGGGCTCTCAAAGAGAAAACATATTTCCTTCAAAAAATTTGAGATGATTAGTGCCATGCTATTATAATATCGTTATCACAAATCTTCCCTGTACCTTTTAGGCTGGGTTTGATTGCTCTAACTATATTTGCGTGTTTCCGAGACACCGAAGTCCCGGAATTTTCTCCCTGACGAGTTCTTTAATGTGCCAGCACGTTCAAATACCACCGGAATGGTACCGGCCAACGCTGTACCGCCACTACCTAGTCATTTAGCAGCTTAGCTGAGTGGTTCCGCCATCCCTATATATTTGTGGATTCAGAAAAAGAAGTGAAGGACTCTTTATATAGAGGTGCCGTTAGGAAGTAGGCAGCCGGGTGAGTCACGTGAGTGGGAATGCAACACCGCAGACCGCTGATGCAGCAAATGACAAGGCACAGTGCGTAACGTGGCATGCGACAGACAAGTTGGCGAGGGGCCAGACCTGGGCCTCCCACAACACGTTCCAACCAGGGCTTGCAGTCATTTAGCGTGGCTCTTTAGCTTACTGCAACTTACAAACTTCATTTTGGATTCTTGATTCTTAAAAAAGAATTTGGTATAGAGTTTCACCTATTCAATACTTAATCATAATAACCATATTAAAAAGTCATCTTAAAAATCTAATGCATGTTTCGGCCTTTCTGTGGCCATCTCCAGTTAGAATCGGAAATTTGTAATCACGTTGAAAAGTGATAGATAAAATATGCACTAAACACACAAGTACAAATTACAATAAATGTGCCACATTGTGCATAGCGTTGTGTAACATATTTGTTAGTTTAAACTGTCCGTAAATTGCCTCCGGTAAAACATTGTTTTAATGAAGACGTCGCTGTTTGACGAGTGGAGTCGGGATGTTTAGGAGTGTAAGACTGGAAACTTACTGAAACAAATAAACCGACAATAGTTCTGCTGTGAATTAGAACCCCTAGAGGTTATGTTACTCTTGCTACATTACGGAAGAGCGGGCTAGCATCCTGCTCTGTTGATGAGTCGAAAGTCGCTAGAAGAAGTTTCACTTTGGTTGAAATACTATCAGTCTTGTGTATTACAATATAAAATATTAAATTGGGAAGTTGTACTAGAAAAGTTGAAACTTCCTTAAGCCTCGGCAGTTCGCCGGATTTTACGGGAGGTAGCGAATGAGAGTTGTTCTGTTTCTTGTCGCTAGGAGCTCTGATTACGACGAGGTTTACTGTGAAATACGTGTGTTCGTGAAACAAAATTGTCGATGCTTGAGAGTTTCTTTGCTTTTAAATCTATTTCCCTGTAAGGTAAGGTGGTACAATTTCGATCACTGGCATCTTCCAAATACGAAGTTTTTTTTTTCTTTTCCTATTGCACCAACACATATTTCATGATAACAAACATTACATTTCTGGCAACGAATCCAGTCACCTTTCTTTCATTGATTGTACACTGTAATAGTTTATCAAACAAAATCCACACTCATCGTCGTTTGCTGGCGATCTTCTGCTTCGAATACTACTTTCGGCTACACTGGCAGACCCGTGTTTACCCTTTTCGTTACTTTTATTCTGTGCCTGTTGAAAAGAAGTCTCTTGTTTCTGATTTTTTCCAGATTTTCGTTTGAAGTTAGTCGCAAGGATGGCTGCGTTTTCCGTTTACGTAATGACACTTTCTTCTCTGGTGTTGGCAGAATTACTCTGACAGCATCTTGGGGTGAGCTCTTGTTTGATGCTTGCGTTACGGTGTCGATCTTGTCTTCATTTACTTCGTTTGATGTTGTGATAATTCCCCTTTCCGAGGTGCTCATACTGCTAAGGGATGAAGAAGCTGGAGTTTCAAATGAACTGCTCGCACTGCTGAAAGTAGCTGAAATAGATGAGGTAATAGGGCACTGAAATAACGCAGCAGGAGCAAACGTTTCTTCTAGAACAGTGTCCTTAGAAAATGGCATTGTTCCTGTACACTGAAAACCTTTGATAGCAGATCCAGCTGACGCCGATTGAAACCAGGCAGTAGAGAAAATAGGGGCAGAATCTTGATTTTGTAAGATTGTCATTGGGGTTACGATGAATCCACTCGGTTACATTTCTGTGGTAATGAGCCTTCAGGGACATAAGGAATGTTCTGTCTAACGGCTGTAGAGCATGTGTATTGTGTGGGGGCAATCCCAAAGGTTCTATCTCGTTCTCCCGACAGTATTCTATAGTTTGAAGGCCCGTATGGTTCCCGTGATTATCGAGAATGATTAGAACTTTTCCTGTCATTTTATATTTCTTGAAGTGTCGAAGCCAGGTCATGAAAAGTTCTTCGTTAATATACCCCGAACCGCTCATCTCCACGATGGAACCAGGAGGTAATCCATCATGGAATTCAGGGCGCTTCCTAACACTCTTAAAAATGACCGTTGGTGGAATGTGATGCACTCATACACGCAACCACTGTCACACATTTGTTAATGAAACAACCTCACGTTTGCCCTTCCGACTGACTATTTTAGGAGGTCTGTTGTTGCCGGTCTCGTCCATATTGTATATGCGCTCACCTTTATCAAACATGTCATTTTCTTCCAGAATATTTTCCTAATTTTGGAAGTAATGACTTACCTCCTCCTTATTTAACCCTTCAGCTGTGGCTCGTGATAGACCTTCAGGTTTTCGCAGCCTTAAATTGGGATATATTTTCTAAAAGGCTCGAAACCAATCAATGCCTGCAATCTTATTATCTAAGCTCCAGGGATGTTTGACATTGTTCGTTTCAGCTAACTCAAATGCAGCTTTTCTCACCTGAATAGGCGTCAGACCCAATCCTCGTTGCTCTAGTGATAGAAGCCTCTCGACTAAGGCCCCTTCCATTTCAAGTGTGAGAACCGTTGGGCGACCAATTTTGTCTCCAACGCGTGGATTTAATCCAGCTTGTATTTCCTTATTTATTTTTATTTTGCCATGTAGCGTACTGAAAGGAATGTCATATAATTCTGATGCACCTCGAATGCTTAGATACCCATTAATTACACTGTTCACTGCCGCTCCCATCGCTATCTGATTTCACTTATTATAAATGTTATTTTCTGGTCTTTTCCGCGGCATATGAAATAAACTAATACATTCGGATGAGAATTGGCAGAATACAGCCCTGTCTATAAATTAACCTAATGCACAGGCTATTTTATTTTATTTTGTGAGTGTAAACGAATAAAATTCCAAACATCGTTCGACCTATGAGTTCATAAAGGCAGTGTTTGCTTCTCAATACCAAGAATTCATAAATGTGAATTTGAGTTAGGAACCATATTGTTTGTTTCTCAGAGGGTAGGAAGTTAAAACATTCTCTTTTTTTTTTTGTCAGAAGAAAATTAGATTCTGAAATCCTTAAATAACAACATCGTCCTCTTTTGCTTCATAATAAGACATTTTTTATCTGATCGTGTCCTCGTTCCGAGGTGGTGCAGCTCTTTTCAGGCACACCCCCACATACCTGCTCTGCTGCCATTTATAAATCTCTGGCAGTACCGGGAACCGAACCTAGGCTCCCGAGGAGGGCAGCTAATTGGGCTCACCGTTACGCTACGGAGGTGGACAAGACTTTTATTGTAACACAATATTGCTATTTAACTGCTTAAACCAATAACTTATATTTCCTCCGTCGAAATTGTACTAAAGTAAGGGCTGTTCTGCCCGAAGGCAGGTCCGAACCTCTGCAGAGGTGTTCTTGAGCCGGAGTTTACGTGCGGTAGGGTTGCCAGTTCCTTTCCGCTCCTCCATTCCCTTACCCCCCACCCACAGCGCGTGGCAACCCACCCAACTCCTGACCACGCCCAATGTTGCTTAACTTCGGAGATCTCACGGGATCCGGTGTTTCAACACGGCTACGGCCGTTGGCTCGAAATTGTACCTGTCTGCTGATCGAAGATGTACTGTTGGTATTACTGTATCTATCGTCACATACTACCCCTGCATGCCAACAGATGGCAGCACATGTCACAGAGGAGTTCTCTGTGGTAATGCCAGCACACGCAGAAATAAACAGCATGGTTCTAACCTCATGCCAGCATGTGAAAACTAGGCAGTTTTATAACAGAGCACAAAACTAAGCAAGTCAACTCACCTTGCTACAAGAAGAAATATGTATCTCTGAAACACAAACTGCTGTATTCCTGACACAACCACTAGCAACACAGTACACCTTTCGCACTGTAACGCAAGTACTACCAACACTCCGAAGTGTGTACCTATATGGAAATTGTACCACCCTACATGGCGAGTAGGTCCTTGTTTTTATTTTGACCCCCACACGAGTCACAAAGGAGTCTCACTTCGTGAATATTGCTGGATAAAATTTAGGTGTGACGGAATTCTTGTATATCTAAGGCCTATGAGGTGGAAACATATGAATAACACCTTAAGGTGTATATAAGATCTATGTTTCTCGGTTCAAATGTGGAACCTCATACGGCCGTAGACTGATCGTAAAGCAGCTCAAGTCAGGTCGACCTGAGTACGGCCGTATGAGGTTCAATACGGACAAAATATGAAATTTCTTACGTTAAAAGTCTTCCCAAGTTAAATTTGTATCCGGAGATAAAATAGTCCCCAGCTCGGATCTCCGGAGGGGACAACTTAAGAAGATTCCAAGAAATGATCAAATATGTAAAATGGGAACATGGAATGTTCGATCACTCAAAAGGACTGGAAAATTGGAAAATGTCAAAACGAAGATGTACAGACTTGAGATTGACGTCTTAGGACTAGGAGAAGTGAGATGGCCAAATAATGGAGACTTCTAGAGTGGTGACTACAGAATTACTTTTTCGGGAGATGAAAAAGGAACGTATTTAGTTGCCTTTATCTTAAAACGAAAACTAGCGAATCAAATCCAAAGCATTTGGAGATTTAGCGAAAGAATTATCATGATTACACTCAAAACACGACCTAACGATACAGTATTAATCCGGACAGATATGCCTGCATCGAGTCATGCTGATGATGAAGTGGAAGATACGTTATATATGAACAACTGGAGGAAGTATTGATGAAAGTTAAAGAAGATGATGACCTAGTCATCATGGGAGACCGGAATGCTGTTGCAGGAGAAGGTAAAGTAGACAACTGTGTGGCAAAGTTTGGACTTGGGAATATGAATGCAAGAGGGAACTGGCTTATTGAGTTCTGCAGAAGTCATATGTTGATTATTGCCAATACCTGCTTTGAACAACCAAAAAGTGGAATATACACTTGAACAATGCCAGGTAATGGTGACAGATATTAGATAAGTTACATATCGATAAAAGACCGTTATCGAAACCAAGCCAAATCATGTAAGAGCTATCCGGGTGCAGAAGTGGATTCAGACCACAATCTGGTGTTGATGAAGAGTCAATTACGATTAAAAAGAAAGGTTGTAAAACAACCCTGTAAGAGATGGAACATTAGCAAGGTAAAAAGTGACAAGCAAGCTTTAAATGAGTCCAAAGAAAAAAATGACGAAAGATGATGTCTGGAATTATAAAGGAAAGATGGGTCAAAATAAAAAACGAAATAACTGAAACAGCTGAGGCATGTTTCGGTAGACAGGAAAAGGTGTTATACAAACCTTCGATCCCAGAGAGATACTGGATTTAATTGAAGAACGTAGGAAGTGCAAAGCAAGAAGAATATGCAAGACTGAGAAACAAGATTAATAGAGATGCAAAGAAAGTAAGGGAAGAATGGCATGAAAAGGAGAGCAAAGACATAGACGAACATATGGCGAAAGGTAACAGTGAGAGAGCATACGCCAAGATACGGACACAGTCTGGAACAAGAAAGAAATGAACATCATAAGAAACAAAAATAGTGAAATCCTAACTGAAGAAGACGAAGTAGTGTTAAGATGGAAGGAGTACACAGAAGAACTCTATGAAGGAATTCTAGATGCAGATATCCTTCAAAGTGAGGACCAAGTGGATGTTGATGAATTAGGACCACCAATTACAAGAGAAGAATTCAATAAAGCCTTCAAAGATTTAAGACATAGAAAGGATTTAAGGCCTGATGGGATACCTGCCGAACTTTTACAGGTCCTAAGAGATAAAGCCAAGGTCAACGTATAAAAGCTAATAAATAAAATATGTATAACAGAAGAAACACCAACAGATTTTGAGCAAACTATTCTTAATCCTGTACCAAGGAAGCCCAGAGCACAAAGGTGTGAGGATCATAGAACGCTGAACCTCCTCTCCCACGCCTCCAAAATCATAACACGTTTTATCTACCATCGCATCGAGAGAAAAGTAGAAGATAATATTTCAGAAGAACAGTTTGGATTTAGGAAGGGGAGAGTCACACGAGAAGCCATTCTAAGTCTCAGAGTAATTATTGAAAAATCCCTGGAAATCGATAGACCTGTAGTAATTGCTTTCATTGATTTAGAGAAAGCCTTTGATAATGTAAATTGGAATGTACTGTTTGAAACTCCAAGAAAGCTGAAAATAGACAACAGGGACGGAAGAATATTCTACCAAATTTACAAGAAGCAGACAGCATTAATTGCCAAGAAAATAGTGGAAGAAAGAATTGGGAAGGGACGTGGACTATCGCCTCTTTTATTTAACATCTACATCGTAGAAGCCATTAAAGAATTTTTAGCTATGAACAGTCATTGTATAAAAGTTACTGGCAAACTGTACCTTTTGCAGATGATATAGCCGTGATAGCAGAGAGAGGAATAGAAAAGGCACTGAATCACATAAACGAATTACTACAAGACAGGTGCGGTATGAGAATAAACAAAAAGAAAACGAGGGAGGGTGGCCGAACTGTCAATGTGCTAAAGGATGGAGAGAAATTAGTCCAAGTAAAGGAATTTGAATATCTGTTGAGCCTGATCACATCTAATGGAGGGAAGTAAATGCTCGAATTGCACAGGCGAAAAGAAGCCTTCTCAAAAACGAAGTCTCTACTGACATCCAAGAATTTTGTGGAAGCAATTTGTGAAAAGTTTTGTATGGAATATTGTAAGCTACGGCTGCAAAACATGGACCCTGCGAAAAGCTGATGTTTTGAAACTCAGGACACTTGAGCTGTGGTGTTGGAGATGAATACCTTGGACTAACAAACGAGAATGTTCTCCAAAGAGTAAGTGAGAAACGCACCTTTGATTCGTCATTCTGATTGCCGCACCACCCTTATTGAAGGAAGGAGAAGTAAAGGAAGACGAATAACTCAATTTATGAACGGCATGAAAGGCAAATACACCTATTGCCACTTGAAGCTATTGGCTAAAGAGAAGATGCTTGGAGGACATGCATGTCACCCACCAACATAACGATTGAGGAAAAGAAGAAGAAGTAAGGCAGTCTCAACTTATATGGCAGCACTCACATGACGTGAGCTGATTGGTAGTTCTGGAGATTGTCCCTTTTGATACCAACAGTTGGCGGAGATTGTTCTGTTTGAAAGTCACGCTGTACTTTCGCGCTCTGAAACGATGGGATTTTGTTCTTTTTGAAAAAGACAAACAACATAGTTTTATAGACAGTTATTAATACAATACAACGGTATCAGTAACTTATTTCCAATGAAAAGTGGAGATTGCTACTTTTGATAGCAATAGCCGGATATATTTCCTTGTAACATTAGACTGAGCCACTGCCACTCTCATCCAATAGATGACACTAGTGTCACTGTGCTCTACATAGTCCAGTGAAATACTGACCATGTCGTCGTAGCGTGACCGAACTCGCACCACCTGCACCAATAAGGGGGCTGATTACGCGTATACTTGCTGTGTTGTACTTGTGGGATTGTTGGATTGTTCATTGCTCATTGCCGCCACTTGGTCATTGTCAACTGAATGGAGAGGCGAATTTCTGAGCAACTATCTACGGTTGCACAGTCCTAGCACACGCAGTCGCTATAGCCGTAATGTTGAAAGATGCGTTCTGACAGTTCCTAGAGGGAGGTCGGTTTTCTGGGAGAGGGCAAGGGAGTAAGGGGTTTGCCATGGTAGCGTAGAAAAGAGAATCTCCCGCGTGTTCAACTTGCAGAAATCAATCTTCAATGAACAATATTTACAATCCGTAGTCTCGACAGTGTTTTCATATTATTTACCAGACATAAAGCAATGGTTAAACAAGAAAGTTCAGTATTTGATTATTTACTCCAGTTTCAAATTAAGCTGCAAGCTTCATCAATACAATCTCCATACCAAGATGACTTCATTGAAGAACTTACTTCTATCATCTACTTCTTCTTACTTGTCAAATATGAATGATATTCCAAAACGTTTGAATATTACGAATTGTACTTCTTTCTCATTATTCACCACTACTTTTAAATTGTTAATCAATTGCCCACTATCTGAAGGAAACCATCTTCATACCCTTGTAATGCGGCTACGCATCATTTATGTAAAATTTAACAATTGTTTTAACGTTTCTAGGAGACTAAAAACGAGTTTTACTCTGTGACCAAAGGGCATAGCAACGTCTATAATCGTCCTAGAATAAGTTTGACATAAATATATCATATGGCTTGGGGTCATCGGAAAATTTGTGTGATGTGACGCGACAGAGTGTGTTGAAATAGAAAGTGTATCGTCAGTGACGTCACATTAGTAGATAACGTAGGCCTTGATCGCCAAAGATGCTGCGGCTGTGGATTTGTATAAATAGAGTGTGCTGAAATGGAAAGTTAAATTCCTTTAACATCGAGTTAGATTTCTCCTACCCTTCCTACCACTAACTCTACTCTGCATTTCCACGGGGCCTTTATGAGGAAAATGAACCGCTGTACCCATCTCTGTGAAATGATGCAAATAAATCGCTCTGTATCAATATCTGACATGTTCATGATCGTTAGTTTCGCAAAGAGAAATGTTTTTCTTTTCCTGTAACTTGTGAGTCGCGAGTAGCTCCGAATTCCAAAAGAAGAGAATACCTGCCGACAGTTTCAAAAATGTATCCATATGGAAGTGCGTGAAAAGGGAGAAGTAAAATCATCTTAATTTTGGAATGACCGTGGATAACGGAAGAAAGTAGGACATGAAACTATTAAGGCAATTAAATCAGGTCTTTTCTAACTAAATTAACTCACATGAAATCACTATATATGAGAACTAGAAAGACGTTTCTCAAGAACGTTTTGCGGATTTCTGTATGTATTTCTTAACTAATTTCGAGTGTTTTTGTTCTAGAACTCCAGCATGACGTCGTGCAGCTTGGTCCTGACTACTGCAGTTGTATTTGGAACTGTGATGCTCCTGGCCGTACTTCACACCGTGGAGAGCAGTCCTCTGTCCAGGTAGGACTACAGACCTCCTGGTTGCAACTAGGTTTGCATGTTATGATGTGGCAATATAGGTGGGAATGTTCTCGTCGGCTGCTTTACCTGTGAGTTTCTGGAAGATGCATGTTCCGTCTCTAGCCACGTCGCGAACATTCTGATACACGTCACCCGAGTTGTCAAAAGGAGGCTAGACGCGGACTGTTTCTTGTGCTAGGCTGTGAAATTCTCTCCCTTGAGAGTTAGGAAGTTCACAACATTAGCCTATTTTGAGAGATCTTGGTGGGATTTTCTGGTATGTGCGTAGTCGGGTTGTATGAATGCAGAGGTGAATGACACAGTATTTACATACTTGTGGTGTTGCGGTGAACTAAGACACATAGTTTCCTACTTCACTCGAGAATCAACTATGTTATAACTTACTTGTTCTTTTCTAATTTTGTTAGAATCATCATTTTTACTCACAGTGATGTACTTACATGCGTAATTTAGTCAATATTCCCCTTTATTCACTGCAGATTTGTTTATTTAAACAGCTCCTATCCCTGGTCGTAGAACTTTCGTACCTTCAAATAGCACAAAAGTGAACCCCACTAGAGTCACCCAGTCGATTCCAAGCAGTTGCAGTTTCGTGCAAACAGGTAAATACGTCTCTAGCGCATTAAGTGATTAAACAACAGCAGTAGTGTGCTCAACCAAATACTCTCATACCTTAGGGACAATCGAGGAATTAAATACATTCTGCGTTAATATGGATGGACATTTTCCTTCACTTTGAATTACATGACTGAAGCATTACAAACTCGATTTGATATTGGATTCTGTTAGAGAATCAATCGCGGTAACTTAGTTATGCTGACTGTATTGTCGAAACGGAAAAAGTTCATCCATGGAAAGAGATACACAAATAATTTCATCATCCTGCAGAGAAATTGTTACTGGAAGGTGGAGTCGTAGAGCTTCGTGCGTTACAATCAGAACAAGCAAATACTACTACTTTCATCCGAGTTGTTGTCTGGATAACTTTGATTATCGGATATTTCCGCATGGTGGTAATCATTTTAGGTGGGGGTGGTAGAACAGGCTGCGTGACTCCAGGTTCTCTCAGCTCGGCTGGTAACCACGGTGCTTGAGCTGAGTCTGATATCGCTCGCATTTAGTTATTACTCAATTTCATCTTTCCTCTTCGACCTCCCTTGGCTAACTCTTGGTCTCTTCCGACCCTAACAGTATTTAGTACAATGCTTGGGGCTTGGAAGTTGAGGAAACATCCTTTTTCTCTCGAAGCTCCGAAGGCAAGGCACAACATAACAGATGTTCATTCAGGGTCATTGTAGGCCAGAGAATGGTGGCGTTTGTTTGTCCTTTTTGTCTTCTTGGCTTATTGGTCTATTTCAGCCATTGTTACTTCACCTTGTTTCGACTGCATTCTTACTTCCCAGTTCATCTCAATCTTTTCTCTAGTAAATACACAACGCTATCTGAAAAGAGACAAAATGCTTGAAAAAACAGCGGCGAAATATTGAAAGGAGAACATTTTGATTTGAAGGGGAAGATCTCACCTGCTTTAACACCCGTTGATGTGGAAAAAAGTTCTCGATGATTGTCCTCTGAAAAGTGAGGATTCTCTGGAGACAACTACTGTCACATACTGCAAAGCCAAGTGAGCTAAGGTTTCCGAATTCAACTTCTGAAACGCCAGTGTGGTTAAGGCAAATATGATTCCAGTTATACTAACTTCAATTTCTTCTTTCAGGATGTCCATTGCAGATTCCCGGAATTCATTTTCGGTGGAAAAAAATATTCCATTCAGAATTCTGCAAGTACATTTTTTAACAAACACAGAATGCCTTTTTTAACTAGCTTAATCTAAAAACACACAACACACTGTCTGAAAGAAGACGAGTATTTTTGCACTGTATGTTGCATATCACCAAAATGTTAAACATTATATTCCTTAATATACTTATGAATGAATTTGGATGGCATTTTTTACGCCCTTGTTGCCATTTTTAAGTCCATTCTGCTGTATTTTAAAGTCTTTTTAGGCAATTTATAGGTGTCCACTTTCCGAGCCTTGCTGATTACAAATCAAACAGTGTCTCGTTTAAGTTCAACACAACACAGTATGTGACATCTAGTGATCCACAGACTTTCTCAGTCGTAGCACCATCACATCTCTCTTATCGGCTATTTGTTCACTCTATGAGTTGTAATGAATTTGGAATACACTACGGCTAATATTTATACCATTTTTAGTGCGTCACATAAACGTGCCAGACAAATAAATTTAGTGTTCCAATTACATTGCCAGCATCTGTAAAGCAGAAATTTTATTAATGCGAGTTGCAATTAAGTTCGTAAACTATCTGTTTCAAAATAAAAATCTCCCGCTCTTTGGTTGAGAAGTAAAGACCTAAATACATTTATGTCGCTAAATGATATTTATTTTGTAGAAACCGAAGCAGATGACTTGAAGGGAACTCGACTTGATAGCGAGATAAATGATAAAAGTCCCTAATTGTCCAGTAGAGAAATCCAGCGCGTTCAAACGTTCACCAAGATTTTTCAAGTCGGGTTTTAAAAATAAATTGACATGAGCATCCAGTAAATGCGATATATGACGGAAGATACTTCCCTAAACTATGTAATAGTCAGTGTTTCTTCGATCCAGAGACTGAATAACTGGAGTAGCCTCAGAACTAGTTTACGTCAAGTGGCCATTTTATTTTTATTTCAACAAATTTGTTGAAGTTATATCAAGGCCGGTCCGGAAATGTTTGTCCGGCGCAAGTGGTGCACTCCAGAACGTTTGTTTGCTGAAAAAATTGCGAGACATATGTTACATGTGAGTAGGGTCGATTATCTCACCACTAAACATTCTGTCGACTTCTTGTGGTCCATAGGCATTTCAGAGTGCATGTTGTGATATGCTTTCTGTCTTCTCCGCATGCGAGTACCTATATATTAGTTTCTGCCAACACTCCTTTCATTACATCCTGTATAATACATGTTTAGTTCAAAAGTGGCGTAATTTAACGCAAATCATAAATCTTATTCGAACTATGAGAATCTGGTAACAGTGAAGTTTCAAGAGCTGACAAAATGTCCTGCTGCGGACTTTGAGAAATAAGGACTTAACAAAATAGGACTTCCAACTCCCATTCTAGAGAATAATCAGCACCATCCCCATTAGTGTTAATGCTTGCCCAGCTGTATAATCACGACTATCAGTGACAGGAGAGACGTCCTCTTGACACAATGATCACCTCCAGCACCATCACAGTGCAGGTCACCTAACGTCTAGATAACTTCAGTTAGGTTTTGACAACGCCGTAATGACTTGTCATTTGGATTCGATTCAAGAAAATCGTTTGTCTTCTAAAATTAACATATTAACAAATTAGTTTGGCATTTACAAAACTCCGAAAGGACATTATGGAAGAAAACAGTGGAACAATCTCCACAACTGAACAACAATTCTGTTTATTCTGTGAAAGGTGTGGACAAACAACAAGAAAAATTTTACCAATAATGTCAAATGCTTCCAAATATGTCATTTGTTTTTGCGACAAAAGATGTACAGTCATGGTTTGCATTTCTGGAACAATTCAGTCAACCTAAAGGTTCTGCAAACGTTTGGCGGTCAGTTTAGTACCTGGTGGTAAACATTTTTTACAATATTATTAAAATTTCCTTTTCGTTGCACAGACACAGATAGGTCTTTTGGTGACGATGCGATAGGAAAGAGCAAATACTGTGAAGGGAGTGGCCGTGGCGTTAGTTAAGGTATAACCCCAGCATTTGCCTGGTGTGAAAATGGGAAAATACGGAAAAACCATCTTCAAGGCTGCCGACAGTGGGGTTCGAACCCACTATCTCCCGAATGCAAGTTGAGAGCTGCCAGACCCTAACCGCACGGCCAACTTGCTCGGCAGCTAGCTGTAGTAACTTTTACTGTCTTTGTGTCACATTTGAATACCTGCAGCATTCTTTCATCCTAATTACTATTACTCTGTTCCACTCCGTGCCTAATTGGTTAGCGTGCTGGCCTTTGGTCACAGGGGTCCCGGGTTCGATTCCCGGAAGAGTCGGGAATTTTAACCATAATTGGTTAATTCCCCTGGTACGGGGGCTGGGTGTATGTGTCGTCTTCATCATCATTTCATCCCCCATCAGGACGCGCAGGTGGCCTACGGGAGTCAAATCAGAAAACCTGCACCACGCCTCTCCGGAGTCCTCTCTTCCCGTTATGGCCTATCATGAACCACGTGCCTCAGCTTGTGGTGTTTCTTCTTTCCAATACTTCTTCAGTTTTTCCACTGTGCTCATATCACTTTGTACCATTTTTATTTTCCTTTTACATTGATATGCATCCATATTCAGCACTATTTCATTTCTTGTTCTCTTTAACATTTCGTTCCGGATCTTTCCTGGCATCTTGAAGCCAGCTTGTTTTTGTTTTCTCCCAAAGACATTTGAATGTATAATTTTGTTCATCTGTTTTCATCCATCGTAAAATTTAACCGTCCCTCATTTATTCCTTCCCTTACATTTGCTGTGTTTGGGTGGATGCCCTTATTATTTCTTCATTTCCGAAGTTCAGTACTTTTCATTGGATCCACAATTTTTCTAATGATTCTCCCCTTTCTAAAACACTTACAGAAAATGGAATCCCAACACCAGGAAGACATTAGTTTAGAGGAACGCAATTTACGCTAAAGAATTGTCTACATAACATGTTTCCAGGTCACAAAGACATGTGGCATGGCGGAATGCAGGTGCCGTGTGACGGAGTTCCACGCCTTTTGCACTTGCTCAGTCCAATCAGCAGTGGTTAATGTCGTCCTGTACGTGCTCAATGGTCCGGTGATCTCGCAGTGGTCGGCACTCTGCAGAGGGCAGCTGTTTATCCTGTTGGAAAACAGCCGCTTGAATACTGCGAAGTAATAGAAGCGCAAGTGATTCAGTCACCAATCTGACGTACAAATCCGCCTTCGAGGTTCTTCGAGTAATGACAACAGTGCTGTCAAAGGAATACGCTCCACAGACCATAACTCCTGGTGTGGGTTCAGTGTATGGACGCCGCCAAGTGCTCCCCTGGCCTCCTCCTCACCAATCTGCGGCCATCACTGGCTCCTAAACAGAAACAGCTCTCATCTGAGAACACAGCAAATCTCCACTCCGTCCTACAATGAGCTCTAGCTTGACACCACCGACATCGCTTCACAGAAATTTCTGACCCCATTGCTCTTCGTCAGTTCTTCCTCACGATCATTCAACGTCTCTTAAACTACTGCTCTCCGGTTTGGACAACAGCCTCCCCCTCCAATCCTAACCAGTTAGACAGAGCAGCGTCCTTCTTTGCTGCAATTGTACGGGACAGAAACCCCAAGCTCAGAAATCTGCCTACGCAACAGTTTCGTCAACGGGATCTTAAATGGGCATTACCGCTCGGAACATCTTGTCTCGCTCTTCTCTCCCCGTGTTCCTTCCCGCTCCACCAGAACCAAAGACTTGTCCACATTCCTCACACTCAGCACTCAATACTTCACCGATCTTTCCTGATCCGCCTCCCAAGACTTTTTAACAATTTTAAAAGGAGACAAGAGCTTGACATAGCATCAAATAAAAGCATATTCGAAGGGGGTGTAGATAGTCTCTGAAAGATAAGTTGATGTGAAGGGATTATACCGTCATCTTGACCCACGACTTGGCTATGAACATGAATATTCTCATGGTTTTCGATTTGGACAGTTGTTATAAGTAGGCTGTGTACTTGATATTGTTATACTTCGTTATGTCAATTATATTTTATTGTGAAAGTTTACATTTGTTAATTAGTCTGTTGACAGTGCAAGTGGAATTTGCTCAGTGTAGCTGTATCTTGTGAATAAATAAATAAACATATTTATTTATTTATTTAGTACAGATCGCAGATGACAGAGATTCGAAGTTAGTAGCATGAAGGCTACAGGACGACTCGTAATCGATTTATTACAGTTTGCTGTGTCACTCCGGTGTCAACTGAAGCTCTAATGACTGTTGCTGATGGAGTAGGAGCCACCACAGCCTTGCGGCGAATACAGCGGTCTTCTCCGTACGTGGTGGTTCCCGTGCGGCCGGACAGTGACTTCTGTGATGATCGTTGATAACACCGATACACATCCCTGCCGGGTCCTTCCGCAATATCACGCAAAGAACGGCCACTTTCACATGGTCCTATTCCACGGCCTTGTTTACACTCAGAAGGCTGGTGATACTGCCTTCCTCGTCTCTTAAAAGGCTCACACGTACCTTGCAACGTCACGCTCAAAAGTGTACAGCACGTATTTAAAGCTAAGTTGCTTTGTAAGGTCATAACGGCGCTACTAGCACCAATTTTCGTCGAATAGAATAGGCGCCATCTTTCACACGTGCAAACATGCTTTCCGGATTACCTACGTTTGTCTATCAAAATTCGTTCTTGGTATTGGAATTTCATTTTCCCCCAGTCTATTTCAAAATTTTCTCATCTATAATTGTATACTATTCTCCGGACCACCTTTTGAGCAGACTAAAGCGGAAGTGACGTCATTGTCTCGACACACTCGCCGTGGTTGCCAAAGCGCCGGCGCGCGATTCAAAGTTGTACTCCACCACTATAATACAGCACAGCTCACGGATTGAACCTCGAATGAATTTAAAATAATTAATACATTAACGTATGCGTGTTAGAATCCCATACAGTTTTTTAACGGCTTACATATTTAAACAATTAATTTACTGATTTACATTTTAAATGTGAAAATCTACAATCTGTTTTCCAGTCAATAACCGGGTCAGGGATGGAATAAATAAAGCCCCATCTTGCGGCGAGGACACGAATTGAGCCGGCTGCTGAAGCCTGTTTCACTCCTCTGGGGCAATGATTAATGACTGGCAGATGAAATTAAATGATACTGGAGAGTGATGCTGGAATGAAAGATGACAGGGAAAACCGGAGTACCCGGAGAAAAACCTGCACCGCCTCCGTTTTGTCCAGCACAATTTCAATTAATTATTTATCACGAATATATTATTATTATTATTATTATTATTATTATTATTATTATTATTATTATTATTATTATTATTATTATTATTATTATTATTATGCAGGAGGTTTCAGCGTCAGCTTACCTTGTGCCGCAGTAATTAATCTGTGTCACTATCGAGTGGCTGCACATCCAAGTCGGAATCAGAACCAGGGTCAGCACACGAGGTAAACTAATCCCGCCGTCAATACTATTCGCTCGGAAATGCTTATAAACAGACAGAATCATATTTCTCTCCCCGGAAGTAAGAATCTTGCGTTTCTTCTTCAACTGATAACAGTCTGGTGAATTTTTGTTCGGATCCATTGCACAATAATATCCAATAGCGAGTAAGAAGAAACCTACAAACGTACAAGAGACTACAAGAATTATGAATTAGCACACAATACGCACATACACTGTTTTTGTAAAAGCGAAGCACACTGACAAAAGTTTCTCACTGCTGTTTTAAACAGTGTTCAGATCATCCACTGAGTAAGTATGGCAGCTCCGCATTGACTGCACCATTGCCAAAACTCGCTCTAGGTAGCGCACTCCCCTTGCCCCCTCACCTATCGTGTGACAACACCGTAGCCGCTGCCCCTGTAGCCCGCGCCATCCCCTGGTCTATACACTCACTTCCGCTTTAGTCTGCTCAAAAGGTAGTCCGGAGAATAGGCATTCGCTGCTGTACCGACAATCCGGTTTCACCACTGTATTATAGTGCCTTATTTTAAAACTTTTGGGCAAGTGCTTTTAATTGCAAACATTCTTGGTAATACCAAACGCCCTTTCCGTCTTGCTTATGCTTTCTTCTATGACAGACTTCCCTAAACCATTTTCTTGAATTATTTCCTCTACAAGTATATGTCATTAAACATTTTGAAACATTTATTTTATTATTATTATTATTATTATTATTATTATTATTATTATTATTATTATTATTATTATTATTATTATTATTATTAGTCGTTGTAATTATTCGCTGCTGGGACCAACGAGGACGACGTTAAGTCTCGTGAACTTTGCTTTCTTTTGAGCCCACAATTCCCTCACTCCTTCTGAGTGAGCCTGAGTGCATTCCTCTGTCCAAGGAACACGTGCCTACTTTTACCGTTGTTCGTCGGAAAAGAGCTCTGTCAAAGGCGTCTTCCTGTTTGATCTGTCTTCTTTGGTGTTTCTAAAGCAAAGCGTCGTGGTTTTAGCGTCTGAATGGAAGAAGTGAAAGATCTATCTGGTCAACCTGTTTCTGTCCGTCCATTGGTTTCAGCTGACAGTAAAATAGCCCTCGTCTTTTGCCGATCATGTCTGTTATGTTCTTTTCTTTAGTTATCGACTTCCTTGTTAGATCTATTTTGGTGGATGCCATTCTTGTAGTTGGGTCCCTTGATTGCCCTAATTATTCTGCGCTCCTTATTCTTCAACTCTTCCAGAGGAGCCCTTTATTGGCAGAACGGCTGCAGGCTTCAGAATGACGTACCTTACAAGTTAGTGTTTTGGGAAGGACAATTGTTGTTGTTATTATTTTGAATGTAGGGTGACATTATAGAGTTTAGGGGAGCCACTTGAAACGATCAACCAGTTCCAGTTTTGTATTCCCTTATCCAACTCCTGCCTCTATGAAATGTCTTCTTTCAATGTCGAGCCCCTGTGGGTGGGGACGGATCCACGGTATCCCCTTCCTGTCGTAAGAAGAGACTAAAAGGTTCACCAGGGGCTCTTAATTTGAGAACATGGGTTGGCAACCACGGGTTTCTTAGCTGAGTCCTGCCATTGCTTCCACTTACTTGTGCCAGGTTCCTGTGCTTCATCTATCCTACCCGACCTCCCTTGATCAACTCTTGTTCTTTTCCTACCCCGACGTTATAAGCTTCTGAAGGGTAGGGAGTCCTTCATTTTCACACCTTAGGGCCCTTGACTTTCTTCGGCCGATACGTTCATTTTTCTAAGTATCGGATCTCTTCCATTTCTTCCTCTGATTAGTGTTAACAGAGGATGGTTGCAGCTCTGCTTATCAGCATTACGGGAAGACGGCGGCACGTGGAACTCGGTATTTAAATTCAACATAAGTACGCACTGACTAAAAGACATACGCACCATATTAATAGAGCATTCCCTACAACAGTAATTCACGGAGTAACGGATTACGCGTTACATGTACCCGAGCGACACAGAAAGGAAATAAAGGGGGGCAACAATGCGATGGCTGTACTTCCTCCCTGCGAATGTGTTTATAAAATAGAAAATAATAAATAGTTATTTTAATAACGCACGGCCAAAAAGTACCTCATCCTTCCTTATTTCTTGTATAATAAAATGTAAATTACATTATAATATTCCTTAATGACGAGGAATGTTGTGTGTCTTAACAGGTCCATAGGAGCAATACTGTTTTCTTAACATGGAATGACCTATCCTTGTACTTCCTCTTAACATAATAATCACCAGCACCACTCGTACAATTTCAAGATCTCAACCTCAGCTGGAAAGCTGAGTTTCCTACGTACTAGCGTTCTGTACAGCACATAACACTGCCACTATTTCTGGGAAATCGATCGCTCGTACAAATAAACCGCGCGAGGCGTAATACCGGGGTGAGTGGTGACAAACACTTCTAACTGGCATGTGGTCACGATGGCATCTCACAATCAGTTCGTGACATTGTTATAAAGGATACGTCATCAGGAAAACTATACTACATTTGCTTATTACCTTTAGCAAATGTTTTCATAGCCTAGGAACCTCTACTCTCACTGTTTCGAAGGATTATATTGCAAATGAGTTAGCTTCAGGCAGAGTGAATCAAGCTTATGGGAAACATCTAGCCGCATACTTTGGGTATAGACAGTTAGAAATTGTCTCAGTGACATAAAATATACAATGCTCAACTCGGTAACTTTAATCGGGCATACAATTACATTCAAAGTATGAAATATGAATAAATGAATCAACCAACCACCATTGATATACAGTCGGCCAGGTGGCAGACCTAGTATATTCTTAATCGCGTGATAATTTGTCGAATGTTTCTCTTCCTATAAGGTAATATTTGCCCCAATTTGTTCTCTTGAATTCGAAGTTTATCGTGATGTTTCGATCTTTTCTACCTTTTAAATACACTCAATCCCGCTCGTCTACTAATGTCATTCTACGCCATTTTTCCACAGACAGTTCGGAACATACCACTTAGTCGAGCAGCTCACATCTTTACTCCCAAGTCTTCCCAACCCAACGTCTGCAAATTTTTTTGTAACACTACTCTTTTCACGCAAATCACCCGATAAATTGAACTGCATTTCATTTTTCCAGTAGGCTAATCCTGGTGTGGGTCTCATTCACGAGAATCATACTCTAATTGTGATGAAAGCAGTGACTTACATGCCGTTTCCTTTACAACCTTACTGCAACCCCAAAATATCGTACAACCATATGGAGGATGCGCAATCTTTATTTACAAACCTCTTTGTGTGATTACCCCAATAAAGAACTTTCGTGATATTAACACCAAGGTACTTATAGTGATTCCAATGTGATACTTTCACCGCATTATCTATTAAAGAAAAAGTTACATTGAGGAGTTCGTGGGAATAAGGGCTAATAGGGTACAAGTTGACTTTGAGAAAAGTGAGGTGAAATTGTTATTTATTGCTGTTCTTACATCTTTATTAGCAGAATGGTTGTGCTTAATTGAATATAATGGGAGAAGAGCCAATCAGAATCGTGGCTTCAAGACCGGCATAGGTAGTAGGATTTTTGAAGGGCGGAAAGAATTTGATTCGACACTCCATGTCGTACGATGTCGGTACGTAAAATATCTCTGGTGACACATTTGGTGTTCACCGGATTGAAACTCGAACAAGAGAGGCCTGGTTTACCTGCCATCTGCTGGAGCACGGAATGACGAAACTGACGTGCAAGCAGCCTAAGACTAGTCGTGCGGCTCCTTGGCTGAGGGCCATGGGTACGATTCAAGACGGGACCGGGTATTTCAACCTTAAATGGCTAATTTCCGTTGCTCATGGACTATAGACTGGATGTTGGTACTGTCCCCCCCAACACCCCTGCAACTCATACACCACACAAAACAATAACACCCTCTCCCCCCAAATTACACACAACAGATGTCGCCGAGCCTTTTGAGAGTCTGCGCCAGTGGCAGTCTGTGTGTACGTAATGCCAACTGCTCTTTGCACACGAGAATTCTACTTCTCATTAGATGCTGTGGGTCAAACCGCCCGCTCCAAACCACTTTCCATCACCCCAATGAGCTGTCAGGAGGCTGCAGTACAGATACCACAACTGTTCACAGGTACCTGTTTTTCCTATCCATTGTTTTCCTTAAGACTGTTCACAAATGGATATGCAGTCCATCAGAGCACTTTTAATTGTGTTAACGAACCTTAAATACATCATGAAACCACAGATACCTACAGTGCCGTAGGTAAGGTTCATTTTCCTTTAAACACCAGCAATGGAAAATGAACACAACGAAAATTGCAGTTATGGACTCCAGTGGCATTACTCCCCCACTCCAGCTTATTCGTCTATTCATGTCATTCTCCCCAGAGACTGCTCGAAACATTCCACATAGTCGAGTTGTTCGTCCCCTTCCCAGCAACATCTTCCCAGCAACATTTTCGTGACGATATTCTTTTGTCGGCTTTCCTTTGGATTTTTTCCAGTTCTTGAAGGTGGTGGTGGTGATTATTGTTTTAAGATGAAGTACAACTAGGCAAACATCCTCCATATAACTCCATTCAGAAAGATAAAATGGAAGGAATCCGACACTTCGAAAAATGAAGATATCCAAAAAAAAAAAAAAAAACAAGGGCCACGATGAGGGTGAAAATAAAAAACTTCCTAGGATCCACAAACCTAATACTGTCGGAGTCGGCAAAGAACAAAGAATGACCAAGAGAGGTCAGGTAGGATAGATGAGAGTGAGGAGCCTGAAAGAAGTAACTGGAAGCAATGCCAGGACTCAGCTAAAAGAACGGTGGTCGCCAACCCACGCTCCCAAATTGAGAGCCTACCACTGGCAGGGGATTCCGTTCGTGTTACTACACCACCCCCACACACAGGAAGTTCCGGTTCTTGAATCAAGTAATCCTGGCGACGGTCACATATACTAAAATCGTTCAATGAGTTGTTCATTTCATGGAAAATGGAGAAGCATTATAAACAAATTGCCTGCTGAATATGGATATAAATGCATAGTGGCTCTAATCTGTATTTATTCCAACAGTAAATCTCCGAGTTTATGTCCAGAACTAGTCGTTAGCGGCCATGTGAACGCTCACCGAGAACATTAATTCTCATGAATATTCTATAGGCGTGAGGCGCGGCCTTTCACACCTCCTGTTTCACGGGGCCTTGAACTTCAACGCTGTTGCTTTTCTTTCTCCTGCTTCCTCACTATTAATATTAATAATAGTCAGGTTATATCCAACTAACTACATTTACAGTCTTCATACACGAGGTGCCGGAATGTTGCCCCGCCGGAGTTCCTTCACGTGGTGGTAAATTTACCGACATGAGGCTGACCTATCTGAGCACCATCAAATATCACCGGACTGACCAGGGATCGAATCCAACAACTTGTTTTATTCTACTACCTAATCCTAATACCACGGTTCATTATTTATTTATTTATTTATTTAACTTCCAGGGTTGGTTATTGTTCCGAATTCAACGAGAGATCCCAAGTCTCCCACCTCAAGGGCAGTGTCCTAGAGCGTTAAACATTGGGCTGGGGATACAACTGGGTAGGAGGACCAGTACGTCGCCTAGGCGGTTTCATGTGTTATGCTGAACAGGGGACTTGTGGGGGATGTGAAGATTGGAAGGGATAGACAAGTTAGGTTCTATCCCAACATTTACCAGGAAGAAAATTGGGGAAACCACAGGAAACTACTTTGAGGATGGCGGAAGTGGGAATCGAACCCACCTCTACTCACTTCGCCTCCAGAGGCTGAGTAGAACCCGTTCCAGCCCTCGTACCACTTTTCAAATTTCGTGGCAGGGCCGGCAATAGAATTCGGCCCTTCGGGTGGGGGGGGGGAACAAATCACGTTAACCACTACACCACATAAGGGATATTATTATTATTATTATTATTATTATTATTATTATTATTATTATTATTATTATTATTATTATTATTATTATTATTATTATTATTATTATTATTATTATTATTATTCGCTGGGGCCATCAAGGACCATGTTAAGTCTTCTTGCGTTTGACACTGAACTTGGCCCTCTTTAGAGCCCAAATTTCACTCATTCTTTGTGAGTGAGCCTGCTTACGCTCCTCTGTCCAAGGGGCACCGTGTCTTCTCTTCGGTTGCTCGTCTCGGTTTAGCCCGTTCGTCAATATTTTCTTGCGGAAGAGATCTCTGTTAAGGGCGTCTTCAGCTGAGATATGTAGCATTTGCAGGTCTTCGTTGGTATTTCTAAACCAGGGAATTGTAGTTTTGGGGTTTGAATAAAAAAAAGTAAAGATTTCTTTAGTTAACTTTCTTCCGTCCATTCTTTTCAGATGACCATAAAATTGTGCCCGTCTTTTCCTGATTGTGTCGGTAATTTTCTCTATTTTTCTGTAGACTTCCTTGTTGGATCTCTTTTGATAGATTCCATTTCTGTACTTTGATCCCAAGATTCCTCTCACAATTTTGCGTTCACTTTTCTCCAGTTCTTCAAGGAGTCCTTTGTTGGCATTTAGAGACAGGGTTTCGGCTGCATATAGAACTACTGGCTTCAGAACTGTTTCATAGTGACGTATCTTGGTGTTTTGGGAAAGGCATTTTTTGTTGTAGATTGTGCGGGATGTTTGGTAGGCTATTTCCAGTTTGCGTACTCGCTCCTGAAGTGCTTCTTTGTCCAGTCCATTTTTCATGATGATCTCACCCAGGTATTTGAATTTGTCTACTCGGGTGATGTCTCCATATTTTTTATGGAGTTTTGGTGGAGCCTCTTTGATGTTAGTCATTACTTCTGATTTCTCAAACGATATCTGCAAACCAGTTTGTTCGGCAATTTCCTTTAAAATTTCAACTAGAGCTCTAGCGGTTTCTATGTCGTTTGAGAGAACAGCAATATCATCGGCAAATGCTAAGCAGTCTGTTGCGATCCCCTTGGATTTGGTTCCTATTCTCAATGGACTGTAGTTGGTTTCCTGTAATCTCACCCGCCAGGTTCTGATGATCTTTTCAAGAACACAGTTGAAGAGTATCGGGGATAGCCCATCACCCTGTCGAACTCCTGTTTTGATGTCAAAGGAATGCGAGAGACATCCGTGGAACTTCACCTTGGATTTTGTATCGGTCAGGGTGGCTCTGATTAATGCCAGCAGTTTCAAATCAACTCCAAATTCATTTAAGATGTTTAGCAGGAGTTCCCGGTCAATGGAGTCGTACACTTTCCTAAAGTCCACAAAGACAGACACATACTGCTTGGACCTTAGTGTACAATATCTGGTGATCGTTTTGAGATTTTGGATATGTTCAGCTGTTGAGCGACCTTTTCTGAACCCTCCTTGGTATTCACCTATTTGATGTTCGACTTGTGCTTCCAAACGCTCCAGGATGGCAAGTGATAGAATTTTGTAAGTCACGGGTAGCAAAGATATTCCTCTGTAGTTGTTGATGTTCTTCATGCTGCCTTTTTTGTGTAATGGACGGATCAAAGCTATTTTCCAATCTTCGGGTAGGGTCTCCTTGTTCCAAATTTCTTCTATTTGCTTTTGCAAGATATCAAGTGATTCCTCTGGGGCATATTTCCATAGTTCTGCTACTACTGAGTCTTCCCCCGGTGCTTTGTTATTTTTCAGACGGTCAATGTGGCGCTTGATTTCATGTCTGTCGGGTGGTCTGGAATCTGGGTACCTGAGTAAGGGTTCCTTGGTCTCAATGGCGCTTTGCGGTTTAGAGCAATTAAGTAAATTCTTGAAGTAATCTGCCAGAATGCTGCAATTTTCTTCATTTGACGTCGCCAGTGTGCCGTCCTTTCGCTCAAAGCATAGAGATGGTGGTTTATAGCCAGTGAGTTTGCGTTTGATTTGCGTTTCATTCTTCCTAAAGTTTTGTTCTATCTTTTCAATGAGAGATTTTTCGTATTTACGATTCTCAGTTCTGAACACCCTAGCTGCTTGGGCACGTTGGGTTTTGTAGGTTTCCCAAACATTTTCTGATTTCGTAGAGTAGTACTGTTTCCACGCATTGAGTCTTTCTTGGAGGACTGATTCGCAGGTACCTTTCCACCAGGCATTATTTTTGCTTCTCTTGATTTCTGCAACGTCCTTGGTGGCCTCAACAAGGAGACTTTTGGCGTTGTTAAAGTCACAGTCATTTGGTCTAGCCTTCTCCTGGAATTCCTCGACCCTTTGCCGAACTTTATCATTGTCGAAGCGTGTGATCTCTTTGATTATTATTATTATTATTATTATTATTATTATTATTATTATTATTATTATTATTATTATTATTATTATTATTATTATTATTCCCCTGTGACCTTGCCCCGGTGGGCAGGCTTCCGTATCCCAATGAAGCAGATAGCCGAGCCGCAGGTTTAACCATATCGGATGGGTATCTGTCGAGAGACCAGACTAACGAATGGTTCTTCGAAAGATGGGTAGCAGTCTTTCCGAAGTTGCAAGGGCGGCAGTCTAGATGATTGACTGATATGGTCTGGTATTTAACATGACTTAGCTGTGTTGATACTGTTACACGGCTGAAAGAAACGGGAAAC
Organism: Anabrus simplex; assembly: GCF_040414725.1. Taxonomy (NCBI): domain Eukaryota; kingdom Metazoa; phylum Arthropoda; class Insecta; order Orthoptera; family Tettigoniidae; genus Anabrus; species Anabrus simplex. The sequence continues at coordinate 517,125,620 of NC_090267.1, forward strand.
TACAGCCGTAACTAACTCCCGAGGACATGCAGCTTTCTCTCTACGAATGATGTACTGATGATGGCTTCCTCCCGGGTAAAATATTTCGGAGGTGAAATAGGACCCGTTCGGATCTCGGGGTGGGAACATCACGACAAGGGCCAATCATCAGGAAGATGGATAGACTAAAGTTAGATGTAGTCGGTATTAGCCCTCTACAGCATGAATTATTTTTCGTTTTCGTTTGGTGAAGAAAACTTCAAGCTTTAATGTTCAACATACGTTCAGTGTTTTAGATGTACCAGCAGTTCTTAACTGGGGCTAGTAGCTCAACACTCGTATGTGATGTGGATTGCCGTAGTGGAATATGTATACGATTTTTCACGATTTTACGCTAAGCTTTTAACATTCAAAGACGGAACATTACTGTCTACTGGCCATGGGTACGTACTGCAGGGCGCAAGTACTTGCACGGCCGTAGGTCGGTAATGTCTTTGAGGTTGAGCCAGGGGTACTCCTGAAGCCTGTGGTAATGTGATGGGGAGGGCCCACGTAAAATAAACGGTGGTTGGTTCCCGTGGATGTTGACGGGGTGGAAGGAGTACCTTGGTTGTAGGGCTGTTTTGTCTTATGTATTTAAAAAGGCATCACTGGGATGTGTCAGGCGACTACAGAATTATCAACACAAAATCAGGAGTAGCAGCGGGTATGCTACTACGACCAGTGAAAGAATTATTGTCGTCAAGATAGACACCAAACCAATGCCCACCACAATAGTGCAGGTCTATATGCCTACTAGTTCAGCGGATGATGAGGAAATCGAAAGAATATATGAAGAGATAAGGAGATCTAATACAGTATGTAAAAGGTGACGAGAATCTAATTGTGATGGGAGACTGGAATGCAGTGGTAGGCCAAGGAAGAGAAGGTAATACAGTTGGAGAATTCGGATTGCGACAAAGGAATGAAAGAGGAAGCCGGCTGGTTGAATTGTGCACCGATCATAATTTAGTCCTTGCCAATACTTGGTTCAACACCACAAACGACGGCTGTGTTCGTGGACGAAACCTGGAGACACTGGAAGGTATCAAATAGACTTCATTATGATTAGGCAGAGATTTATAAACCAGGTGTTGGATTGCAAGACTTTCCCAGGAGCAGACGTGGACTCTGACCACAACCTGTTGGTCATGAAACGCTGTCTGAAGTTGAAGAAACTGAAGAAAGGAATGAAAGGAGAAAGGATATAGACAAGTTGAAAGAAAATAGTGTGAGCGTCGTCTAACACAGGGACTAAATAGAAAGAATGAAGGAAACACAGTAGAGGAAGAATGGACAGTTATGAAAAATGAAGTCAGTAGGGCTGTTGAAGAAAAGTTAGGAAGGAAGGAAAGATCATGTAAGAAACAATGGATGAGTCGAGAGATACTAGACCTTATTGACGAACGACGAAAGTACAAGAATGCAAAAAATGAGGAGGGCAGAAAAGAATACAGGTGAATAAATAATGAAGTAGTTACAAAGAGCAGGACATCTAAGGAATAATGGCTGGAAGAGAAGTGCAAGGATGTTGAAGGTTTTATGGCCCTACGAAAGGTAGATGCTGCATAGAGGAAAATCAAGGAAACCTTTGGGGAAATGAAAACAAGGTGTATGGATATTAAAAGCTCAGATGGAAAACCACATGTAGGGAAAGAAGACAAGAGAGAAAGATGGCAGGAACATATCCAACAGTTGTATCAAGGTAAAGAAGTAGATGATAGTGTTCTGGAACAAGAAGAGACTTGATGCTGATGACATGGGAGACCCAATTTTGAGGTCGGAATTCGACAGAGTTTTAAGAGACCTAAGTAGGAACAAGGCACAGGGAATTGATGACAAACCCTCAGAATTACTGACTGCCTTAGGAGAAACCACCATGGAGAGGTTGTTCCGTTTAGTGTGCAAGATGTATGATGCAGGAGAAGTACCAACAGATTTTCAGCGGAATGTTGTTATACCTATTCCCAAGAAAGCCGGTGCTGACAAGTGTGAAAACTACCGTACCATTAGTCTAGTATTTCACGCCTGCAAAATTTTAACACGTATAACTTACAGATGAATGGAAAGACAAGTTGAAACTGAGTTGGGAGAAGATCAATTTGGCTTCAGAGGAAATGTGGGAGCACGTGAAGCAATCCTGACTTCAGGTCTGATCTTAGAGGACCGAATAAAGAAGGACAAGCCCACGTATTGGAGTTCGTAGATCTAGAAAAGGCATTCGATAATGTTGATTGAACTTGTGAAGGTGATCGGGATTAGATACCGAGAAAGGAGAATTATCTACAATCTATACAAAAATCAGTCTGTGGGGATAAGAATCGAGGACTTGGATAAAGAGGCAGCAATCCAGAAAGGAGTGAGGCAAGGCTGAAGTTTTCCCCTCTCCTTATCAATGTTTACATAGAACAGGAAATAAAGAAAATCAAAGAGAAATTTGGAAAGTTCAAGGAGAGGAAATCAAAACCCTGAGATTTGCCGATGATATTGTCTGACTCTGAAAAAGATCTGGAGAAATTGGTGAATGGTATGGACAGAGTGTTGGGGAAAGAGTACAAGATGAATAAGCCCAAAACAAAAGTAATGGACCGGGCGAGTTGGCCGTGCGCGTAGAGGCGCGCGGCTGTGAGCTTGCATCCGGGAGATAGTAGGTTCGAATCCCACTATCGGCAGCCCTGAAGATGGTTTTCCGTGGTTTCCCATTTTCACACCAGGCAAATGCTGGGGTTGTACCTTAATTAAGGCCACGGCCGCTTCCTTCCAACTCCTAGGCCTTTCCTATCCCATCGTCGCCATAAGACCTATCTGTGTCGGTGCGACGTAAAGCCCCTAGCAAAAAAAAATGTAATGGAGTGCGGTCGAACAGTCAGGTGATGCGGGAAATATTAGATTAGGAAATAAAGTCTTAACTAGAAGACTAGAGTTAGTAATTATAGCAGAATTAAGGAGGACATAAAATGGACACTAGAACAAGGAAGGAAAGGCTTTCTTAAGAAAATAAATTTGTTCACCTCGAACATTAAAATAGGAGTTAGAAAGATGTTTTGAAGACTGGAGCGTGGCAAGTGAAACGTGGACGATAACTGGCTCAAAAAGAAATAGAGTAGAAGCTTCTGAAATGTGGTGTTACAGAAGAATGATGAAAGTGAGATGGGTAGGAAGAATCACGAATGAGAAGATACTGAATCGAATTGGTGAGAGGAGATCGATTTGTGTAAATTTGACGAGAAGGAGAGATGGAATGATAGGGCACATGTTAAAATACCTAGGTCTTGTACAGTGTAGATGGTAAGAACGGTAGGGGTAGGCCAAGGTGCGAATATCACAAGCAGATTAGAGCAGATATAGGATGTAGTAGTAATTTAGAAATGAAAAGATTAGCACAGGATAGGGTTGCATGGAGGGCTGTATCAAACTAGTGTATGGACTGATGACTAAAGCAAAAACATATTATTATTATTATTATTCTTATTATTATTGTTATTATTATTATTATTGTTGTTGTTGTTGTTGTTATTGTTACGGAGTTTCCGTGGTTCAGAGAAAGGTAAAAGAAGGTGCTGGTTGGAATGATATCAAAGATTAATTTATAATTTTCTAAAAAAATAAAGGTTATATTTCTTGTCCAATCTCAAATTTAAAAACTTTCCACTTAGTGAAATAACAAGGTTTTAGCAGTTTGATACAAGAAAGGAAACCCAAGGGTCGGAAATTACAAGAGCTGAGCTTCCAGCTCCAAATTGACAACATCGCAAATGTTGCGTTTAGGTAAACGAGGAAAGAATCTCCCAATTCAAGAGCAATTCGCTCCGAAGGCACCACTCAGTTTTACACAAAAACCAGGAAGAGTTTACAAGCTCTGCGAATTCAACCAAGGAGACTGGCTTCTTATTCCTTACAGCCTACTCAAGGCAACTTTACAAAAATCTTATAATCTCTAGCCTCTCAAAGCACAACCTACCACTTACAATTTAGTTGATACAGGGGTATCTAGTACCCAACCTACTGGGCCTTCGTAGAAAGAAGAACAGGTTAAATTACCGGCCTAAACACAAAATGTATGGAGGCGTACACTTGCCCTCCTAGAAACCAAGTATAAAACCCTAATTGGGCTCGCGGCTCGATGATACAGACGCTAATCCTAAGCTAATGAGGTGACTAGAATGAAGGTTAATTTAATGCATTACAAGAAAAGAAACAGTTACAAAATCGCAGTCACCTCAAGATGAATGAAGGGGAACTCGAGAGGGAAACGCACTCTCCATCCCCGATTTACAGTTTAAGACTTTATGAAATTTTACATTAGCAAGAAGTAATTTACATTTTAGAAATCAAACGGTTACATAGTTAAAGTTTAGAAACATCCCTCGTATAAGTTGGCGGAGATAGCTACAGAGATAGAAAACTGGTGGCCATTACCTGGGCTGATGTTCTGCCTGCCGAAGAATGAGGCACCCCGCCTCCTGCCTTAACACACACACTCTCAGAAATTCGGCGATCAATAAGACAAGGTAGCTTGACAAGCCGCAGCTTATATACCCAAGGGGATGGTTCGAGAAGGCTCGGGACCAAATCCGGACACACCCTCTCATTTTACTGGATAATCCATAAGGCACAAGAAACCTCTTATTGGCTGAAAAATAATTATAGAAAATTTCCCATTGGTTAGAGTCAAAGCTGGCGGGACGAGAAGGAAGTGTTACAAATCTTGAAATAACAAAATAAATGAACGTTGATTTAGTTACGTAAACCTACAAACACAAAACTTCTTTAAATCACTAATTCTTCTACCTTGCACCAGAGTGCATTACCTCAGTTTTTTTTTGTAAGGACATCTATAGAGACCGAGCTCGATAGCTGCAGTCGCTTAAGTGCGGCCAGTATCCAGTATTCGGGAGATAGTAGGTTCGAACCCCACTGTCGGCAGCCCTGAAAATGGTTTTCCGTGGTTTCCCATTTTTACACCAGGCAAATGCTGGGGCTGTACCTTAATTAAGGCCACGGCCGCTTCCTTCCCACCCCTAGCCCTTCCTTGTCCCATCGTCGCCATAAGACCTGTCTGTGTCGGTGCGACCCAAAGCAACTAGCGAAAAAGAAAAAAAACATCTCTGAAGAAAAGTTCAAACTTCTTGACGTAAACCAAAACAAAACAAAAAAATCCAGTCAGCTTAGGAAACTTCAAAATAACGCAATACTCTTCTTCTTTGTCGTTTAGGCCTACTGAGGACCACGGGGCTCGTATCTACTCTTGGGTAAAGTTGTTGCTTTCTTCTTCTTCCAATACTCCTTCATTTGCTGACTATGAGCCAGCTTTCTCTTCTCGGTCCGCTTAGTTCCTGTAGTCTTCTTACTTGTAAGGGACGTTGGGAAAACTCCGTGTCGGATGGCTTGACGGTACAGTAGTCGGTCATGAGTTTGTCCCGGTGGGATATCTAGTTGTTCCATATCTGACTTAACTGACGTGATCCATTTGTTCTTAGAAGCCTTGCCTCTTCCTGTTACTGTGAATATCCTGTTGGTGAGTCTTTCGGAATCCAGACGGGCCAAGTGTCCATAAAAGGTCAGGCGCCTTTTCCTTATAGACGTGACGATGTCCTCCTGGTGTTCATACAGTTCATCATTATGGCGGATTCTGTAAGTGCCTCCTTCCTCTCTGATTGGTCCTAATATCCTCCTCAGGATCTTCCACTCTTTTAACTCCAGCTTTCTGAGTGGGCCCTTCCTAGCCAATACAAGGCACTCAGAAGCATACAGAACAGATGATTTGACTACCGAGTTGTAGTGTCTGAGCTTGAGGTTCTTGGACAGGCACTTAGATGAATAGATACTACGACACGAGTGATAAGCCCTTTCAAACTTGGTACATCTGGCATCTATGGCTGGGTTCTCGCTCTGATTCGCAGAGATCCATTCTCCCAAGTACTTAACCGCAGGTACTTTTCGTATGGTAGCGTCTGTGAGAGGAATTGTAGAAGGGGCCACCTTGATATTGGTCATAAATTCAGTCTTCTGGATGCTGATTTTCAGACCAGTCTTAACTGCTACTCTGTAAGTTGTAGGTAGCCTCCTCTATATTGTTTGCCAGTAGAATGAGGTCATTGGCAAAGGCTAGGCATGGGACAGTGAGGTTGTCTCTCTTGTAACCAAGCTTCAGTCCAGCTCCCGGTGGTAGCATAGTTTTCCATTCTCTAATGATCTTTTCCAGGACACACTTGAAGAGAATGCAGCAGAGACCATCACCCTGTCTAACTCCTGTTCTGACTGGAAAGCTTTCAGATAGTTCACCTCTGAAGCTGACCTTGGACGTCGTGTTCCTCAGAGTGGCTTGAACAAATCGTAGGATCTTCCCATCCAGACCAAGTTCCCATAGTATGGAGAAAAGGGTGTCTCTGTCCACAGAGTCATAAGCTTTCTGAAAATCTACTTGGACCACCACCCAGGGATGTCCACCTCGGCTTTTGTAATTGAGAACTGTCTTAGGATTGTGTATCTGTTCTGGACAAGAGTCATACGGAAACCAGCTTGATATTCACCTAAATGTGAGTCTAGCTGTGTGATGACTCTATTAAGCAGGGCTACTGAGAGGATCTTGTAGGTATTTTGTAACAAGGAAATACCTCTATAATTGTTGAGATCTGTCTTACTTCCCTTCTTGTGGAGGGGGAGAATCACGGCAGACGTCCATCCTTCGGGTAGGGACTCTGTTGTCCATATGTCCTTTATGATTTGATGGATGCTCTGCAAGGACTGGTTATCTGCATGTTTCCACATCTCGGCAACTATGCCATCTTCACCTGAAGCCTTGTTGTTCTTGAGACCAGCGATGATGTCCTTTATTTCTTCTCTCGTAGGTGGTTGAGAATCAGGGTTCCTGTGTGAAGGCTCAACAATACTCTGTTATTTATGAGTGACATCTTCTGATTAATGTCCCACCTTCATGTTGTAGCTGTTTCACGTTTTGTTTGATAGATAGAGTTCCTTAAGGCCCTTCTTTAAATGTGTGGGGTTGAAGTGTACCTCCCGGTACAATTATTATTATTATTATTATTATTATTATTATTATTATTATTATTATTATTATTATTATTATTATTATATAGGTTAGAAGTTACTGAATAGATCAAAACACAAGAAACTTCAATTCGTACAAAAATAAGTAAAATATAATAATAATAATAATAATAATAATAATAATAATAATAATAATAATAATAATAATCATGATCATCATCTGGTCCCAGCTACCTTGTGCAAGCATTTTAATTTGACGCCATCTGGCTGCCTGCTCGTTCCGTTTTACTCTAGGTCCACTAGATGGCAGAGTAAACAGAACCTCTCTTGAGCGTCTGTGGTTGAGATTTAATGAATTTTGTCAGCTAAACACCAAATGAGTCACAAGAGATCTTTTACATGACGACATCGTACGACATGAGTATCGAATGGATTTCTTTTTACAACCTTCAAAAATCCTACTACCTCTGCCGGGTTTGAAGCCGCTACCTTGGGATCCGGAGGCCGACACAGATTCAAACATTTTCTCCGCTACATGCAAAATGGATATGTTTTGGGCTTAGAAGACGAAATAGCGAGTTCATATCCAATATACAAGTTATTTGAAATAAATACGGTGTATAAAGTATCTTATAAAGGATTTCTAAGGTAATTGTCAAGAGGGAATTTATAAAACATCTCAGACATGACTAGCTGAAGTTCATTCGCTCTACTGTGGGTGGATTAAAGCTGCTATCAAACTAGACCTGCATTTATTAGGGACTGAGGTAGTCAATGGGAGACATAATAATGTTATTTGTTTTACGTCCCACTAACTACTCTTTTACGGTTTTCGGAGACGCCGAGGTGCCGGAATTTAGTCCCGCAGGAGTTCTTTTACGTGCCAGTAAATCTACCGACACGAGGCTGACGTATTTGAGCACCTTCAAATACCACCGGACTGAGCCAGGATCGAACCTGCCAAGTTGGGGCCAGAAGGCCAGCGCCTTAACCGTCTGAGCCACTCAGCCCGGCAATGGGAGACATGTCAGAATTTGTACACAGCAAGAACATTCGCGAACCTTCTCCAGCTAGTGTGCCAATTTAACTCTGATTTATTGTTCTTAACTGTTTACTGTGCTACTTGTTATTTTCTTTTAAGGAATGGCTACAACCCCTTCCCTCCCCCGACTTCCTTTCTTAATTCCGAATTATGTTTTATAATATGTTATTTATTCATTTATTGATTTATTTACGTATTTAATTATTTATTCAATATGTATCTTATAAATGCATTTTATTCCATGTCTCGTGGTTGTATTTTGCAAATACATCAAAAATACGTTTTAAGTGTGTAAGTTTGGAGAATACCTAACATTACTTGTAAATATAAAATAAGCTCCCATTGTAACATACTTCGTCATCAAATATTATTAGATATAACAATTAAAAATACTAATATTGGTAATTGGACTTTAAGTGAAATATCGTTCTCACATTTAGTACCCATGTCCTTTATATTAGGTTCATAACTTCTTGTCTTCAATAACACACAAGAAGCACTTAGGTCTGAACCGAGACGGCTTCTAACTGTTGACTTCACAACATTCATTATAGAAAATAGCTGTTCGTAGGCATATGATGACCCAAACAAATTAAGTAATGCTGTGGCAAGTTTCTCCATCACCAAAACATTTGTGGAAGCCTGTCCCATTTTTCACGTATTAAGTTGTCTGGCTTCTGGAGATAGTATTCACCATCAACAGCACAGTCTATTTCCACCCATGATTCACCACGTTGTACGAATGTTTTCACCCATGTACTGCTTTTTTCACATTTAATGAACTCCATTTCTAAATGGTCAGTAAAAATTGACCTTAATGTCACTCATTTGTGCAATATGAGGTTTTGTAATAAAGTGCAACGTGTTCTCCAAGTCTCGAAATTGGGAAAATCGCTTGGAAATGATTTGTTTTGAATTTTGTGAGACATCCACATACTTCTTACAAATACTTATTGTGCCTTCAAAAGTTAATTGATTTGCAAAATTTGACATCAGTTCGAGTTGTACTTTAGTGAAGGAAATTACTTAAAATTCCTTGTTTCAACATCGCTGACGAATACACGTTTTCTCAAACAAAGATCTCAAACAATCTATCTGCAGTATGTGCCTTTCCTCGCAGTTCCTTATTCGTAACATTGTACACTGCTGTAAAATCACGGAGAAACATTCATTCGCAAAGCCAAATAGGGTCCATCATTTCTGGGAATGCTTCGTACTTTTCTATCATGAAGAAGCGAATTTCGTCCAAGAGTTCGATAAGCCTCTGGAGTACTTGCCCACGACTCAGCGAGTGAAGCACGCCACAGTGAGATTCCACTTCGTGTAACATTTTCAAGAACTGGCGATTATTTAGAGCACGTGCAGATCACCACCTAGTCCGTTTATAGGAGTGTTCTGCACAACAGAAAACACTCACGATGATGGTTCGTGTGTTCCAGAGCGTTTCCACTCAACTTCCGTCTTTCTTAATCCGTTTACCCTCCAGGGTTGGTTTTTCCCTCGGACTCGGCAAGGCACACCACCTCTACTGCCCTACTGGAGCGTGAGACTTTGGGTCGTGGGATACAGATGGGCAGGAGGATCAGTACCTCGCCCTGAAGGCCTCACCTGCTATGCTGAACAGAGGCCTTGTTTGGGAATGGTAAGGTTGAAAGAGATAGACAATAAAGAGGAAAGGAAGCGGCCGCGGCCTTAAGTTAGCTACCATCCCGGCATTTGCCTGGAAAATAAGTGGGAAATCACCGGAAACCACTTCCAGGCTGGCTGAGGTGAGAATCAAACCCCGCTCTACTCAGTTGACCTCCCGAGGCTGAGCGGACCCTATCGTTGCCCTTGTACCAGTTCTCAAATTTCGTCGCAGGGCAGAGAATCGAACCTGCGTCTCCGGGAGTGGCAGCTAATCATGCTAACCCCTACACAACACAGGCGGACTTTGACTCAACTATTTTCTTTCTTTACGGTAATTTGAACGCAAGGTATAATTTATTTTCCTCACGTCTGCACGGCCTGCATTTGCTTCCTATTCCGATTATTTTCTAGATTGGAAGCATCCCACAATTCTGGCAGCGTTTCGTACAGTTTGAGAAACTTGGCCTTGCATCGTCCATCGCTGCTCCGTGACATTGACAGAAATAATGATAAGAGCACTCACACGAAACTGTAAATATCCTAATAACCCCCAATATAGAGTTAAAAAAGCCGGGGGTTAAGGAAACCCTCTAAAACACAAACCTATATTGTAACCAGTAATAACACAAGCATACAACCAACCCAGAAAGAAGATAAGGAAGATGAAAACATAAAATAATAATTATTGTTGTAATACTTCAAAAACAAAGTGTAAAAATTCAAAAATTGTAAATTGTAACCAACTGTATATAAAACACTTTGCCAAGAGGTCGAGACCCCCTCCCAACTCCTTCACCAATGCAAATCTCCATCCCTCTTCTCCAACTCCATCAATCCACGAAACCCGGCAAATCTCCTGGCCAGAGAGAAGGCGTTACCTTCTAGGTGCCCCGAAAACTGCCCCCTTATCAGTACTGACAGTTTTATTGACCGTTCAGATTGGATTCTGACCTCTCCAACCCTTGTGAACTTATACTCTGAAGCTATCTTTCGAAATCGGCCGGTCATTTGAACAACTTCACATGCCATTTTTGGTGGAAATTGAGTTATAATTAGATTCTTCACGACACAGGAGATGGCGGAGAAACGCTACATCCTTGTTCTATTTCACATGTCTGATTCGAAACCCGCTGGCTTGTCGTGAAATGTACAGACCAATGAGCACGTACTCTATAGTGCCGGGATTTCGTGCGAAGTCTTAACCGTCGCAAAACACAGGAAATCAGCCTATTTGATAAATGACAAGGTCGTGGGTGGGCGAGGGCAGTTCGACATCCACTCCATGGAAGTTGCTGCGAGGAGACGGCACAAGAATGAACTGGTCGCTGAATGACCGCCGCGCTCATCAAATCCTGGACGTTGCAGTACTAGAAACAGATTTAACGCGGATTATTAAAGATAAATCAGGTGTTCACAGACCCGGCCTTTAAGTGAACACTGCACTGGTTAGTAAATTCCGCTATGTGTTATTTAGGGACGTTCTGATTAGTATTGTACCAGTAAAAGAGCCCGACTTTAAGATTTTAATTTTAACGTAAGCATGAAATAGTTCTCAGGGCGAAACTGGATAGGCACTAGCTAGGGCTTGGTACAGGAGGCAGGGTCCCATCTACACGAAAAATTTTAATCTGATTGAATTAGTGTTTATTCATGAAATTCATGTCAAATTGCACATCACATCATTGTAGATAGGGATTGTCTTCAACATCGTCCTTTTAATGGTCCGGGTCTCCAGCTCACCGGGCCGAACAGGCTGGAACACGCTCCGGAAGATGCCAAATACTCCGTTAAGATGAGGCCGAAACACCCAAGTTGGCCGTGTATAAACAAGTCTCGAACTTCCGATGTTCTGGATGATCTCCGATGGTCTCTGACGATGTTGCAGGTAATCACTGATCACCTGAGTCCAATGTGGCTGATAGACTCAATGTCCACAAAGACTTCGAAAATGAGTTCTTCGTCACTCGCAGAATTTATAAGTCAAAGTTCATAAAGACCTTGAATAATTGGTTTCTCACCACTGGCGAAATTACAAGTCACTGTCCATAAAGACTTAAAAGAATTCGTTCCTTAACACTCGCAAAAATGACAAGTCCATGTTCATAAAGACTTTGAATAATTTTGGAGTTCATCACGGGCAGAAATTGCAAGTCAATGTCCTCAAAATCTTTGAATAATTTTAGAGTTCATCACTGGCAAAAAATACAAGTCAATGTCTGTAAAGACTTTGAATAATCACTGGCGAAAATCACAAGTCAATGTCCATAAAGACCTTGAATGATTTTAGAGTTCATCACTGGCGAAAATTACAAGTCACTGCCTGTAAAGACTTTAAATATATTGTTCGTTAACACTCGCAAATATTACAAGTCCATGTTCATAAAGACTTTGAATAATTTTAGAGTTCATCACTGGCGAAAATTACAAGTCAATGTTCATAAAGACTTTGAATAATTTTAGAGTTCATCACTGGTAAAAATTGCAAGTCACTGTTCATAAAGACTTAGAATAATTTGTTCCTTAACACTCACAGATATTACAAGTCCATGTTCATAAAGACTTTGAATAATTTTAGAGTTCACGCGCGCACAATTGATAAGTCCCATATGGCCGTGATTGTTTAAATTCCGCATGAAGACTGTCACTACTCAAAGATAGCTTCTGACGACTACGGCAGCGTGTAGAGCCAGGCTGAATACTCAGCTGTGACTGACTGATCAGGCTAAAGTGAGCCCTCCTTATATTCGGTTCGGGGCTTCTACGTCATCATATAGCGTGATACCTTGAAGCTGATACTTGAGATTCACGTTTTGCGACGTTTATGTGATTCCCTTCAAAATGACATGTCGCTGAAGTCGCTACCCCAATTATTAGAGGAGTTTTAAAATTTTCTTAATGGAATGTTCGTGAAAGTGTGACGCTTGAATCCAGAACATACCAGGTCAGGCCAGCTACACTTGGCGTGACAGGCGGGTGATCTATCTTGCCCCTGCAGCTACGTCACACACACAGCTGTCCTCGACTCGCTCGGTCGACTGAATGTAAACAAACCAGTCTTGCTCGGAATATTACGCATGATGATTAAATGCAGTTAACTATCAAAAAATACGCATGTGCATGTCGTAACCGCTACAGTATTGTATTAACGTTTTCAGGCTGAAGACCTGAAACAAAAGCTAATAATGGTGTACGTTCTAAGATATTGAAATTGAGCATTAGAAGCAGCACAGGGCCCTTGTGACACATGTTACTCACATACTGTGTAACTAAATATTTTCATATTTTTGGTGTATAATTGGTTTTCTTAAATAAGTGATGAATGTAATGAACCTTAAGTACGTCATTCGTAGAGTGCATGGAAAATGAACACAACGAAAATTGTTCTGATGGTCTGCACATCCACATGTGGCTGGATAGGAAGAGCATTGTCAGATACGCGGTATTTTTTCTTCAGCGACGACATGTGAACGTAGCTTTACTGCGGAAGTTAACCGTGACATATTTTTCAAAAGTCATCAATTCACAAACCCTGAATGACCACAAAGGTCATGAATGTTTACACTTTAGGTGATCATAACCGAGAATATTAAAATTATTCTACAAAGGAAACACTAAACGATTGATCATTTAGGAGTACTATAAGCGCTAGTTTAAAATTATCGCCGAATGTTTTACAATCACTACGAAGATTTTTCAAAGTCGTGTGCGGGATTTAAACTTTTTCAAGATTTCCGACGTATGCTTAGGTACATTAACTCTGTAACTAGCAAATAAAAATAACGTGGTTGTTACAATCTCGACAGCAATGAGGTTAGAAGTGCAAATTGCATACACCTTCTTTCATTCCACTTACAATAAAATGTATTGGAATTCCAGGTGCTCCCATATTTAGCAGACTCTCGACACGAAAAGAAGTATCTCATTTTAATGGCCGTCATACATCACTACAATCTCGCCCCAGGAGGCAGGAAATAGCGAGCGAGCGCTTTGTGCGGTATTCCGCACGATGTTTCTACAAGGGGACTGGGTGTTTATACTATACCTCACACCACTGAAACCTACACACCACACACAACACGACCACAATAACACGCAGGTTTCCTATACACCCGCCCACCCTCATCAGGACAAGCCCATGCTATTTAAGAGTACTGACTTGCCAGGGTGACTACTGCCTAAATCTCTAACTCTCATGAATTAACATAGGTGTTACAACGGAAGAAGACAGAAGTATTCACTCCTCTGGAACTGTCTGACGTCTTCTACAGACTACACTGACAGTGGAATCTCAAAATGTAAAACTTTGAAAGAGAACGTTCCGTTCAAAACCGTAGCAATACGTGGGTATCTTGCTAATTACGGTGGAGGTGATTCTCCATTTCACTGTCATTCCAGTAGGGCCTTAGTGATTGTATTTACGCTCTTTTCAAGTGTTATATGACAGGTCATTGAGCCTCAGATTTGCAGGTATGTGCCATTACTTCCTACAGTACGTATGGTATAGTGCTGTTGGAGGTGAGTCTATGCTGTGTTGGGTACATTCAAACGTGTCTGCGAACACTGCCTTGAAAATTATCCGACGCTTCCTTTCACATCCCACTGCACTGCTGTCCATATTTTATTTTAAATGAACTCGTGTTGTTACAGGTACTACGTTTATAATATGATTTATAATTTCGGGGACGTGATCATAATTAATGTGGAAGCTCAATTTACAGCTGTTTATGTAATCCGCTGGGAAGACACAACGCGGTGCGGTGGCGGTGTTACAGTAGGTCAGCTGACAGTTGGTTGTCGTGTTCAATATCCGACCTTCTAAATCAATTAGCTCCAACAAGAGTCCGCCTGAACTGAGTCCTTGTCAATGGGAAACTAGATATATAAAATTCGAATTGCAATATGCAACGCGCTTTTCAATAGCATGGACTCACCGTCTTTGCTATTCATGATCGCGTCACCCCAGATTTAGGGTAGCAGACGCACTTTTTAACAGCACGGGTAATCTTGTTTTTCCAAGTATACAATTTTGTACTCTCTCTTATTTCGGGAATGTTCTCTTTTATACTCAATTTTATACGTAATGTGACTTTCAAAATCCTATTTTAGTAAAATGGGATTTATTGCGAAGTCGAACAATTTTAAATATTTCGACACAGAATCTTTATTTGCAATTTGCTTTACGTCGCACCGACACAGATAGGTCTTATGGTGACGATGGGACAGGAAAGGGGTACGAGTGGGAAGGAAGTGGCCGTGGCCTTAATTAAGGTACAGCCCCAGCATTTTCCTGGTGTGAGAATGGGAAACCACGGAAAACCATCTTCAGGGCTGCCGACAGTGGGGTTCCAACCTACTATCTCCCCAATACTGGATACTGACCGCACTTAAGCGACTGCAGGTATTGAGCTCGATGAATCTTTATTAATTCCATACTTTAAAGTGGATGGAGCTCCACAAAATCCACAATTTGCTGATGTTTATAACTGAGGGGCGAACATTCAAAACAAGTTTCGTCACAAATGTGACTTATTGGAAGTGTGGACCTACTGCTGTAAAGAAAACTGGGTTGATCTCAACACTCCCTGATGCATATCAATTTTAAGTAGGTCTATTCATTATTTTGACGTGGAAATGGTGAGAAATTACTTCAAACTAAGGACAAAACACGTTTTGAACGAACGAGATGGACAAAACGTTCTTTGAAAATTTGTATATTGGACCAAACTCCTTTTGAATAAAAGGATCACCGCATTTAATACCAAGCAGCAAAGATAAATTAATTTTACTTTATAGAAGAAACACGGGAAAACCGAAATCATCTCCGTTCTCTAGTATTTTGCTATCACCTAGGGAGTGAAGATTATTTATAGATGAATTGTATCATAATCGATGGCGTAATTCTAATACCACGTATCAGAAAATGCTCTTCCCATCCATTACAATCTTTAAGACTGCTCACGCCTTCCACCCACAATGTTCATTGCATTCATGTTCCTATGTTGATGTGGAAAGGAAAATGAGCCTTAAATACGTTATATTGTAGGAGTGCGGCAAGCATACATCCTTACAGTATGTTAAGGTTCATTTTCCTTTAGATTCTAGCATACGAAAGTGAACACGACGAAAATTGTTCTGATGGACTGCATATGGAAGGCGTGACCAGTCTTAAGGAATTTAATGGCTAGGGAGAGCATTGTGACATGCGAGGTATTTTAACCACGCCATCGGTATACGGCTGCAAGACAAGTACGTGTTCCGGAAGAAAAAGTTACGTTTGATATGTTGTGAGCAAATCTACTTTGTATGTTTCAGGGAGAACAACTACCTTTCCGCCATGGATTCAGAGCCCGACCCGGAGTACCTGCTAGAGATGCTGGCAAGGATGGCTCGTCTAGGACAGTCCCTTATCACGCACAATGACGTCGAGAAGTGAGTACTTCACTCATTCCTTTATAACCTTGTTAGATTCTCATCATTTCGGGGTCCATCTTCACATCTAATTGCATTAAAATAGGTAGAATAATCATTGTGCTGTTTGAATGGAAGCAATACAATGACTTTTGTTTTTGGTTAATTTCTATATTATACAGTTTACCTTCCTTGAACCATAAAGAAGTGACATTTCTCATGTGAATGCGATATAGCAACAGCTAATGGCACCTGCCCTTGAGAAATTTTTCTGTCTCCGCACTTTGCCAGGAAGAGTGTCTATGTCTATGTTTTAGAATGAGTTTAAGTATTATTTACTCCTTGTCACTTTCCCCACATAATAGAACTACAGAAGTGTGTTGGCATCATATGGACTGCGTAATCGTCTATTAAAGATTAGGATAAGAAAAGGCCATAACACAGAACGAATTGTATAAATTTGGCCCCCTCCCCGCCCCCTCCTCTCCCCCAGATTTTGGGCAGAAATCGGATTTGAGTTTCTTACGTACTCCAGTCTTAGTAGTAGAAGTATGCCAACGAGGTGATTGAGAACCTCCCGTGCGGATTATAACTTCAGGACTATCGATAGTCCACGAACGAAACAAATCCGACTTCTCTTTCAGTTGTATTACGCAGTGTTGGTATGCATAAATTTAAATCGGCTTCTGAAATGTCCTCAACTATAAATATCAAATATTTAGATGTGTTTTCGCTTCATCTGACACGGTCCTTGGACCAGAAAGAAATGTCATTTCTCATTTCAGTGCGATATATTATCTATATATTTAGGCCTAAAAAGTCTCGAAGGAAAGTTGTTTGCCAGTGAGAGAACTATTTTAAGATACATGGCCTTCGCACTTTCTAGTGCAGCTACGTTATCCTTCGATACGTGTTCCCAGATAGTGTGTAAGGTGTATGTCATGGTAGGGTCTGTTTGGACGTAGACTTTTTTCTCTTACCAGCTTCTAAGTTATTAGGAACGCTCTGTCATCTGTTGAATATATTTGGAAGATGAGAAAGATTAGAGAATCAAAGAGTATCTAGCAGGCAACAGTATTCTTCCGTGATCAGACGAAGTGTATACTCTCTGGCTTGACAGGCAGTAATCAAACATGGCTTCATGGAATGCCAGTACTAAGAATGAAAATCACATATCAGAATTTTAATGAGCAACCAGGATGTATTGTGGGTTAGGGTAAGCCCTCGCCTGCAATTATTGGGTTGATCATTTAATAATTTGATTTTACGATTACCCAAAGTTGGCTGCACTTATATACCTATCAATAAAGAGAACAGCACAAAAATGAATCAAATCGGTCCAGTAGAACGGACGGACGGATTTGCCAAAGCTGTTTTTAGTAAACTCGTTTAATATATAGATTATTATTAGCCCACCTTGTGATGTAGAAGTAGCGTGCCTGTCTCTTGTTCCAAGATCCTGGGTTCATTTTCCGATCAGTTCAAGTATTTTAATTCTAGACTGAGGAGTAGAACGAGGTTCATGTTCTCAAGCTCTTAGTTACAGAACAAAGCGCAGAGTGAGAAGATGGCGCTAATGTGCCTAGACAACACTGGTTGCCATAGTTACGATGGTGTGGAGAAATTGCTTACGCTTATTCGAGATAGACCAAAATCATACTTAATTATTATAACAATGCATATCAAAAACGTATTTCCGAAACGAATTTATTAACAAATTACTAGACGAGCCGTCGTGCTAATCGGTCAGTAACTCATCTTGCTATCCCGGTCGTAGCCTGTCCTTTCCAACAGTGTTATGAACATTTGATACCGGTACGGAATAACTGATTCATTCCCCTTCTTTCACTGTGCTTCAACCATTCGGCCGTTTCTGAATCTTAACATTTTCAACCGATCTTGCCCGACATACAATCGGCCGTGACTGAAAACTGCTTCGGGTAAATGGATACTCACTTTTTCAATAGTTTGTCCGTGCGCTTTATTAATGGTCATACAGAAGGCTAGTCCACTTGATACCTTTCCGTCTCTGCGTATGTCGATATTTTCAATCAGCAGCATGTAAGATATTAGGAAAATTTTGCCATTTGTTGAATATATGTAGAAGCTGGGGAAGGTGAGAGCACAGAATAGTATGATCAGTGGAAGTGTATTCTCTCTGGCTTGACAGGTAGTAATCAAACATGGCTGCATGCAATGCCATTACTAAGGATGCTCAGAATAGTGCAAAATCTCGCTACAAAGATTCATCTCACTTCATAACCGCCTCCGTTGAGCAGCGGTTCTCAGTCTTTCTGGACCTCCACCCTCCCCCTTGCATCTGTAAATTATTTCACGCCCCCCTAATGAATTACTGATTTAAACAAGTTGTACTCTTCTGTTAGGGTTAATTTCTCAAAATATATTTTATAATGGTTTTATTATTATTAATTATGACTATTTAATAGGGTTGCCTGGCCGAGGGGGTAAAGAACTGCCCGTCTGGAAGTCGAAAAATTTAAGAAACGAGATTTCTACTTCCGGAGGTGCATGTGGTCCTGAGGTTCACCCAGCCAACACCAAAAATGAGTACCAGGTTAATTCCTGAGGGCGTAGAGCGAACCACTCTGCCCTACCAAGTGCCGAGGTTACGGGGAGTGGAAGCCTTTACCTTCCACCCCTCCCAGGTCTGTACGGAGACGACTTCGCTTTGCTTTTATGAACACTTAATACATAATATTGCATGTTTCAAAGTAATGATAATAATTTACAAAGAATAAATAACATAAATAATAATGGAAAATTAAATCGCGTATGGCTTTTGGTGCCGGGAGCGTCCGAGGACATGTTCGGCTCGCCAGGTGCAGGTTTTCAATTTGACTCCCGTAGGGGACCTGTGCGTAGTGATGAGGATGAAATGATGATGAAGACAACACATACACCTAGCCCCCGTGCCAGCGAAATTCACCAATGACGGTTAAAATCTCCCACCCTGCCGGGAATCGAACCCGGGACCCCTATGACCAAACGCCACCACGCTAACCATAGCCATTAGCCATAGAGCCAGACATACATAATAATACAACAAGAGGATAAAACAAATTATATTAAATATATAACGGAGGATTCTACACTCATTGCATTTAACATTTCAAACTTGATCATTTGATTCGATTTTGTAATAACAGAATTAATGATTAATGACAGGGCTGGCACTGTTTCGTTTAATGTTTGGTTCCACTTGTGATATTGCATACCTCAGATCATTTTCAACATCTAGCCAAGCTCCGTATTTTGATTTGATGTAAACGAGCGTAGACAACTGAGATTCACATAGAGTGTTTATACAAACTGTACCAACCACCTTGCAGCTTCCATAGCAACTTGTGGCTATATCGAAAAATAGATTAAACAAAATTCTTCAACAGTCAAATATAAACAACTCAGCCTTTGCTTCGGAATTACATTTTGGATTGAATGCCTGCTCCTGAACAGAATCAGGAATCAAATAAAGTTCTGTTTTGAATGGATTTCATGTCAACTGAAATTACCAGCTCTCAGAAGAAATGTCTGGAAAGTAGCGTCCAACTTCGGTTTTCATGGATGACAAATGTTCTGAAATCAAGCTCTTCAATTCACTTTTCACATTTAATGGAGCATTTTGTGTGTCATCAAGAAGCTCGTTAAGTAAAAACTTATTTCGACGTGTACGATTTAGCGGTGATGAGGATAACTTTTTGTACTAGATTCTTTCCTCTGTCACACATTTTTACTGTTTAGCAAATTCGTGTGTGTTTTCCATTGCTCACCATGCCTTGAAATTCTCCAACGCCTCTCCATTGCCGTAGATGAACTAGACAAGGGTTGGACATACAAAATTTTCTGTTTCTCTGGTTTCACGTCCCTATAAACGGTTTAATGTGTAAATTTATTTGTATTGTTCTACTTTGCTCCATTGGTTTCTCCGTAATCATTTCAAATGGTAGAGCGGTAACACAGCCTCCACATGAGAGTTATTTTGGCCCCTAGTATTGCTGAGACAGTGGAGCAAGCGGCTCTCATAATGGAAATGACTGACTTGGCGTTAAGAAAGGTAAGTGTGAGGAGAGTGACCGCGAGACGTGGCACAGCCACAAAAACCGTCTTCATCCCATTAAACTCACCTGCTCTCCCCTTGCGACGTGAAGGCGCTGGTGCTGGTGCTCAACCAATGGGTGACAGTGGCTTTTAGTTCTGTGAGCTACTTCTTCTTCTTCCCAGCATTTCCTCGAACACGTGTGGTCGACACTTTGTATGCGTTCACGCTAGTCTTACGGCAGGATGCCTTCACTGACACCAGCGAATGGCTTACGTGAACAAATCGTATCCATGAAATTGCATTATCATTGTTGTCCTAATGGAAGATAACAATTGATTTTACGGAAATCAAGAGTGAAATTAGCCGTAAATTAATTAATACCATTATTACTGCAGAAATATATACATACATACTTTGTTACATTACGACTGTGCATACTACAACGTCACAGCGCTACAGTATATATTTTGTGTGTGAAGTCTTTGATCACTTAAGTTCTTTGAACTT
The DNA here is from genome assembly GCF_040414725.1 of Anabrus simplex. Classification (NCBI taxonomy): domain Eukaryota; kingdom Metazoa; phylum Arthropoda; class Insecta; order Orthoptera; family Tettigoniidae; genus Anabrus; species Anabrus simplex. Next base: position 517,146,292 of record NC_090267.1, read on the forward strand.
CTTTGCTTTGGGGGCGAGTTGTTGACTTGTACCCATAACTCATTAATTAATACTACAGTAGTTGGTACCCAGTCCAATTAAATATTAATGATTTTAAATCATTGCTTCAGAGATCATAAAGTTCAGTAAAAGAAATTCAACATGATTTTTAACTTGTACACTTGTTCTAGAAAAAACTAAAGTTCAATTAAGTTGTTACGAAATGACTTTAGATTACACTGATTTCAAAAAGAACATCCTAAAGTTCATTTAAAAATGATGTCCAGTTATACTTATTTCGGAGAAAATCCTACAGTTCAATTAAATATGACCTACAGATCTGTTAAATGACTTCCTACAATTTCAACAAGTAGTGGGATTGGAATTCACACGATCAGAAAATATTTTTTATACTTTTCACTTGATAACCGTATCACTACTGAATATTGAGAATAACTGAGTGCCTTAGCAGTAAGTCAGTTAATGTTTAACTGCAATTATTCACTCAAGAAAAATGGCAAAATACACTTATATCACCTGAATTCAGCTATAAGAATGGTCGAAGTACGGCTCCGCAGCTTGGCGACTGGAGTTCCTGCAGCGAACTCGGCACCAGCAGCGAACCACGTTCCATCCCGCGAAGTTGCCATGTCTTATCCCACGAAGTTACCTGTTTAAAGTAATGTGAGATTACGACACTTGGTCAAGATTTGCGATGTTTTAGAAAGAAATATAAACGTTCAGTTGGTACGAGAATGCAAGACGTAGCACTGTCAATTAATAGCAATGAATTGTATTTCACACTTAGAGGAGTTTGAAAACACAGTTCGTATTTGCACTTAGCAGTTAATATGTGACTCTTTATCACAGTCTGAACTACACGTCAGGTCTCTGTGGAAATGTTCACGATCAAAATAAGATCACTTCTGAAGTCAAAAGCACAATTCTTCAACTACACAGTTCGTATGACATGAAATTAGACACTAAGCACAGTTCAGCATATTCACACATCCCGTCGTAAAATTAGCATGAGTATGAGTGTCTCAGTCCATTAAATTTATGCACAAATTCAACTAACACAACTTCTACAACAGTCTCTAGAATTTTAGCATTCACTGCTTAAGTGGATTTTATGGGTAAATTCTCATAATAAGGGTTCACATTACTTAATATCGACATAAATGTCCTTAATGTTCAGTCCCTTTTTCACACGATACCGTCAAATGTTCATGAAAATACGTGACCATTGGCCACGTTTAGTCTCAATAATCACTGAGTATTCGATTAGAATAACATTTTAAATAGTTCCCAATCGTAATTACAGACGAAATACATGTCTCAAAACTCATGAACTTATCAATAGTCGTTATTTTAATTTATCACGCAAATTTCTTCTAATATGATTATCACCTTACGTGATCGCGACAGAGTTCAAATATACATCGAACCAACGAAGTCCATAATACACTGTCAACTGGCAAAATTAACGCTTGTATTCTTAGTTCTATCTGGACACACATTCAATATTACGAGTTCAATACTTGTTCGAGATTTTCGTAAGTCGTGTACGACGAAACTCAATTTTCTAGTACTTTATAGTATTCCACACGTTCACGACGCGGTTTGAAGTTTTCCAATTATAGCGATCCCGCACAACGGAATTTGAAGTCTCATTGTACGACTCTCTCGTATTTCGCGCAACGCGACGTTTCAGCATAACTTCCTCTCATGGTGGAGTCGCGTATTTCACTGAGTATACCTCTCAAGTTGTTGACCTATATATACCCCGCTGAGGCGAGTTCACTGTGTCAAGCGACAGACGAGTGGTTACGTATGCCAAACTTCTACCTGCTATATCTTCCAAGTTAATGGATGGATTAATCCCAAAATTTCGTACATTTAAAATATGGGCTTCACGTTGGTGTAGCTCCCGTTTTTATATGTTAAGCCGTTTAAAAGTTACAGAAGAGTTTCGAGATCTTTCCACGGGGGAGGTGAATAACATGTGGCGCTGACATCACTCGACCTTGTCTCTCTCTCATGCCTGCATGAAGCAGCGGAGACCAGAACTTTCCTTCGTGCGGCTGTTTCTCACGCTAAAACTCATCCGCTCTTTCAGATTAAAGACTTAAAAAATAATGTGCCAGGGCCTATCCATTCCTGGTACAATATAGATAAATATTTTTCCAGGGATCAGGCTATTTTTCTTTCAACAAAATTCATTTTTGTGTTACGATATAATTTTACCTCCATTTCCCGTCTGAACTGCTCGCGCTATTCATGATGCACAAAAATATTGAGACCTCAGGAAGGAAACCAGAGACGGCACTATAAAGCGGACAATGCTTGGTGACAGTAAGGACGTTGGCAGTCGCTGAGACGCGAGCTTTAGAGTGCCATAACCACATTAACATGAGTATCTTCCTCAGTTGTAATTTTGAATAGCACGCTCATTCATCGATGGTAGCCAAAGTGGAATGCCACATGTCTGCACCAACATAGTCGGCATAGGTACGTACGTACACTCATGTTCATAAAAAGAATACCTTGAAATCCTAGAGATAGGAAGTTCATATTGACAGGACATGTTCATTAGTATGTTCTGCAGAAAGGATTAGTATTTCAGTCACCTAGGTTCAGCATGTGTCCTGTAGCCTAGTAGGCACTGGGTCCTCCATGGACACTGTTAACTTGTTCCATGCGTGATGGCATCGACGCTTATAAGGCGCGAATGGCGTCCTGGGGTATAGACATCCATGCTGCATTCACCAGGTTCCACAGTTCATCTTTAGTGGCTGGCATTGGGTCATAGCGCCGCACCCGTATCCCACACATTTTCGACTGGCGACAAGTGCGGTGATCAGGCGGGTCAGGGCAACAGTCTGACATCCTGTGACAACAAGAAGGCGCGTGTTCGTGCAGCAACATGTGGTCGTGCGTTCTCCTGCTGAAATATGGCGTCTGGGGTGTCGTGCAGAAAGGGTATGTCTACGGGTCGCAGGATATCATTCACGTAGGTCAAACTTGTCACAGTACCCTGGACAAGCACCAACTGTGATATGCGGTTATACCCAATAGCACCCCACACCATAGGGCCTTGAGTTGGCGCTGTATGTCCCGTGCGAATGGAGTCAATGTGATGCCTCTCCCCCCATCTGCGGCGAACCAAAATGCTGCCATCATTTTTAAACAAACAGAACCTGGATTCGTCCGAAAACACTATCTGTTGCCATTCTTGCCCCCAGTGACGTCGTTCCAGACACTATTGCAATCTAGCATGTTTATGCAAATTGGTCAAAGGCAGGCGGAGAAGTGGACGACGCGCCGGTAACCCAGACCGTAATAAACGGCGACGGACTGTCACTCCTGATAGTGTACGATGTGTTACACTGTTCCACTGTTGCGCCAGAACCGAGGAGGACGAAGATCTGTCCTGCAATGCCATTCGAATGAGGTATCGATCTTTTCGAGGGGTGGTCTGGGTGGCGAGACCAGACATATCTCGTCGTGTTCTACGACCTTCTGTGAACCAATCTGTACACACCTGTTGCACTTCCGACACACTTTTTCCCACACGAGCAGCAATTTCCCGGATTGATGCATCGAAATGCATGCGAATAATGCGCCCTCTTTCAAACTCACTCATTTTACCAGTCGATGGTTTTGCGTCGAGATATCGATGTGGACGTTGAACCTGAGGGCCGATATGGTTCAAATGCTAATCATTTCTGCAGAACATAATTATTGCACATGTCCTGAGAAAATGAACTTCCTGTCTCTAGTCTTTCAAGGTGTTCTGTTTTTTTTTTTTTTTTTTTTTTGCTAGGGGCTTTACGTCGCGCCGACACAGATAGGTCTTATGGCGACGATGGGATAGGAAAGGCTTAGGAGTTGGAAGGAAGCGGCCGTGGCCTTAATTAAGGTACAGCCCCAGCATTTGCCTGGTGTGAAAATGGGAAACCACGGAAAACCATTTTCAGGGCTGCCGATAGTGGGATTCGAACGTACTATCTCCCGGATGCAAGCTCACAGCCGCGCACGGCCAACTCGCCCGGTGTTCTGGTTTTTATGAACATGAGTGTATATTTTCTAATAATAATGGTATTTATTAATTTACTGCTAATTTCACTGTAGATTTGCATGAAAGTGATTATTATGCTCCATTTAGCACAAAAAATTACAGTCTAATTTGATGGATACGATTCGTTCACGTAACCAGCTGGATGTCTGTGGTGTGCGCACCCAGTCCCCGAGTCAGACGAATTAACCATTCGCAGTTAAAAATACCAAACCCGGACGACAATCGAACCCGAAGCCTCTGAATGGGCAGCCACTTTCCTGACCATTGAGCCAACGTGTGAGGAAAATAAGCGCTGTTCGCTGTAGGAGTTGAGTGTCGTGGTGTGAGCGACAGACATGCTCCTGTATGTACACAAGAATCTAACCATCGGGCGTAAAACTCACTGCTAAAACCCCAATTAGATTTTTACAATTTGCTTTACGTCGCTCCGACACACATGGGACAGGTATGGCCTGGGAGTTGGAGTGAAGCCTTAATCGGGGTATAGCCTGGTGAGAAAATGGAAAACCACTGAAGACCATATTCAAAGGGGTTCGAACTCACTACTTGCCGAATGCAAGTTGACAGCTCCATGACCGAAACAACGCAGCCTCTCTTTAGGAACGATATGCCACCATTTATTACCGTCCTTTTCTCTCTAGGGCAACCCATGTTTCTTATCTGATCTAACCGCTTTTTGCTAGGGCGTCCAGTTCTTCGTCCCGGAACAATATTTTCAAAATACTTCCGTAGTGTTCGAGTCGCCTGCATCCGCTTACCGTGTCTTAGGCACTTGTTTCATGGTCAGGCTGACCAACAAGTCTCTTAGTATATGCTCATTCCTAATTGTGCCCTTCCTTGTTTTCTGCAAAGCTGATCTAAGGGACTTCATTGCAGTCGACCTACTTCTCTCTTATGCATGATGCAACTGTCCAGACTGCACGTCATGATAAGCAGGAGGTAAGTCTTAAACAGGGTCTGTTTAGCCTTCTGAGGAACTCCCTTGTCCCTTACTATGTTCCGTACTTGAAGGAAGAAGTTCCGTTTTTTGCACCCTGTTCAACACTTCGTTCTTGATACTTCCTTCATTTGACATTTTACTCTAGAGATATTTCAATGTATTCACACTTTCAAGTCCTTCGTGGTTCAGGCGGCAGCGCGACGGCCTCTCGCCGCTGGATACCATGGCTCAAACCCTAGTCACTCCATGTGAGATTTGTGCTGGACAAAACGGAGGCAGGACAGGTTTTTCTCCGGGTACTCCGGTTTTCGCTGTCATCTTTCATTCCAGCAACACTCTGAAATATTATTTCTTTTCATTAATCAATCATTAAACATTGCACCACGACAGGCTTCGGCAGCCGGCACATTTCCTATGCTTGCCGCTAGGTGGGGTCTTCACTCATTCCATTCCTGACCCGGTCAAGTGACTGGAGACAGGCTGTGGATTTTAATTCACACTTCCAATCTTCTCCTGTTTTGCTTTTGGTCACAGTTAACTTATATTCTCTATACTTGTTGTTCCAAAGATCAACTCTCCTCTGAACATCTCTTTAAGTTGGCAACATCATCAGCAAAAACAAATGCGTTATCTGTTCCTTTGAGTTCCTTGGTAATAGTATAGATAAGTGGAATGAAGAGCAATTGGGAAAAGAGAACTTCCTTGTTGGACAGCTCTTCTTGTTTTAAATCACTGAGATATTTCATGTTCTACTTTTTAAACTATCGTACAGCATCTCAACATTCTTTTCATTAGATACAAAGGAAAGCAAACAACTATAGAGGAATTACACTCCTAGACTCGCTATCAAAGGTGTACACAGGGGTTTTGGCGAATAGGATAACAAATTGGGCGGAACAGTACGGTAGGATATCTGAGTTCCAAAATGGATTTAGGAAAGGATGTAATACAGTTGATAATGTTTGGATTCTGGACACTTTGATTACAAAGTATGTGAGGATAGCAGGGCGTAAATTATTTATAGCAGCGATTGATTTAGAAAAAGCCTTTGATACGGTCAGTAGGGAGGCGCTATTTTTGAGATTAGGGGAGGTTGGAATGTCGAAAAAAATGAGGGTGGCAATTGAAACTATTTATGAGGAAGTGTTTGTGATGATTAAATTGCAGGATGGAAGGTTGAGTAAGTGTTTTGAGTCAAAAAGCGGGGTGAGACAGGGTTGTAAGCTATCCCCGATATTATTTATATTATTTATAAATAATATTTTAGAGGGTCATGGTGGAGACGCATGGCAATGCCCTTGGGTAGGGAAAATGGAGGTTCCGGGGTTGCTATTCGCGGATGACCTATTGATTTTGGCTTTGACGGCAAATGGCTTGCAAAAAGGGTTGGACAAGGTAGTTGAATATACTAGGAAATGGTCTCTCAGAGTAAATGTAAGAAAGACTCAGATAATGGTGTGTAGGAAAAGGGGTGGGAGAAAGAATAAGGAAGTCTGGAGGCTTGAGCAGGAAGAAATTAAACCAGGGGGGAAAATTGAGTACCTAGGTGTAATAATTAGTAAGAATGCTTCTTGGAAAAATCAGTGTAAGAAGGCAAAACTTAAAGGAAGAGGAGCGCTTGCTGTAGTAGGAGTATTAGAAAAGAAATTTCCAGACGTTAAATACAAAATTCAGAAAACGGTGTTTAAATCACTGGTAATGGGCAAAATGCTATTTGGGGTTGAAGTATGGGGAATGGAGGAAGGCAGGAGTGAACTAAACCAGGTGGTGGCGAAATTTAGCAAGATCATGATGGACCTACCGAATTGTACTGCCAATGCCGGGGCCAGATTAGTCTGTAAAGAATCGATAGAGGTTGAAATTGCTAAGAGGGTGTTCAAGTACTGGATGAGATTGGAGGAAGGGAAGGGTGGGGCGTTAGTACAAGAAACGTTGAATTTTCAGAAAGGTATGACGAATGAAGGTTACTGGGTGAATAAGTGCAAAAAATGGTTACAAAAGATTGGATTGGGGGTATATGGAGAGGTCTGGGGGGATGGTAGGAATAAATGGGTATGGGAAAGGATAAAGGGAAGACTACTAGATATTGAAAGACAGAGCTTAATAGAGGAATGTAGAGAGAGAGTCTCTGTATCACTATTAAATAAATTGGTGGAAGTAATAAACCCGAAAACGGAGTTTGAGGGTAGAAGGGATAAGAGAGGTTTGTATTGGTGGGTATTGGGTCTTCCGAGGAATAGGGGGTGGGTTGGTAGTGAGAATAGGGATAGATGTGTGTTATGTGGAGAGAAGTGGGAGGACCTGCATATTTTTAATCAATGCCGACCTTTGGCGGAGATAAAGATCAAACTACTAAGTAAGAAGGAGCTGCATATGGTAGGGGAAAGCTATAAGATAACATCTTGGTTATGTAGAGAGTGGGAGAAAGGAACGAATATAGCAAAATTCTTAAATGTGGCCAGAGCTATATTTATAAAGAAATTGAGGGAGTAACAGGGGTTGTGCAGATAATGTGGTTCGTGCTGAGGGAGAAAGGGGGAAGGCATTCTGCTCAGAGGAATGGATATCCGCCCTGAGCAAATGCGGGAAGGGTATCATGGTAATCATGATATCAGAAGAGGGGGCTGTAGTGTTAGGGGAAAGGGGGAGAACACCTTGCCCTGTGGAAAGGTGATCCGCCTGGGGCAAAGGGAAAGCCTGAGAAAATTAGGTAAGCGTTGAGAAAAAGGGAGGTTGAGTAGGTTTGAGGGTAGTGTAAAGCTTAGGTGGAAGTAAAAAAAAAAAAAAAAAAAAAAAAAAAAAAAAAAAAAAAAAAAAAAGCGAGTTGACTGAGTGAACTAATGGACTTGGAATGGAGTACTGTCTGTTGGTGTGTAAATGAGGAGTGAAAAAAAAAAAGGATTGTTTAAGTGTATTTGTGTGAGGAGGGAGTATAAAGAAGGTATATGTGATAGAATTGTGATAGATTAAGTGGGAATGTAGTTAAGGAGAAAATGTTGGCAGTATGGAAATTATGAAAGTAGGTCAAAAAAATTCTTTTAAAAAGAATTTAAATGGTGTAGATGCCTTGATGAGGGGTGTAAAAATTGAGGGATTCTTGATGTTTATGTATTAAGTTTAATAGGATGGAAGAAATGGGATCTAACAGTTTGATGTAATTGAGGTGTTGTAGACTGAGAAGACGGAGTGAACTAATGGATTTGGAATGGAAACTGTTTGTTTGTGTGTAAGTGAAATGTTTAAAACAAAAAAGTCAAATTGTTTTAAGTGCGATATAAAATGATTGTTAGTTGATGTTTAAGTCTGAAGCTTAATAAGGTGAATCGGTTTGATATATGAAGTGTGGTGCGGTAGGTGGAGAAGACTGAGTGAACTAATGGACTTCGAATGAAAAAAGTTTGTCTGTGTAAAAAAAAAAAAAAAAAAAGTGTTAATTGTTTTAGGTGCGTTGATGAGGGATTTTAAATGGTTGTTAGCTGATGTTTAAGTCTTAAGTTTTTATAAGGTGAGATGTAAATAGCGGGAGTAGTGCGTGAGAGGTGAGGGTGACGTATCAAGGGAAGAGGGAGGGGTGGGGGACTTGACCCCACTCCAAAGAAGATAGACTTGAGCATGTCCGCACGGAAATGAAAAGGATAGGGAAGGTAGTGTGCTGACAAGGGACAAGAGTATGTGTGACGTACATAGCGGAAGTGTGTTGCAGGCCACCTGTTGGGTCTGGTTTCAGCCAGGGTGGCTTGTAACACATGATAAGGAAAGGAACACAGTGTTTGTCAGCGAGGGTCGGTGAGATACGATACCAGTTCTCACGTGGCAAGGCTGGTGGCTGCTGTAGACGGGTTGGTGGGCGTGTGTTCCATGCCAGGGCTGTTGCAGCGACCAGTCTAATTATTTTTTTTTTTTTTAGGTGGTAGTCAGGGGTTGGGCTTTGGGTAGTTAGTAGTGCGGCATCGTCCTGCATGTGTGCTGGCTATCCGCGTACGTGTGGGATGATACTGAGTAGATGTAGAGGTAGTAAATGTAGTTAAGTAGTTTTAAGAGATATGTAGTTGTTATTATTGCTTGTTTTCCTTTGTTTCGCTCTGTCTGTCTTTATTGCCTGTAAGCCGATGGTGTACACTAGGGTGGGCAATAAAGATATGTATGTATGTATGTATGATACAAAGGAAAGCGGCACGATATATTCCGAAAAAAGTAGGAAAGTATTGCAAACTTAGAGCTGGGAAGACTTGAGGAGTAAGGAGACGAACAGCGGAGAGGTGGACATCAGCAGACGAATAAGTTTGAGTAGAGATTTTATAAAATGAAAATAATTTGGAATTTAAGAAGACAAATTGGGGAAAATAGTAGTTTATAAGAAGAGGAATTCGGGATTGGAATAACTTGCAAAGGAAGATGTTTAATAAATGTTCAACTTATTTTATATCATTTAAAAAAACTCTAGGTAAATAAACGATATGCAGTCTGACTCGTGGGCTTCAGCCCTAAGTTCAGGTCATTTATTTATTTATTTATTTATTTATTTATTTATTTATTTATTTATTTATTTTCTGTTGTATAGCATGGATCAAATAAACAGAACACTGTAGTAGTAGTAGTAGTAGTAGTAGTAGTAGTAGTAGTTGTAGTTGTTGTTGTTGTTGTTGTTTGAGTCATCATCCCATGGACTGATTTGATGCAGTTCTGCATGCCACCCTATGATCCGCTAACCTTTTTCATTTCTGAGTAACTACTGCATATTATATCTGCTTGTCATAATCACACCTTGGTCCAGCCCTACCGTTCTTACCGCCTAGACGTCCCGCAAAAACCAACTGCACAAGTCCTGGGTTTCTTAAGATATGTCTTATACCAAGCTCGATAGCTGCAGTCCCTTAAGTGCGGCCAGTACACAGTATTCGGGAGATAGAGAGTTCGAACCCCACTTTCGGCAGCCCTGAAGATGGTTTTCCGTTATTTCCCATTTTCACACCAGGCAAATGCTGGGGATGTACCTTAATTAAGGCCACGGCCGCTTCCTTCCCACTCCCAGCCCTTCCCTGTCCCATCGTCGCCATAAGACGTATCTGTGTCGGTGCGACGTAAAGCAACTAGCAAAAGAAAACCCGATCTATCCATCTCGCCTTCAGCACATTTCAAAAGCTTATATTCTCTTTCTTTCTGAACTGAACACTATCAATATAAAATGAAATATTCAAATCGTCAATCGTAAACATACTGATGATGGATGACGTCTGGATGTGTAATGACGATGAGATAGACGATGAAATCCGATGTGACCACGTAGCCTAAACACGAAGGGGTCAACTCAAGGCTTAACCTCCCCATGCGACGGACGAATCCTCCATGTGAACAGTGTGGAGAGCTTTGTAATATTGAAACCAGGCTTTTGGCACGGAATTTAGCGATCTCTGCCGGCCAGCATTCTCATTATTAGATTACATTTCACCAAGGGGACTAACCACGGTGTAAGACTCTAGGCCGCGCCGTAACTGTCATGGCCAGGAGGCGGTCACATTATTCCCGCCCTTTCTCACTTTTCAAACAAAATTGATTTTGAAAAACTCTCAGATACAATAGTTTTCTCCGTATTTTCTCTTCGAAGCTTATTCCCCTGCTCGTAAACATAATGTACAGACATTGACATTTCAAGAAGTGAGGAGACAAAACTTCTTATCGGGGAATAAGCTAAGATTAATATCCACATCAGCATGAGAACCTTGAGGGATTTCACTCATTTCCTTTAGTACCTTAAGTCCATTATTTCTTGCAAGGACGTTTGCTCTTTCCTGCATCAGAGCATTGCTACGTTTTCCTCCAGTTGCGTCCACAAGTTTGACTGCACAATCGAGTAAACTTCCAGAAAGCTCCATAATCTGTGTTTAGAATATTGCTAGATGCAGACTACCAAAATTTGATTTTACGTAAACTGTGCACCCCATTGTCAGCATTATTTTTACAATTGCAGACGGTCTACCGCATGTTACGTGTTTTACGCATCTCCAGAAAACTCGAAAATTGTATTCGCCACAAGAAATTATAAACATACAGTAAATATGCTCTTAACAACAAAACATGCACCTATAAGCAACTGTCTTAATTTAATATGAAAAATGTAATTACTGAAGGGCCTGGCTCGCCGGAGCTCAATTCAAACAGACAAGAAATTAAAAAAGACCGTTATTTTCCCTTTCACAAGTGCACATTGTCCTGAGGTTCACTCAGCCTACACCAAAAATGAGTACCAGGTTAATTCCTGGGGGCATAGAGCTAACCACTCTACCCCCACCAAGTGCCGAGGTTACGGATATTGGAAGCCTTCATCTTCCAACCCCACAAGGGCTTTCATGCCCTGTACCGAAATGACTTTGTTTTGCTATGTAATTACTAAGTTCTATTAAGATTGGGGCTCCATTAAAAATATGCATTTGCATACATTTATCAACATTAATGAAGGCGAGGAATGAGTCTGGATGATGGAACTCATGATGTCAGTCTTGCTGCAATCGCACTTTCCGGTTGACTGAGGAAAGCACATGACTTACTGCCCTTGTCACAGTGAAACCCAACCTTTAATAACTCTTGGCTGCCCCTGAAGTTTCTCAGTAGCGCCTCCATGTTCGGCATTACTGAGTAGAACACCTGGTGTTTGCGCATGCGCACTAATGTCCATACTTTTAGCAACATAAACAGCGAAAGTGGAATAGTATATACAGATGGATTTATTCTCAAAAACGGAGCACAAAGCAGGCGGTCTGCTATTTAACCTAACCTAGCCTAGGCTGATTCATAGACAGTAATATTCACGTCTAAATTCCAACTTAACTCCGAGGTTAGGTTTTAATTGTACCAGATGCAGCTGCCAAACTGAGCACAACGTAATGTCGAAGCAAGAGTGACACCGAATGCATTTGAAGAGATAAACAATAAAAATGAAACATAATCCATGGTGAAGCAATTCTGACACGTGTGCAGTCAGGAGTTCAATGACAAAAGGAAATTTCGCTGTTTTATAGAAATGTTCCCTGAGTTCAACGCTTCCTTCGTAAGTCACGAAGATCATTATAAAACTGTCTCTCAACAAAGAAATGTGCTGTGGAACAATTTTCGCAAGCTGCCAATTTTCAGACGCCAGAGAAATTTTCAACCGTATTAATTTAGGCTATGTTTACCAGTCTGTTTTACTTTTAATTGTATGTATGTTGGGTATTCATCCCGAAGGCTGGTTGGATCCTCAACAGGTTCATCACCACTAATTCCTTGTACCATCGTTGCGGTCTCTTTACTTTATCGAAATCTGTCATTCCGTTCATCCATACGTCTCTTTGGACCCATTCTAAACATTACCAGTCTTTTCCACGTTAACTTCCGCTTAAGCCAGATTCGAAGCTTAAGCGTAAGCTGTGAAAATGCCCATAACCGCATTTTTCTTGAAATAGGACACCCTTCAGTGGTACTATCTGAGGATCCAGTCAGCCTCCCGGGACGTTACTTACTCTGGAGGAAGGCAACATGAAGATAAGCAGCAATGATTGCTGGTACAAAGAAATCCACAGTTGATCGTGGATGGCCGCACGGAGGAGAAAGGAACTAGAGACTCAGTTCAGAGCCCTGTGATCTATTGTGAACGCTTTGAGAAGAGTAAATTTAATGTTAAACACATATCCTATCTAACTTGGAGTATTGTTCATTGAGAAAATAATGTTCCAGCAATACGACCCACTGCTTTCTCACAAGTTCATCGACCTCTGATACACAAAAATAAACCCGATGGATGTAACTGGTGAGTGAGGTGAAACAGAAGATTGATCGGCGAGTTTGAAGGTAGCGGTCTATTCTGGTTGACCTATATCCATTCTTCTCTGTCCACATTTAGCTCGAGGATGCGTGTCCTCCACGGCTCTTGAAGGGCGAGGTTCTTTTTTAACTTACCGAATTAAGGTCTCAAGTCGGTTGTAGGCCTTTACTACGTTTGAGGAGCCACAGTAAAGTAGACGGAGGAATGCATTTTTATATCAGAAGCTGTAACAAGTGAGCAGGAGAATGTGGCGTCCTCGCCGATGGTATGCCTTCCTCACTAATTAAATGAGCCTAGGACTGTATCAGCTATTGCTCGTGTGAAGGCTACCAACAAAGTAGGCTACGTGTTTTGCCGTGTTCTTACCAGCTCCATAACAATATTACAATAACGTGGCCTTTTATTCAAAATTGCCACAAAAACCAACCGTTTAACGAACTATATCGAAAGTAGCTAAAGATTGTTTGCAGGTGATTCCATAATATGCAGAAAAGAATGGGCAGGCGCTGTTCGCTTGGGTGCTAGAAATATGCAATGCGTAGAACTAACTTTCCGCCCGCTACAATTGAAAATGAAAATGAAAACCTACAACCTGTTTTCTAGTCATTGACGGGTCAGGGATGTAATGAATGAATCATACATAGGCTATTAGTACGATGGGGTCGCCACTCCTAAACTGATGACTGATAGATGGAATGAAATGAGAATGGAGAGTGTTGCTGGAATGAAAGATGACAGGGAAAACATGAGTACCCCGGGAAAAACCTGTCCCCTCCGCTTTGTCCAGCACAAATCTCACATGAAGTGACCAGGATTTGAACCACGGTATCCAGCGGTGATAGGCCTGCCGCCTGAGCCACGGAGGCTCTCCGCTACACTTATCAGGTTTATTTTTGTGCACCAGAGGTCGCTAAAGTTCAGAAAATCAAGTAAACCCCATGACGCAAGAGCCCCGAAGGGCCGTGGCCTACCAAGCGACCGCTGCTCAGCCCGAAGGTCTGCAAATTACGAGGTGTCGTGTGGTCGGCATGACAAATACTGTCGGCCGTTATTCTTGGCTTTCGAGACCGGGGCCACTATCTCACCGTCAGATGGTTCCTCAATTGTAATCACGTAGGCTGAGTGGACGTCGAAGGAGCCCTCATTTCCACGTGAAAATTCCTGACCTGGCCGGGTATCGAACCCGGGTAAGAGGCAGGCACGTTACCCCTACACGACGAGGCCGGTATATAAAATTCAGAAAGATGTTCCTTTCTCCCCGGGTTCTCCTTTCCTGGATGTTCGATAGCCAGCAGTACGTGCTATACCAATCTACGAACGCTCCTTGCTCCAATTTGACCACAAAATGGCGGAAGTACGCCATAATACTCAGCCTAGGTTGTTCTGTCTTTCAGCGGGTTCACTCATGGTTCTGGTCCTATCGCGATATCCCGGGGAAAATTAATTAATTTAGGTGGTTTCCCGTTGTCTTCCTCAATGCCAACAGTCGCTGTTGTTGCCGCCTCTCTCACGTACAGACGCTACGCCTGATGTCTGCTTTCAACTGAGCTGAGTGGCTCAGACGGTTCAGGCGCTGGCCTTCTGACTCCAACTTGGCAGGTTCGAACCTGGCTTAGTCCGGTGGTGTTTGAAGGTGCTCAAATACGTCAGCCTGGGGCCGTAAAATTATCTGCCGCGTAAAAGAATTCCTGCGGGACTAAATTCCGGGACCTCGGCGTCCTCGAAAATCGAAAAGTAGTTAGTGTGACGTAAAGCCAATAACATTATTTATTATCAACTTGGATACAAATAACTTTTACTCGCTTAACCCGAGAACTAGCCTGCGTCTTCCGTCACCGCCATCATACTGAACCTCTTCTTCTTCGCTGTAGTTACCGTTGAGGTCTTGACACGTAACCCTTACGTGGGACCCTTACCAGATATTACACACCGGGTCAGTATGGTCTGAGCACATCTGCGTCCAGATAGGGTCTCTACCTTCTACCCACACATCCTTACTACAACCACTAAATACCCTCATTACCATAAGATAATGTCTGTAACCTATTTATACAACCTTGCTAATGTCATTACGCCCAAGAAGTCCTTGGCATCTAGGTCCCCAACTCCATCAACACAACAGTTATAAGTGAGGGGATTCACGCTGTTTACAATCGCCTGCGTCTCCATCTGATAACTTTGTCGAAGCGCTCACAATCCTGTAACTTATTTATTACTCTACAGTATAACATTCTCAAAAGGTATTCGCTGTGATTACAGTACTTTAATCAAATCAATACCGAGCTCGATAGCTGCAACCTGTATCCAGTATTCGGAAGATAGCGGATTCGAACTTCACTGCCAGCAGCACTAATTAAGATGTTTCCTTGTCCGTTACAATTTGTTTTACGTCGCACCGACCATCGCCCTCTACGATGACTGCGCTAATACGCCTTCCCAATACAGCGATATGAGCGATATGGGCCTAGTTCCCATTTCTACCACCGAGCGCTGCTTCGCTGGCTTTGAAACAGCACACGTTAAGTGTTTAGTATATTTCTGTTCAAATATATAGCCAATCACTCAGTAAACATATTTGAATCACACCTTACACCTTAATAAAGAAATTCAGTGAAGAACGTACCCTTCCGCAGCGGAAAAGCTGTACAAAATAATGTTAACGGTTGGTAGTAAATACTGTAGAGAATTATATTCACACAATTTTCTGTGGAAGTGTTTCGCGTTCTCGCGTTCAAATCTTTCAAAGATCTCTGTTATTTATGTGGCTATGTTATTTAAGAATACAGGAATAGCACACTCGCCAATAACTTCGCTTCCGGGCGAGTTGGCCGTGCGGTTAGGAACGCACAGCTGTGAGCTCGCATTCGGGAGAAAGTGGGTTCGAACCCCACTGTCGGCAGCCATGAAGATGGTTTTCCGTGGTTTCCGATTGTCACACCAGGCAAATGCTGGTGCTGTACCTTAATTAAGGGCACTGCCGCTTCCTTCCCATTCCTAGGCCTTTCCTGTCCCATCGTCGCCATAAGACCTATCTGCGTTGGTGCGACGTAAAGCAACTAGCAAAAAGAAAAATAACTTCACTCAATAACTGTGAATGTCCGATTTCAGAACAACTGAAGTGAGGAAAATCACGCAACACGGGCACTAAATAGTCACTCATAGATGCAACAGGATTTTTATGCACAAATGGTTGTGCTTTCAATACAAAACCATGAATAACTTTCAAAATCCACAGGGGCAAATCAGATGTGTATTGCAGCCTGCTGTTTTAATCTGTTAGCACTGCTGAGCATCTTGTCCGGCTGCAATGTTGCTACATTTATGCTACGGACACGTATGTCGAATCAATTTTTTATCGATAACTTGTATGTGACAGTAGCACCTGCATTAAAAATCGTGAATATATGTATACGAATGGTCTTTTAAATATTATAAGCCTGTTATTACTTCAGTCGCGAAAATATCTTTCGGGCGCAGCACATTCATTTTCTTAAACTTAGGCGGCTCGATGTTTTTGCATGTAAGAAAAATGAACCTGTTTCACAGTTTAATTTGATTGCATCTGATTCAGTTTCTTGATAAAATCACCATTTATATCCTGAGAAACATCAAACATAGATTGTTTTTTTTATTGTGGGGAATTTCTTACGTTTTAGAATGTGTCATTTGTCAAAACCGAGAGGCATTTCACTATCAACAGGATAACAGGTCTTCGGTTTAATGTGTTTTGAAGAAGACATTCTTCTTATCCTGCTAACAGTAGCCTTACGATTGTCACTCACAATGCGCAACGCGAAAAAACCGCAAGCTCCGAATTCCTTTATTGTTTTGAGTGTTAATATATAGCTCTGTACCTAAAAGCCCCCTAAACAAGAAAAATGCTTCTGTAACCTTTATTTTGTAGTCACAGCAGGAATTATAAAACAGGAAATGTTATTGACTAGGGTAATTAGATTTCTACTTTCGCTTGCACGACAATCATCTTGAGTAGTATTTATTCGCTCAACACGGAATGAAGCGTCTTGCTGTTGAAAGAAGGTGTCGAGTTTCTTGTCATATAACAACTGCTGTTTGATGGACTACCAACAAACACAATCTCTCTGCTTCATTTAGGCACTGACTTTCTGCTAAGAGGCGCTCCTTTACTAAGAGTGTTAATGCAGTCTCGCAGTTTATATCTCCTACGTAGCGTGAAAGTGTGGATTTATTCGGCGTGCCAAACATATCGTTTCGGTGATCTTGAATTGAAATTCGACGACAAATTCTGTTTTGAAGTAACATTTAGCCATTGATGACGTTATTCATTGAAAGTAAATTCATGAAACCAAATCCCACTTGCCGATCTGCTTTTCATCTTACATTAAGGCACAGAGTAGTAAATAATATTATGAACATAAACATTAAAACGGTTCACGACCAAAGAAACAAGCCAAATAAGGAAAACACTGGCTCAAATTACACCAGCACTCTTAGCAATAATCACTGAGCGTGTCTCGTCAAGCAGACTAATGCCAGCTTCTCAGCGCTCCTAGCGCCTGAACTTGTAACTACGCCGTGTTCGCTCGTTTACATGTGTGACTGGGCGAATGAGAAGGCGTATTAGCGCAGTCATAGTAGAGGGCGATGCACCGACTCACTTAAGTCTTATGGCGACGATGGGATAGGGAAGACCTAGGAGTGGGAAGGAAGCGGCCGTGGCTTTAATTTAGATACAACCCCAGCATTTGCCTGCTCTGAAAATGGAAAACCATCTTCAAGGACTGCCGTCAGTGGGGTTCGAACACACTATCTTCCAGATGCAAGCTCACAGCTGCGCCCCTAACCGCACAGCCAATCTTCCTGTGTGACGTAAAGTAACTTATTTATTACTCTATACAGTGTACCATCATTCGCAAAAATCATGACTGTGATTGCACTCCTTTAATCATATTGTTACGAATTTAACTCCATCTGTTTCATTACTCTGATTTATTTCAGTATGACCTAATAAACACATACACCTAATAAACACACACAATTCTAACCAGATGTGAATGGCCACACCTACTAATTACTGTCTATTTTCAAATCTTTCTGTGCATACACCATGGAGTCCCGGCCGGTTGGAATTACCTGGGAACGGCTATGATCCTTACTTTCACTTTCCCAAGTCCAGTCAACTCGCACAGCAGCTGTGTGTAGACCGCTGGATTTGAACACATTGCCACTGCCACACGACGACTGTTCGTTGGTTCGTCCCGACAGATAGTCCAGTACTTCACACAGTCCCATGCAGCGAACGACTAAACAACTCAACAGTATTCAACAGCAGGACGATACTCATGACAGCGAACATTAACACAGGTCCATTTATCCTCGCTGGCTCATAGCGATCCTCAGCCCAGAGAATTGCACGAACACACAGTACAGTCTTCCGTTCTGTCGTCTCCAGTTCACGTACTCACTGGTCTCTCCGACACAACAACAACAGCTCCTGGTTCAGACCTCGGTGGGACACTAGCGACAGTCAGCACCTCTGTCGCCCTCAGCTCACACACCGAATCTCACACGGAATCCAACACTCGCCCCGAGTCCAACTCTGTCTGACTGTCCGCGGCTAGCCTCCCTTTTTATAGCTCGCACGATCTGAGCGAGGAATTTTGCAATGTCACTAGAGGCAGAACATTCCCGTTGAATCTCCAAGAAACTGTCAGGTAAGTCGGCCGACGAGAACAATGCACGGTAAGGCCGACTGGGAGATCCCAGGTCGTGTGAGTCACTAGCTCCTTGCTGGAAATACCGAAAGGGGCTGGCACATAACAATATCACTTATGTATATAAAGGTCCAATAATACTGCCTTGTTGAACCCGCTCTTACTTACGCATATTACACAATCAGACAATGCTTCACCTGCTGTAATTCTCTGAGTTCTACTTTAGCCACCCATTCAATCACTCGTTTGTCTAGTGAAATACGCACATAGTAGTCAATAATATTTCAAGATCTACCCCATCAAACGACGTGGATACCTCAGTGACGTTACAGAGCGTTTGACCTCCTGAATATAAAATATCTGCTCTATCTTGGTTGGAGTGGTGATGGTGATCATTGTTTTAAGAGCAAGTACAACTCTTTCTGGCAAGTTGAACCTCAGTAGAAGAACCTTTCCTACCCGCAACTGCCTTGCAACAAACGTGTCTGCTTTCCCAGAGCTTGCATGCTGACTGCCTTGTAATATGCGCTGAAGAATGTGTGCAAAATATGTATTTTCTTCAGTTGGCTTAAACCAGTCCCCGCTGCTTCTCCCCTCACTGCTAAATGTTTACGTGCCGTGAGCGGAGACACTCAGTTGTATCGGACAAGGTTACTGGTGTTAAAAAGAAAACCTCTTCCTTCAATTTGGTTTGAGCAGACAATTCATCTTCTCTAGCTCTTCTTTTCGTTCCACTTGCCAGGCTGTGTGTCTCAGACACACAAATTCGGGTAGAATTCGAGCAAACTCTTTGTACTGAAAACTAGATCTTTTTTATGTCACCTAATTATTGTCCAACAGGTCAAGCATTTGGCTTTAACGTCTCGACTGACAAGAACGATCCGAAAGTTCCAGTTCGATTGAAATGGACTTTCGGAAGTGTTCGCTTTCTTCGAAACAGGTTGCTCCATTATTATGTTGTTGTCTTGCGCTTATCTGTTTCACTGATAAAGAAGCCGTCTATCACGGAACGCTTCGTCGCTCGCAGCAAACGAGTGAAGCCGAGTTGAGCCGAGACGGACCGATGCCTAGTGCACAGAGCCTCTGCGTCTCCGTTTGCGCGCGTGAGATTTTGGGCGTTTCAGAGGCCCTGGCTTAGACATTTCAGTAAAAACGTTCTTCCTTTCCGCCGCGCTCCGTCTAAGGAAACCACTGGCAATTAAATGGCGTCCTTGATAAATTCTAATGTACTGATTGAGAAAATATGAAGACATACTGTGATCTTCTTCCCAGTGTTCCTTCTGTGACACTGCATGGTCCGCTAGTTTCCACGCCATTCTCAATTTCGTCCTGTTAAGGGCATTATCAGGTCTGATATTTACGATATTCCTTCAGGCGATCAAGACACCGTTTCTTGGGACAGCCGCGTGGTCGATTCCTCCTCGATTGTGAGTCCAACTATTCGGGTACTGCGTAAGCTTCAGTGTTCAGATTTGAAAAAGACGCACTTTAAAGCAAAAATTGGTTGTGTGCATTAGTAGGGAAAACTTCGAACCAAATGATAATAAAGTCGTGTGCATTAATCATTGTCATATCAAATTTATTGTTAGTGTCACACGAACTTCCGAAGTTAACTAATGATGCCTATCATAGGATTTTCCCCAATCAGCTCACGTACCTTACTTCAAAATTAAATGATCCGGAAAATCGAGACGAAGAGTTACGATTGAAAGATGTTGAAAAAAATTTCAAATGGTAATGGAAGAAGGATTTGTTAATTACCAGTGTTTTACAACGGAACTACGTAAATGAAACCTAACCCCATTTCTCGTCAGTGAAAATGAGGATTACGTTATTTCAAAGTTGAAAACATTTCTTAGCAGAGAATATAATGGTCCCTATACTACGAAAATGCCTGCTGTCCTTTCTTGATGGATACAGTACTTTTGTATCTGTCTCTCGGCACAGGCCAGAGCAAATTATAGCTTCCACCGAAGTCTCATCCATGGCTGTAACAATATGGAAGCTGCTGAGGTGTAGGTGGTGCTGAGTAATGACATTCAGAGTATAACCAATGTGTCTGAGTGTCATGAAAGGTGTTGCTCATAGGGTTAGTCGTGCTGCAATAGCACTGTCTGACCCAGTGAGGAAAGCAATGGCAAACTACCTCACTCCTCGTCTTGCCTAGTACGCCTCATTTTGGTACTGCCATTGGTTTTTGTGGTTTCCCTATAACTGCATAGCCTTTGGTGGTGCTATTTGAGGATCCAACCAGCCTCTGGGCTGACGACCTGACAGACAGACAGATACTTCGAAAAACGCAAAAATAAGCAATTTGCTCAATTATGCCAAACTTTGAATGGCTAAAGGGTCCGAAAAGTTTTCCAATTCTGAGTCTTGGATAGCTCTATCAGAATATAAAACCAAATTTCGAAAATCACTCCGGCCTAAAAGCAGTTCATAAAATTGCTTATTTCTTTACTCGTTTTCTTTTTTATTCAAATACCAGCCAAATTCAGTTATTTACATAATTATTTCTGTTATGTGTTCCTTGGTTCAATACACTCAGATATGTCTTTAGTTTTTGAAAAATGTCTACGCCCAATGTAGTTATAAGGGCTTAAGTAAAACTCTGCATTGACTCACATTAGCGCTTGTAGTGGTAGAAAAAGGCAACCTGCTAATCTAATCACGGCCGGTTGGATCATTCGCTGCGCTGAGCTAGCTAGAGCGACGCATCACGTCGGCCGTGATATAATTGACCGAACAACGATGATTAAGAAAAGGTTTGTAATTTTTAAGAATAATTAAACAATATATTCTTCATTACAGAGTGTTGTGACGTTCAGTCTGCAATACTCCGTGAATTAACCAAGCGACACCACAATCCCCTATCTATAACCAGCTCTGTGGCCTCACACTTATAATGCAGATAGTTAAAAAGCCAATGAAATTATAGACACGGACATTGTAATACTACTAGAGCCGTTCTTAACAGACCCATCAATATAAGGATACTACACAACACACAGTCTGGCATTGCAAGGGGTAAAAATGTCGACCCAGTGGAGGAATATCTTGCTTCGTAAAACCGAAACTAACTCCAATGAGAACTAAATACCGCATATTTTGCTGGTCAAAACCAGGTTTAAATCAGTGATATGTGCATACTTTAAGCAGATACCCAAGAAGACATCATAGTAGACTCACTGTCCGGCTCAATGACTAAGTGGTTAGCGTGATGATCTTTGGCCAAAGGGGTCCCGTGTTCGATTCCCGGCAGTGTCGGGAATTTTAACCATAATTGGTTAATTCCGCTGGCGCTGGGGCTGGGTGTATGTAGAGACTTCATCATCACTTCATCCCGATCAGGATGCGCAGGTCGCCTACGGGAGTCAAATCAAAAGACCTGCATTTGGCGAGCCGAACTTGTCCTTGGGCACTCCCGGCACTAAAAGCCATACGCCACTTAAGGAAGCAGTAAACATTATAGGAAAGAATGAGCCCCTTATCGTAACAGGTGATCTAAACTGTCGCATAGACGTGCCAACTGGTGAGAGAATACCTAGAATCTGAAGGACTTACGCTAGTAAACAAGCCAACAGAACTAACGTACACCTACACAGTATCATAGATCTTGCCTTCGTAAACCATAAATTCACCGTAAAATCTCTCACAGTAATATATGATTCACCAACGATCCCTATCAGAAAACATCTAGCTATCAAGATAGCTGCAACAGTGAAACACTTTGAACCGAAAAGCCAACAGGTGAAGACAAATTACAAAAGAGTAACCAATCTAGCAGCCTTCCAGAAAATCACTCCAACATTGGAAATTATTCAAAGTGATATAACCAAAGGGAACATAAATGAGGCAGCCCAGGAGATAGGACAGGTAATACGAATGGGAATGAGGACAAGAGGAGGAAAGCAAAATCATGGTTTGATCAGGAATGCTATAATCTTCGGAAAGATACTCCACAAAGCAAAGCACTCACGAAAAGAAAGCGAATTACATATCTACGCGATGAAGAGAAGAATATATAAGGCTTTATTAAAAGAAAAAAAGAGGAAAAAATATATAGATGAAGAAGGAGACAAACTCTTCGAAGCGGCAAAATTAAATTCATTTATAGCTCTAAAACCAAGAGATCCGCACTTCCCTCATGATATTGCCACAGAAGACTCGGAAGAACATTTTAGGAAAGTGCTATCTGTAACTACAGTAGATAATATCGTACATGGAGAACAAAAATTATTTCAGCACTTCACTGAAGAGGAAGTAGAAAATTCCATAAGGGACTTGAAGGGTAAGAAAGCTGCAAGAATTGATGGCATTTTCAAACGAACAGGCTACAGAAAATATACAACATGGACATCACTCTTCAGTAAGTGTGTGGGAATGAACGAAATCCCTGACACCTGGCGAGACGCAATGATGAAGGAAAGGGAAACACGAGTTGCCTAGATTCATACAGTGGAATTGCCTTGGAAAGCAATATCTTTAAACTCTTTACCAGGTTACTAACAACACGCCTTGCCTTGCCGGAAGAACAGTTCGGCGATAAAGAATATGATTGACGACATAGCGGATGCCCTCAGACATCCAAAAGGGAAACTTTACGCGATAAAGCGTTCGACCTAGTGGACAGGGAAAAGCTTCTGAAGAAACTGGGAAACATAAAAATATATATGAATCCTTTAACGAACATCATGAAGACCGTTCTTGCCTATGATTACATCACTGTAAACGATAACGTCTCTATCTGGAATCCCATAACGCAGATGCACGGAGTACTACTGGGCGATCCGATGAGCCCCACACTCTTCAATATAGCGGTAATACCCACTATAAAGGTTGAACGTGACGAGGTACATATATACATGTATGCAGATGACACGGTACTCATATTAAAAAAAAGAAAAACTAAATGCTTTCAACAAGCTGAACATTTGGGCAAAGGACAATAAATTCAGAATTAATCGACAGAAGACGGTACAGATGGTCTTTCGCAAGGAAGGCAGAACAGCATTAACAGAGTGAGATTACTATGAGAACGGAGGAGAAACTATGCCAATCGTAACCAACTTTAAATATTTGGGCATTACATTAGACATCAGGAATTACTTATACCAGACACATCAAGGATAGAGTGGTTGCGGCCGTAATAGCAATGAATGACATCTTCATCTTACGCAAACTTTCGGTTGAAGTCGCTATGAAATTGTTCCATGCAAAAATATCCCAGATAATGACGTACGGACTAGAATTGATACGGGGACATCTCACCAAAAGAAATATTCGAGACAATGAAAGTGTAAAAGCAATCTACATGAAAAAGGTATTATGTTTGTCCAAATTCACTCCTTCAAGGCTATGTTACGAGATGACAAGAGAACTCTTCTATACAGAAGAACTACGTCACACACTAATATTGCCGTCTACAGATGCATTCAACCAGTTACAAACAGAGCTGCAAACCAAGAAGGGAGATGTATGGGAAACATTTTACAGCACAGAGGCTATGGCCAGTACGGGCTGGATGAAGCCAAAGTATGAACTCAGGCACATAGTGACTAGATTAGCAACACACGGTTTTCATGACGGCGTGTGTGCTAACAAAACTGTTCACACCCCGAGGAAGGAATGTATATGTGTACTGTGCGAGAAGACTTGCGACTTATATCACGTTATGACGTGTATTAGAAGACAGATGGGCCTAACCAAATTCTGTTTAACGTAATTAGTGATGTAAACATATTTTAATGCCCATTGCCTGCAATAAAATCTTTATTATAAAATTCTGGAATGGATATAGAATAATAAGAAGAAAGATTGAAGGGGAGTTACAAGAGAAACAATATGGCTTCAAGAGTGGAAGATCTACAGTGGACCCAATCTTTATCATGAGATAGCTGATGGAAAAGAACTGGGAATATGGAAAGGATCTGGTCATGACGTTCATAGATATAGGAAGGGCATATGATAGTGCCCTCAGAGAGAAGGTTTGGGAAACCATTGTTAAAAAGAGACTCGGGAGAGAAATGTTAGAAATGGTGCAAGCAGTGTACAACTACTGTGTTAGGAGAGTATTGACCCCAGTTGGAAAGACAGAATGGTTTAGGAAGAAAACTGGGCTAAGACAGGGGAGTGTGCTGTCACCTCTTTTGTTTATTATGGCCTTGGACAAAATTGTAAAGGAAAGAAAGGAAGTCTGTGGAGATAAAGAGATGAAGATACTGCTATTTGCAGATGATGATGTGATCTGGGGAAAGAACAACAAAGAACTGCAACAACAACTAGATGTACTGAACAAAAAAAAAATAGAAGTATGGCATGAAAATCAGTACAGAGAAAAGCAAGACTATGGTGATGTCGAGAGGGGAAAGGCAAAGAAAGGGCACTGTGAAAATTGGAAGTCAGAGTTTGGAAATTGCGGATAGGTTTAAATACATAGGAAGTGTTACGAGCTCCCTAATCATATTCTCTGCCTTGAGTTACCTTACCGTCTGCCTACTTCGCCGGCTTGCTGCTGTTCACTCATCTTGCACGGTCTGTTCACACGGCTCACCTGCGACTGTTTGCCGCTTCTCCTTCCTGGCCTCCATTCTACTACGCACGATGTTATGTTCTCGGCTCTACGTTTTTAAAATTTATTTGGCTTTAGATCAGTTACAGACCAAACAGTACGCTGGCTTGAACTTTACAATTCATTACAAGTCATGTTGCACATCATTACATTAAAAACACATAATTTCAACAAAATATCAATCAAATTTGTAGACAAGTTGTTGTTAAATAGTTCCCAATAATAGTATACACTTTTCTGTTTTTGGTCGCCAGGAGTGTATTTACACAGGTTGGTAACTGTTGCTTAGCGTGAAGCAGAGCTGTAATGAACACATTTTGCTGTTGGTGGTAATGAGCACATGCAAAAAAGAGATGGTTTAGGTCCTGAATCGACTGGCCATCACAGGAACAGTATGGTGTGTCCACTACTTTGATGCGATAAAGGTGACTTCTAGAACTTCCGTGATTGAAGCGCATTCGAGTGATAGTAGAGATGAATCGTTGTTGAGTGTTCCATTGTGCAAACCGAGGACGTCGCGGAGGATTCTGTTCAATCGTTGAGTAAAATTTACCTTCGTGGCTCTTTGTTTCTTCCCACTTCTGTGACCACTGACTATAGGCTCGTTGGAACATAATCACTGTATAATCCAAGAAGTTGCTGGGAGTATTCAGGACCTGTCCACTGACATATGCTTTCTTCGCTAAGTCATCTACATATTCATTATGTGGTATCCCGATGTGGGCTAGAACCCGTACGAAGTTTACCCTTGAACCGCGTCTTTGGAGTTCATGTTTTTTGAATAATACTGATATGATAGATATTGGGTTTCTGGAGGATAAGCGGTGTAGATAGTGTGGAAAGGACGCTCAATGAATCGGTAAGGATAGTGATACTCTTACGGTAGAATCGTCTGGCATATTTGAGCGCTTCTATAATGGCAATAGCTTCTGCTGCATAGATAGAAATATGTTCTGGCAAACGAGAACCTTGAGCTTCATGTTGATCAGGACAATAGAATGCACATCCTACGCAACTTATTGGTATTTTTGAGCCATCACTATACATTTTAACAGACGAAGGATACCGGAGAGACAAATCCTCTTGATATAACTGCGCCAATCTGTGATATTTTTGTAGATATGTTAGTGATCTGTCCACTTCCATAGGGCATATGCAGTGTTCAAATGGAATATCATATATGTCTGCCACACTCTTTTAACAGTTTTGGGTGACACTTTGCAGCAGGAGATATTTTTGATTCAAAGAAAGCCGGTCTTGATCGTCTGCTAAATGTTGTAATCTGCGAAGAGGTATTAGAACTGTTGAATTTTTAGTGTGAGTTTGCTTTATTATGAACTTATCTCAAGGAAACTGTGCACAGATAGTCAAGGACATCTCTGCGGCTTCTAAGAGAAGAGCATTAGTTGGTGTGGTTTTCATAGCTCCAAGGCAAATGCGAATGCACTGAAATTGAATACTATCTAGTTTATTTAGTAGGCGTTTAATTGCCACTGAAATAAACTTGCTTCCATATTCCATCTTCGATCGGATCAGCGTGCGATATAGCACTAAGAGTATAGATGAGTGTGCTCCCCACCAAGTTCGAGGTAATGTGCGTAGGATATTGATCCCTTGTTCCAATTTTGGAATAATATGTTGCGTATGAGCAGTCCACGTGAGACGGGAATCATACACAAGTGAGAGGAACTTGGTTTGTGGTTGAACTAAGATGCTGTGTGATCCCAGGATGAAGTTGTAAATTGGAGGTTCAGTTCTTCTTTTTGTGAATATTACTGCCGAGGATTTACTTGCAGAGAGGTCTAACCCATGTTGATGTATCCACTGATTTTCATGCTGCATAGCGTCTGCAAGACGACACTTGGCAACAGGTACTGTCGTCGCTGAGGTAAACATGCATACGTCGTTAGCATACTGAAGAAGGCTAACTCTAGGAGGCAGAATATTTTTCAAATCTCGGGTATAAATAGTATACAGTAGGGGACTAAGTACTGCACCTTGAAGGAGTACTTGGGTCGATCGTCGTGGCCCGAGAAGTCTATGGTTATAACGAAAACAAAGCCATCTATCATGTATAAACTGATATATACCAGACACAAAAGTTGGATGCAATCCAAGAGCAATCAGTTTGTCCATTAGTATTGGTATTTGTACATTGTCATACACAGCGGATATGTCCAAAAAGAGAGCACAAAGGTAGTGTTTATTTAGAAAAGCTGTATGAATCGCTGTGGTTAATATGGCATGGTTATCATACGTGCCACGACTCTTTGTGTAGAAGGTATCAGAGATTGTGATTCTAGCCACCAATCCAAGTGATTTTTAATCATTTTTTCCACCGTTTTACCAATGCAGGAAGAAAGAGTAATAGCACGATATCCTGCTGGATCTCCTGGCTCTTTTCCTGGCTTGAGGATGGGTACTACAATTTGTGTCTTCCATGACTCAGCTATGCATTTTTGAAACCAAAGTTCATTGACAATCCGGAGGAAAAGCTGCAATGTTTCGTCAGGAAGGTGTTGTAACATGGGGTGTCGGATTTCGTCGATGCCCGGTGCTGCATTGGCGGAGTTCTTAATGGCCACCGGAGCTCGTTGATTGTAAATGGCGAACAGACAAAGTGGTCGGAGTGCTCTTCATTAAATGTACACGGTGGATAACTAGGTGATGGTGGCGTAATTCTAGCAGCAAAATCAGGTATCAGGTGACGAATCCTGAGTACTATAATATCTGTTGCTCAAATGTCGTATGCGATGCCATACTTCTGTTTCTTAGTTTGCTTGAGAAATCGCTTAGTTCGAGCAGAAATCTTCAGATATTGTAGATATGTTTCTTGGGTAGGGTGAGTTCGGAATTCCCGGAGAGCCGTCCGCCGGAGGGCAATGGCGCGGGAACAATCAGCGTTCCACCGTACTGTTGGATTGTTTTTCTGACCAGGAGGTTTTCTCAGGGGAATAGATATATGAGCAACACATTCTATCATCCCGATAAAGGTATTATAATTGTCCATGGCGGATGTTTGGGTCCGGAAACAGCGTGTTTCCTCAATTATTTTAGCCGTAAAAGGCGTCCAGTCAGCACCATGCATATTCCACTTGCTTGATGGATATGGCGAGGGGTTACTTGTAGGAGAAATATCAATATTTATAAGTATTGGATACTGATTTGAACCAAGCGAGTCTTTAAGTGCATTCCGGTGAGTGATTGTGGCAATGGCGGGAGAGCACATTGTAATATCTACTGCCGATGGACGGTGATATAAGGACGGAACTAGTGTTGGTGAGCCGTCATTCAATATGGATAGATTGAAAGTGTCGACTGTCTCCAAAATATTGCAACCCTGTCGGTCGGTGAAGGCACACCCCCAGGTAGTACTGTGTGCGTTGAGGTGGCCGCATATAAGGTACGGTGGTGCCAAACGAGATAAAATATGATTCCAAACTGCCGGTGTTATAATTCTGCCTGGTTTACAATATATTGAAAGACATGTGAACTCAAGCGCAGGTGAATGGATACGTGCTGCAACGAGTTGTATACCAGGATCTACCCCCACTGTGACAGGCAGTACCTTAAAAGGAACTGCGTTATTTATGAAAAGTGCTGTGCCTCCTTTGCCATCGAACCGATCGTCTCGTAGAATATTATAATTTCGAAATCTTGTAAGTTTTGATGCGTTGAACCACGTCTCGGAAATCGCTGCCACCTTGATATCTCTGCAACCAAGTTCGTGCTCTAAACTTTCCTGATAAGCAATGGCAGATCTAGCATTCCACTGCAGGACTTTAAAACCCATTGAATTTATTTATTAAACTAGATATTAATTCCCGAATGACAAGGGGATTTTCTATGGGTGTTGTCTGAGACGAGATGATTACATGCATGATAAGTTTGACTAATTATTCTATAATGAAGTTATTTCGATTGATGGAATGATCAGGAATGTTATGTGGACGAGGAGGATATGGGTTTTGCCTAATAGGTGTAATTGGTAATTGCTGAGGAGCAAACACTCGTTGGTGTGGGGGAGGGTAAGCTGGGGAGGGAGGGGGAGCTTCTTGGCGGCGAGTAGGACGTAGAGTGGAGAGGGAGGGAAGTTGTTGCATAGGTGCTGCATGATGCGGTGAGAGTAGCCCTTGTTCCTGTTGACCTTGATATTGTGGATGGGATAACTGTTGTGATGATTGCATTGATGGCAATGCTGTATGATACTGAGTGTTTATTATAGATGAATTTTGTAGTGGTTGTGTTGGTAGAGGAGGAAATTCTTCGTGAGTACTGTATTGTGGTACAGTAGCAACCACCTGAGCGTATCCCTGACTTTGCTGCTCTGTTGATGTATGCATAGGAAGTGTGTTATAAGCAGTTGCCCTTTTCATGTCTCGCTGTCTAACGTACACCGGAAATTTCTTATCTGAAGCAAAATGTTGACCATGACAGAGTGCACAACGAACTTCCGTGGTATTGTCACAGGTTTCTGTTAAGTGTGGACCCGCACATCTATTACAGCGGGCTACTCTTGACTTACATTGTCCTTGCCTGTGGCCCAGACGTAAACATATTTCACACTGCACTACTGGAGCAACATACGGTTCCACAGCACAGCGAGTTCCCAATATAACTATATGAGTGGGGAGGGACTGCGATCGAAAACTTACGAGACACACTGGGATTGCTATAACTTGATCTGGGTTCGTAGGTGATATTTGGTATATCTCTTAATACGCACAACTGGATATGGAGAGTCAATTTCTTTTTAAATTTCCTGCTCGCTTAACGTGGTGTCGACATTTCTGATTATACCCTGTTTATGGATCAGAAAGTTGGGAATGTAAGCTTCTAAATTCCTTTGTTTAAAAACATCACATTGTACAATTAAATTTGCAGATCCTGCCGTGCGAGCTACAATTTTTAAACGATTTCTTCCAATAGGGCGGATGTCTACCACTTCCTCTTTAAAGGCATTGTTATGTTGAAAAAGCAGTTTACCTATCGACATAGGGTGTAGATGACCAACTTTACTGTCCAAACTTTCTACGAAAATACAGTACGGGCCTATGTGCGACTATCTCTATTGTCATTACTTTGAAAAGTAGGCGCTCTCTTATCAGAACTAAGCTTATTTGAACTTGAGTTATTATTTACTGGCACGTCTTGGACCGAGGGATTACTAGATGTTGAAGTACTGGCGTCTGACATATCCATGTCTATCAGCTTTTCGATTTCGTTTGTGGTTCCATTTGACTGTCCTACCATTTGTCCGCAAAACCGTTTAGCTGGTTGATTAGGTACATCTACACTATTATCTAGTAGGTCATTTCCGTGATGAGGAGTACATTATTACCTGCAGGTGTGATGCTCTCTTGTAGTGAGGGGGTATGAGTGCCCGTGTTCTGAGCGGCGTGATGTTGCTGGAGCTGGTCCTGCTGCTGCTGTTGATGTTGGTGTTGCTGATGAGAATAGCTTGTTAACTGTTGATGATCATAACTGGCAGGTGGTGGTTGAAGTTGTGATGTTCCGTTCAATAGAGGAGGCCTATGGTTCACTGAGTCTAATTGAGGTAGCGAGTCGTGCATATAACATGTCTCTAATGCCAACTTAATGGACTGCCCGCATCTAGGGGGTCAACCATTGTATAGTATTAACTAACTGATACTGAACTTGTCCACAATTCAATGTATTGAACGGTAAACTATGACGAGTTCGCTAATGAAATGTTTATGTCCGAAGATGGTTTCACTGACAAGTCTCACCAGCTGTAGCGGAGTGTTACAACCTGCCTGTCCGAAGACTGCCGCACTGACAAGTCTCACCAGCTGTAGTTGAGTGTTACAACCTGTCTGTCCGGCTGCTCACCACGAACTCGCGGCTCCACTTCTCTTGCGTATATAAGTCGCCGCTACCTTGGATTTGACAGTCAGGCATTCTGAGCAGAAACTGTTTCGCACGGCTGGCCGTAGCGATTTTAAAAATGTTTCCTTCTTCAACGTGACATCTTTATTATCTTCGCTATGCTGGGTGAGGAGAAGTTTTTGATGTTATTCTAGATACTTTGGATTTTATATCCTACAACTTTGCCCCTCAGGCCTTGTTCATATTTCAAATTTAGCCCTTTGCAGGGCAGTTCTCACTGCTTATTTGATGAACTTCTATCGTAAAGACTTAGTTACAAAATCTTGTACGTTTATGACACAAAGGACTCATAGCTTGGGCGAACGTTTCAAAGTTAAATCAAGTGAAAGATAGGGAACCTTTTTATACAACCTGTGTGCGTCTGACAGAATTCATAGCAGCCTGGTTTTTACCATCTCTCAACCCCGCCAGTCCTATTTTTTCTCCTTTTTCTTGTCACTATTAACTTGTTTCTCATTTCCTGTCCTTTTGTTTCCTGTCTCTCGATACTTTTCTCTTTTCGTAATTTTCGATGATTCTAAATTTGTAAAAGTGGCCTTAGTGTTTCATTAGCCATGAATATCGGTGTTTAACTATTGTAGATATTCTTTTAGGTGTAAAATCATGAATTTGACCCCTTTCTAATGTCGATGAAAGAAAGGGTTCTATCACCATAGAAGTCTAGTTATGATCTCATAAACATTTTCCTTTTAGGGTCATGTTATTTGTACCTATATAATTTTACCTAGGTCCAATCATGGTCTAATGACCAATTTTCTTAATAGTCTTCTTTGTATTGCCAAAGCTAATATTGTGAAAATCTAGTCACGATCTTTATGAAAGTTTTCCTTAATGAGCTCCATAAAGCATTTGAAATTCTATTTTCATGGTTTAAAGACAATAAAGTCACAATATTACAGTGTCCATATGGGTGAAAACCCCTGATTGTAAACTACTTCCTTCTTTTGCTGTTTTCAATACATTTTTTGTATTTTCGAGCTTGGTTGTTTTTGCCTCACCCACTGTCCTAACTTCCCCTTTTTTCTCTCACTTACTATGTGCTTACCACGTCATATCTTTGGAATGTGACCCAGCAAACTCTGCGGTAATTCTGCTGGTATGTTGAGGTTTTGATTTCTGAATATGCTTCGCTCTCCTTTCCCTTATTTGGTCTGGCACTGGAGCTTGACAATTTTTTTATGTTTGCCACGTAATTACTTGCCTGGCCTAGTGGTTTATTTTCTGATTCAACGTACAGGCAGATTTATGCTTAATATTAGCATTCGTACACCATTATCGGTATTGTTTAACTGAGTTTGTACTGTTTAACGTACTTGTCCGGGATACACTCAAGGTATTCCCTCACCCCCTCATTTATCTGCGAGGTTACAGAAGTGAATGAATGCAAAATGCTGGGGTGGACATGGAGATTAGTAGGAGAGTAGAGCAGAGTAATGCATTTTACCAACGTGTAAGAAAAGTTTTTTTTAGCAAAGAATTACCAAGGAAAAGTAAAGAGATAATCTGCAAAATGTACTATGTACCCATATTGACGTATGCAGCTGAGACTTTGACTCTGACTAGCAGGCAAGAGAGTAGAATTCAAGCCAGTGAGATGGAATTCCTAAGAAGCATGATAGGAAGGACACAGAGTGAGAAATGAAGATGTTAGGAAAGAAGTTCTGACAGGAAAGCTAAATGGGAGAGTTGAAAAGAATAAACTAAGTTGGTTTGGACATGGAAATAGGATGGAGGAGAATATAATGCCAAGACAGATGCTGGAGCAAAGTGCGAGGGAGAGCGAGCAAGAGGAAGACCTAGAACAAGGTGGATTGAATCAGCGAAGGGCGGCATAAGAAGACGAAACTTAGACTGGGACTAGATCGTGGAAGAGGAATGGTGGAAGGAAAGGGGAAGATGGAGAAGTGCCACGGCAGGAGCTGGATAAGGGGAAATGATGATGATGATGATGTGTGGCCTCACTTAGTTCCACACGCCTTATCTTCAAATCGCTAAAAACTCTACTTCTCTTAACCTCCATGACACAGTCCATTATTGTCTTAGGTAAATTATCCTCCTCCATTCGCCTAACACGACCCGTCCCCTGAAGCCGTACAGCTTCATGCATCCAGTTCATTCGTAACTTAGCCTTTATCTCTTCATCACGTGCATCTTTCTTGCTATTCTTCTTACCTCTTTGCACCAGCTATCACTCTTGCTATTTTCACGTCTGTTATCAATAACACAAATACATTCACAAGACCACGTAGTTCATTTTTCAGTTAGGAAGTAGCAACAAACAATTGGGCTTTAGTAGTTGTTTAATATACACAAATAAATAAACCTTGTAGAAGGGAATGAATACTTTTTTTTTTTTTTTAGAACACGAAACTAACTTTTCGCTAGCATGTATCATGATTTCAGTCATTTTATTTCGATTATTTTAACTCCAAAAGTGTTTCAATGTCTGGTTTTATGAAAATCCACGGCCTGTTTCCAGTCATTCGATCGCGCCAGGAATAGAATGAATGGAGCCCCTCCCATCTGGCGGTGAGGATAGGAAATGTGCCGACTGCTGAAGTCTGTCGCACACCTCTGGGCAGTGTTTCATGACAGATGACAGGGAAACCTGATTAACGGGAGAAAAAACCTGTCACGCATCCGCTTGAATTGACCGCGATTTGAACCACGGGACACAGCAATGAGAGGCTGGCGGTTCGTTCTGTAAAATTAATAGGAATACTTCTATCTTTTTTAAAACAGATATTGAGTGAAGCTCTGTACAGTGCAATGTTTATGGAACGTGAGGGAATGTGCTCTACACTTGTAACTTCGCAGATAAACACTTGCTGACGACGCAGTTTGCTTACCAAACATGTGAGCCAAGCGTCCTTCACTTCAACCATAACAATTGGCGTGTTTATGGGACGTGCTCGCTGAAGAACTCCCAGTTCTGCGCGAGTTCTTGATTATTGATTGACGTTGTTATCATTGGCGTCTCATTAATGTGGTTGGGGTTGGAGTCCCAGTGAACACATGTGAGGTTTCCACAACGCAAAGCCAGAATCTTGTAGCGGCACCTTAACTTCAATCGTGCAATGTGCTTTACGTTGCACAAGCACAGGGCGATCATGGGACAGGAAAGGGCTAGGTGTGGGGAAATGTGAAAATGGTAAACCACGGAAAACTTCCTTCAGGTCTGCCAACAGTGGTGGTTCGAACCGACTATCTTCTGAACGCAAGCTCACAGCTGCGCCCGTACACGCACGGCCAACTCGGTCGGGATAATGTTTATACCGCGACTTTTTTGTTTAGAGAACCTAGTTGCTTACAAGGGACACACGCAGAACATTGCCGTGGTCAACGTTACCATAAACTATTGTTAAGCACAACTTCAGAGTGTAAGGAGATTAGTACTTGTTTAATGACACACAAATGTTTCTGGCGAAGGAAGGATGGGAAAGGGAAGGTAGCGTCCATTCGCTTAATTAAGGTACAGCTCTAGCATTTGCCTTGTGTGAAAATGGGAAACCACGGAAAAACATTGAGGGCTGCCAACGGTGGAATTCGAATGCAAGCTCACAGAAATAACCGTATTTTTACTACATGTGTATTTTAAACACTGTCACTACAAATAATAATTGTCTCTCAGAAGAAGATAGTAAAACATATGCCGGGGTGAGCCGCTCCGATGGTACAGCGCCGGTCTTCTGAGCCCAAAATGCCAGGCTCGATCCTGGCTCAGTCCGCTGGTATTTCAAGGTGGTCAGATACGTAAGCCTCGTGTCGGCAGATTTACTGGCACGTAAAAGAACTCCTGCAGGACAAAATTCCGGCACCTCGGCGCCTCCGAAAACCGCAAACGTAAAAAGCAGTAACTACTTCTTTTATTCGTATCGGCCTATTAAGGACCACGTTCTTCTCTACCCGTATTGCTCTTTTCTTTCCTCCGTCCCCGTCTTTAACTTTGGCCTTTCAGTTTCCTCCTGAGTGGGTTGCGTTATTATGATCCCCATCCCTTTCCACCTTCTTGAACAGAGTTAGCCGAGTCTACTTATCTTCAAAGTAGGTTCGTGTTGGTTTCATTCTTAGCAAGTGGCCATAAAAAGCAATTTTCCTTCTCCGCATTACATCAGAAATCTTCTGGACATGAATATACAACTCATGGTTATGCCGACGTCTTTATTCATCTTTGTCTTTAATTAGGCCTAGAATTTTCCTTAAAATCTTTGTTTCTTTAATTTCCAATTTTTCTAACAGGCCTTTATTGTTCATAGCAAGGCATTCCTCTGGTCTTATGACAATGCAATAACATCTGAGTTTTGCGTTCAAGGATATGGACTTTTTGTTGTAAGGTACTTTGGCCAGTTGATAATGTATTTCCATTTTATTCCTGCGCGACGCAAAAGCTTCTTTTCTATCCACTCATCAAGATATTTAAACTTATCTGTCCGTTTGATTTACACCAAGTTGCCCCGATGTGGACTTATCTAT
The DNA here is from genome assembly GCF_040414725.1 of Anabrus simplex. NCBI lineage: Eukaryota > Metazoa > Arthropoda > Insecta > Orthoptera > Tettigoniidae > Anabrus > Anabrus simplex. Next base: position 517,181,737 of record NC_090267.1, read on the forward strand.
TGCTCAACCGTTACAGGGTTCACTGTTCCCAAAGGCAACTAGCGCAAAAAAAAAATACTTTACACACAGAAATAAGTGTAAGGGGGTATAATTGCCCATACTAAGTGGCCTTAGTGTTGCACATGACCGGCCATAAACAAAAGGCTAGGAGGCGAAACACATACAGTCTTTATAGAAACATTTAATACTCTAAGTGGGCTTACGGCCCAAAGATACAGAGGTTAATGCTACACTACACCGGGGTGACTACATGAGAAATATTAATGCCAAATAAGTTTTCTAAAAATTTTACAAGTTTGAAAACTTTAGTCACCCCGTGCCAAGTCGAATGGGAACAGACAAAGGGTAATAACTCTTTGTTACCTTATATTATATATTTTTCAGTAGAGAATAGAACAGAGAATTGTTAAAAATTCTACATTAAAACCATGAAATTTAGAACTTTACATTAAATAAAAGAGGTTGACACCTTCCCCTCTCACTATCCGCAGGAGCTATCACATATCTGTGAAAATTCTGCCACTGCCTTGAGTCGCTGAGCGATCCTCAGGCAGACCGCGCCCCTGCCTCCCTTATGACACGCCGCACTCAAATCACTGGAGCACCCTGCTGTCATAGTATTTTCAAGAGAAAACTTCCGGAACTCTTTACTGATAGGCTGGATTCCTGTACACACTCCCAAATTAATTGGCTAGAGAAAATATTTACAAGTTTCTGATACGTTGAAGGAAGGAACCAGCTGAAGTGTTGACAACTTCAATACATAAAAGAAACAATCCTCAAAACCTAACAATAAACATTCCATTATAAAATACACAAGAACCTCGTTTATCCGGCCCTCATTAATCCGGATCTCCGGTTTATCCGGATCGAAAATAATAAACATTTATTTTTACTTGTACAGTATTTTTACGGCGTCGACTCTTCTTGAATGTCTTTTCCGCCAAGGGAAGTTAAGGGCAGGAATTGGAAGTAATTCGGCAACTGTCTATCAAAGGTACCGTCCCGGATTTCCCCTGGAATTGAGAATAGGAAACCGTGGAAAACCATTCCCAAGACGGCTGAGGTGGGATTCGAACCCACGCTCTTCTGAATGCAACGCACTATTAATTCACTGATGGTGAATTCGAAAAGGAAACCGGCGCTCCATCAGAAGAAACAACGACTCATGGAGAGGCAACAATGCAGCTGGACAAACTGATGGCTTATTTAGTATCCTTGACTGAAACCACACCGACAGAACTGTCCTTAGTGGTGGATTTCTGGACCGAAGTCTGTTGTTCAAGGCGTAGGGTATATCTCCATGAATTGGCAGATTGGAATTCCTAGACAATTTCTGATACTCATGCAACAAGGCATTCTTTCTCCGTAGGTGATGTGGAGGAATATGGCTCAGAACTAGTAGCCAAGAAGTGGGGGTAGATTTTATGGTTCCCGATATAATGCGCAAAGTATGATTTAGCTGTGTATCAACGAGTTTTGTGTAACAGCTGTTCAGCCAGACTGGAGAGCAATATTCTGCAGTTGAGAAGACAAGGGCAAGGGCTGAAATTCGCAAAGTCGAAGCAGAAGAACCCCAGGTGGTGCCACACAATTTGTGGATGATATTGTTCCGTGACTCGAGTTTAGCTTTTGTCATCTTCAGATGTTCCTTGAAGGACAGTGTTCTGTCAAGGGTTACTCCGAGGTATTTTGGGTGTTTGTTGTGAGGAAGTCTAGCGTTCTGGAATTTGAGATTAAATTCACGGTGGGCCAGTTTGTTGTTTGTTGTTGAGATGGAAACATGAGACTTCAGTTTTACTCAAACTTGGCCTAAGTCTCCACTTACGAAAGTACTGATCTAAGGTGGCGAGATCAGCTGTCAGCGTATCTTCGGTGTTCTTCATAGATTTGCCCTGCGTTGCAAATGCCCAGTCATCCGCATAACCAAATGCTTTAGAGGTGAAGCTGATTCCTGTCCGTGGTGCCCCTGCTCAGGTAGTTGGAAAATATTTTCTATTACCGAACTGAACGTCAGCATTTGACGGCCAGATAATCCTAGTGATCTCCTGGCTTAAAACTCATCACAATGGCAAACGCTATATAACTGTAAAACAGAAAAAGCTCACAGATTACTTTAGTGCATAAAACAGAGTCGTAAATGTACGAAAAGTGTTCTTATATTTTTTTGTACAATTGAAAAAACTGAACAACTTATGTTAGTAGATTATATAACATGAACTGTAATTATTTTTTAGTTTTTCGCATTATCCGGATTTTCGATAATCCGGATCAGTTCCGGTCCCACTTAATCCGGTTAAACGAGGTTCTTGTGTAATTAGATTTTAGCCTCCTAGAGGGAGCAATTAAATCGATGGTAGAGACATCTAACAGTTGAAGACCAAAGTAACTTTTGGTACACCAGTTCAAGTTTGTTGACATAGATGGCCTTGCAGAAGACATGTAGTTTAACAGGCCAGGGATGGTGTACGCCCGGTACAATTATTATTATTATTATTATTATTATTATTATTATTATTATTATTATTATTATTATTATTATTATTACGCGTGAATGGTCCCTTTCGGAACACACGAAGCTTTATTGATGATTTCGTTTGCGGAGGACCCAGGATGATTTCATCTATTCACTAAAGATCCTCTTCCTTTCTTCCGTCCACTTGGTACCTGCTCTTTTTGGTACTTCATTGTCTGGAGTAACTTCCCACTTGTAAACTTTCTTTCTATATATATTTCGTATCAAAATTTCTTCAGATTGAATTTGTGTGTTCTTCATGTCCGTTTTTGTTTGTTGTATCCAAGGAAAATTTTTCTGTTTATCAACTCTTTCAAGAACTTGGTGGCTTAGTCTAGTTTCTGGAAGCCTCTTAACATGTCCATAGAATTTTAGCCTTCTTTTCCTGAAGAGTGCCGCAATATCAGATCATTTTTCCGCGGATTTCCGGGATTGGAGGCGGTACCCTTCTTCCGTGTGCCTTGGTCCTAAAATTTTCCTCATATTTTCCAGCTCGCCCTTTTTATGAAGCGTTAGAGTTTCCCTTGATATAAAGCCTCAGGTTTGATTGCAATATTGTAATGTTTAATCTTAACGTGGATAGACATACATTTTTTGTTGTACATTTCTCTTGTTCTCCCAAATGCTCTTCTGAGTTTTTGGACACGATTGTTTTGGGCTATTTTTTGTTGTCCGGTTAGTTCTAGGATTTCGCCCAGGTAATTGAAGTGAGGAACTCTTTTGATTTGTCCATATCTTGTATTGAGACTATGGATGTCTAGTTTTGTACAGAAAAATTCATTTTTCTGGAAGGAGATATGAAGTCCAACCTTTCTGGCACATTCTTGGAGAATTTCAACTTGCTTTATCTCTGTGACTTCATCCCTGGACAAAAGTATCAGGTCATCCGCGAAGCCTAAGCTTTGTGTTCCGATGTTTACTGAATTCCAGCTATTTTGTGCTTTCAGTTCTTTTTCCCATTCCCTCGTCACCTTATCTAGGACGAGGTTGAAGAGGAGAGGTGACAATCCATCTCCTTGCCGGACACCATTTTTTATCAGGAATTTGTCTGAGATTTCTCCCATGAATTTCACTCTTGACTTCGTCAGTGAGGGTCTGTTTGGTCAAGTTTAGCTTTTTGGAGTCTAGTCCCTGTTGCTTCAGGATGCTAAATAGAGATTGACGATCAATTGAATCATAAGCCTTCTTAAAATCTACGAACGTACAGATGATTGCAATGTTTCTGAGGGTGCTGAATTTTAGAGCGGTTTTGAGGTTGAACATCTGTTCAGTGCACGATCTGTTAGGGCGGAACCCAGCTTGATATTCACCAATCTTATTCTCGAGTTGTTCTTGTATTCTTTTCAACAGGCATGCAGAGAAAATTTTGCAGCCGACTTCAAGGACGGAGATTCCCCTATAGTGGTTGACATCAGTTTTGTCTCCTTTTTTGTCAAGTGGGTAAATCAAGGCACATTTCCAGTCTTCGGGGAGTTTTTCGTTTTTCCAGATTTTCTGTATGATTTCTGTAAGTTCTTTGAGTGAATTTGGACCAAGATTCTTAAGGAATTCTGCAACAATCCCGTCTCTGTTGTTCTTTAGTCGTTTAATGTGGCTCTGAATTTCTTCCTGGTTTAGTGAAGGTGATTCTGGGTGAGTGCAACTGGATGCTTCTTCAAGAAATATTTCAGTGTGTTCGGGGCAGTTAAGAAGTTCTGTTAAGTACTGTGCAAGGTTTTGGCAGTTTTCTTTATTAGTAAGCGCGAATTTTCAGTCTTGTTTCCTGAAATATAAGTTCTGTGGAATGTATCCTCGGATATTTTTGTGAACTTTCTGTAGAAATCCCTTGTGTTGTGGTTTCTAAAGTTTTCTTCAATTCAGTCCAGTTGTTCTTTTGGGTGCTTTCTTTTTTCTTGCCTGGTGGTTTTGGATACTTGTTTTATAAAATTCTTGTTGAGTTTTTTTGGGATTTTCTACTGCTGTATTTCTGAAATGCAGATTTTCTTATATCTAGGGCTTGGTCGCATGTTGAGTTCTACCAGGGGTGTTTTGTATTCCTTTTTAAGGGACCATTTCTCGTGCCTTCTGTATGATTTTGGTGTGGAATTCTTCCTATGTTTTCGCTGGTTGATTTTCCCATGCTTATTTTAGATCCGTAACAGGAATCCTTTTTATGTCAAATTTATGTTGTTGGATTTTCTTGGAATGGTATTTTCTTGGAGTAAATTTTACTTTAACCTCTGTCAGATAGTGATCAGCGTCGATGTTTGCTCCTCTTCTCACTTGTACATCGTGTACCTCTTTCTGTAGCGGATATGAGTTAGCTACATGATCAATCTGCAATTCGCCAATGGATTCAATGGGGGACCTCCAGGTTTTTTGTTTCTTGGGATGCTTCCTGAGGGATGTGGACATTATTTTAAGGTTGCACTGTTGACATAGTTCAACGAGTCTTGAACCGCTTTTGTTGGAAAATTTGTGCGCTGGGTAGAGTTTTCCTGTGTTTCTTTTCTCGGCCGATTTGTGCATTGAAATCGCCTAAGAGGAACTTGACGTCATCCTTTGGAATTTTTTGACATTACCTTTCCAAGTTTGTTCCAAAATTTGTCCACGTTATGGGGGTTCTTCTTGCTGTCTATATTCGTAGGGGCGTGTGCATTTATAAATGTATATTTTTTGTTGGCATACTGAATCCTCATGGTCATTAGGCGATTGTGGATGGAATTAACTTCTTGGATAGAGTTCAATTTGCTTTTATGTACTACGAAGCTCAAACCAAATGAAGGGGTCCTATTTAGAATCTTTTGGTCTGTTTTACTTTTGAATATACGGTAATTTCCATAATCCAAAATGGCATCATCAGTAAATCGAGTTTCCTGCAGGGCAAGAATAAGAATTTTTGCCGATGAAGTTCTGTGACTAAATTTAGTAATTTACCTGGTTGAATCAATGTGTTAATATTGGATGTACCAATGTATGTGGGCGTTTTGTGGGATAGTTTACCAGAGAGTTCCGACTCTCTCCCATGTTTTCGTGGTCGTCCAGACTCCCAAGAATCCGAAAGCCTGGTTACCGTCTGAATGCGACGGGTCGATTGGGCACCACCTGGAGTAATGTTGTTACTACGCTCACGAATCATCTTTGGCTTGTAATAGGAGATCCAGCAGTGCTGGGTGCTTAGAACCAGGGATTGTTAGTTCCTGGAGATTGGTATTGCCACCGCACCCATAAGGTGTCAGACGCGGACCAGGAAGCCGGTGGATACCACTCAGACGCACTTAGATTTTAAACAGGCTTTTTATTACTATCCCAAAAAGCAAGGATACATCTTCCGCCAGTTCCACCGTACCAATGATCTTCATCTCCGCCTTCACTGCCGTTGTGGTCTTCACTAGAAACCCTGAGCTGGGACCCTTACCAGATGATAGACACCAGGTCAGTGTGCTCTGAGACTCACATAGACAGGGGCGTCACTCCCTGGGCAGGGCTGTCTCTAAGAGGATCCCTACCTGCTACCTTATTATTATTATTATTATTATTATTATTATTATTATTATTATTATTATTATTATTATTATTATTATTATTATTATTATTATTATTATTATTATTATTATTATTATTATTATTATTATTATTATTATTATTATTATTATTATTATTATTATTATTATTATTTGAATAAATTTAGGAAGGCTCGGCTTGTGCCGGTAACATAATGGTCTGACTCGGCCTAAGCAAGGAGTCACCCTCTTGATTATGAAACTACAGGTACATATATGTACAAATATTTACAACAGAAATAATTACAACATATACATTTATACAATAAATACAAACAACTTCAGACTTCTTATGTCCCCGTTTTGGGAATCTGTTCTTCAGTATTACTGGAACTGCGGCCTGGAACTTAATGCTGTTTGGCGTGAGTCACAGGAAAAGTCGTTCCTAGGAACTTTCTCACAATGTGGCAAGTGCTCAGGAGGGTGGCTTTCTGTAATTCTACGTATGTGTGATGATGTAGGTGTAATGCGGCCAGAGAGCTGTGTAAGCATTTTGGAATAACACCGGTACATGATATTACTCTTGGAACTGTGGTGACTGATTCTAGTTTCCACAGGCTTTGTATTTCTCTTGTCAGTTCTGTGTATTTTGATATCTTTGTGGCTATTGTTGTTTGCAGATTGGAGGTATTTGGACAGGCAATTTCTATAAGGGATGCGGATCTTTCTGATTTATCGATTAGAATAATATCTGGCCTATTGTTGCTGAGCGTGACATCGGTTATGACTTCTCGGTCCCATAGTAGTTTGTATGAAGAGTTTTCGAGAATGGGTGGAGGTGTATATTTCCAATATGCAGTTGATGACTGAAGAAATCCACATTTTACAGAAAGTTTCAGGTGAATGATTTTTGCTACCTGATCATGTCGGTGCTTATAATCGGTGCTGGCCAAGTGTGGGCAGCCAGAGATGACGTGCTGTATGCTCTCTGTAGTTCTGGAACAGCGGCTGCAGTTGTCTGAGACAACTATTGGATCATTCATGATAAATCTACGGTAGTTCCGTGTAGCAATTACTTGATTTTGGATGGCCAGAACAAATCCTTCTGTTTCTGGGAAAAGACTGGAGTAGGACAGCCAAGCGTGCGACGCAGGTTTGTCGATATGAGGCTGATCCAGAGGTTTTTGCTTCCACATGGCCATATTCATCTCTTTTGTAGGTGGGGTAGAAACAGGCATTTGTGGCGACGACAGATTGAGAGGTGTATAGTTTATATCAGCTCTGCAAACAGCATGATGAAGACATGATGTATCAGCTCTCGAGTGGAAATATTCTCTTAGACTTGATATCAGATTGCTGTGTAAATTGACAATGGAAACTGCTGTTTTCGTTTGTAACTGCTGAAGTTCTGTTTGGGTCCATTTTATGATACCAAAGGAGTATGTGAGCAGTGGTACGGCGTACGTATTGACTGCTTTGGTAAGATGTTTAGCTGTCAGTTTTGATGATAGTACCTTGTTGAGACGTGTTATATATTGCTGCGTGACATTTCTCTTGATGTCGGCATGTTTCATACGAGTGTTCTGATGAAAACCGAGGTATTTGTACATTTCTTCTTCCTCCAGCTGTTGTATGGATTCGTCGCTTGAACTCGAAGGTGTCCCTTGTGCTGAGTAGGATCCTCTGATGACAGTTTGGGTTCTGCATTTGTCCAATCCAAACCGCATGCCTATTATTATTATTATTATTATTATTATTATTATTATTATTATTATTATATTAATAAAAACAACATCTGAGCTCTGTCCGCCTCCGTAGCGTAACGGTTAGCGTTATTAGCTACCGTTCTCGGGGGCCTGGGTTCGATTCCCGGTACTGCCAGAAATTTAAGAATGGCAGGAGGGCTGTTATGTGGTTGAAATGGTACATGCAGCTCACCTCCAAAGGGGGTGTGCCAGAAAAGAGCTGCACCACCTCGGGATGAGGACATGAGTTTACTTTATCTGAGCTCTTACATCACATTTCACTATCGACGTCAGTTTTCTTACGATGAGATGCCAGCAGTGCACTTTAGCGAGTGAACTCGGAACAAGAATTTGTTTCTGATTCTGGCAGGTCAATTTTCGCCGTGGTGAAGTAGTAAGTGTGTTTGGAGGTTATCGAAAGTAACTCAGCGAATGAATATGGTAAATGTCAGATTCAGCTAACGTGACTGCTAACACTACTACTACTACTACTACTACTACTACTACTACTACTACTACAACTAATAATAATAATAATAATAATAATAATAATAATGCGGGATGGTACTCTTAACTTAAGGCCACGGCCGCTTCCTTCCGTCTTCCAGTCCTTTCGCAAGGTCCCTGTTCAGCATAGCAGGTGAGGCCGCCTGGAGAGGTACATGTCGTCCCCCTATTGTATACCATCGACTCAAAGCCTCACGCTCCAGGACACTGTCCTTGATGTGGCAGAGATGGGATCCCTCGCAGAGTCCGAGGAAAAAACCGACATTGGAGGGTAAACAGATTAAGAAAGAAGAAGAAGAAGAAGAAGAAGAAGAATGGCGTGTGTGGCCTGGTGCAGGTCTTTCGAGTGGACACCTTATAGATGACCTGCGCGTCTATGATGAAGGGGCCCTACCTCTGATGAATTCTAATTCTTAACACAATACACAGTCCCGGAGCCATTGGAATTAACCTATTAAGGTTAAAATCCTTGAGCCTGCCGGGAATCGAACCCGGGCACCCTGGAACAAAGGCCAGAGTGCTAATCATTTGGTCATGGAGCTGGACAAAATAAACTGTCCTCAACCTGAGTGGTGTAGCTCCCAACGGAGGTGGGCTGCTTGTACCAATTTAGTCACACGCCAGCCTTCCTGCCATACTTAAATTTCTGGCAGTACAGCGAAACGAACCCACGACTCCGAGGACGCCAGCTAATAGTGCTAAATGGAGGCGACGTGACTGCTAAGCAGAATAAACGTATGACGTGTATGGGTCAAGTTGGAAGTTGGGTAAGACGGGTTAAAGTAAACTGTTAAAAAGCAAAAGTGTCTGATATGCTCGTGATTCATAACAGTGACACGACAGACATAAAACATGTGCTCAGTGTTCCTGATTTGTTGAACGTAAAATATCCAAGATGGCAATCCTGAGTGAGAGAACTTCTGATTTCAACAATGTAAAATTGTCGCATCAAAAACTCCATACCATGATAAAACATGTTTCTGAGATAGCATATTCAAGTAGGCCACGGTAATTTAATCCTCTTCTCAAATCCAAGTCCATTCATCATCATCATCAAATCAATCAATCAATCAATCAATCAATCAATCAATCAATCAATCAATACTGATCTGCATTTAGGGCAGTCGCCCAGGTGGCAGATTCCCTATCTGTTGTTTTGCTAGACTTTTCCTAAATGATTTCAAAGAAATTGGAAATTAATTGAACGTCTCCCTTGGTAAGTTATTCCAATCCCTAATTCCCCTTCCTATAAATGAATATTTGCCCCAGTTTGTCCTCTTGAATTCCAACTTTATCTTCATATTGTGATCTTCCCTACTTTTATAAACGCAACTCAAACTTATTCGTCTACTAATGTCATTCCAACATTTTTGTAATGCTACTCGTTTGTCGGAAATCACCCAGAACAAATCGAGCTGCTTTTCTTTGGACTTTTTCCAGTTCTTGAATCAGGTAATCCTGGTGAGGGTAAAATACACTGGAACCATACTCTAGTTGGGGTCATACCAGAGACTTATATGCCCTCTCCTTTACATCCTTACTACAACCCCTAAATACCCTCATAATCATGTGCAGAGATCTGTACCCTTTATTTACAATGATATTTATGTGATTACCCCAATGAAGATCTTTCCTTATATTAACACCTAGATACTTACAATGATCCCCAACAGGAACTTTCACCCCATCAACGCAGTAATTAAAACTGAGAGGACTTTTCCTATTTGTGAAACTCACAACCTGACTTTTAACCCCGTTTATCAAAATACCATTGCCTGCTGTCCATCTTACAACATTTTCGACGTCACGCTGCAGTTGCTCACAATCTTGTAACTTATTTATCACTCTATAGAGAATAACATCATCCGCAAAAAACCTTATCCCTGATTCCACTCCTTTAATCATATCATTTATATATATAAGAAAACATAAGGGTCCGATAATACTTCCTTGAGGAATTCCCCTCCTAATTATTACAGGGTCAGATAAAGCTTCACCTACTCTAATTCTCTGAGATCTATTTTCTAGAAATATAGGAACCCATTCAGTCACTCTTTTGTCTAGTCCAATTGCACTCATTTTTGCCAGTAGTCTCCCATGATCCACCCTATCAAATGCTTTAGACAGGTCAATCGCGATATAGTCCATTTGACCTCCAGAATCCAAGATATCTGCTATATCTTGCGGGAATCCTACAAGTTGAGCTTCAGTGGAATAACCTTTCCTAAAACCGAACTGCCTTCTATCGAGCCAGTTATTAATTTCACAATCATGTCTAATATAATCAGAAACAATGCTTTCCCAAAGCTTACATACAATGCAAGTCAAACTTACTGGCCTGTAATTTTCAGTTTTATGTCTATAACCCTTTTCTTTATACACAGGGCTTACTATAGCAACTCTCCATTCATCTGGTATAGCTCCTTCAACCAATCAATAATCAAATAAGTACTTCAGATATGGTACTATATCTCAACCCATTGTCTTTAGTATATCCCCAGAAATCTGATCAATTCCAGCCGCTTTTCTAGTTTTCAACTTTTGTATCTTATTGTAAATGTCATTGTTATCATATGCAAATTTTAATACTTCTTTGGCGTTAATCTCCTCCTCTATCTCGACATTATCCTTGTAACCAACAATCTTTACATACTGCTGACTGAATACTTCTGCCTTTTGAAGATCCTCACATACACACTCCCGTTGTTCATTAATTATTCCTGGAATGTCCTTCTTGGAACCTGTTTCTGCCTTAAAATACCAATACATACCCTTTCATTTTTCACTAAAATTTGTATGAATGCCAATTATGCCCATTTTCTAGTAAGTTCCTTCAATTTCTCCTTACTTCCACAGCCATTTCTCACTATATTTCTTTCCAGTCTGCAGCTCCTTAGTCTCTTTATTTCTCTATTATAATAAGGTGGGTCTTTACCATTCCTTACCACCCTTAAAGGTACAAACCTGTTTTCGCATTCCTCTACAATTTCTTTAAACCCATCCTAGAGTCTGTTTACATTTTTGTTTACCGTTTTCCACCGATCATAGTTACTTTTTAGAAACTGCCTCATGCCTGCTTTATCAGCCATGTGGTACTGCCTAATAGTCCTACTTTTAAGACCTTCCTTTCTATCACATTTATTTTTAACTACGACAAAAACAGCTTCATGATCATTAATACCATCTATTACTTCAGTTTCTCTACAGAGCTCATCTGGTTTTATCAGCACCACATCCAGGATATTTTTCCCTCTGGTTGGTTCCATCACTTTCTGAATCAGCTGTCCTTTCCATATTAACTTATTTGCCATTTAATGGTCATGCTTCCTGTCGTTCTCATTTCCTTCCCAATTGACATCTGGCAAATTCAGATCTCCCGCTACAATCACATTTCTGTCCATGTCGTTTCCCACATAGCCGACTATCCTGTCAAATAATTCCGAATCCGCATCCATGCTACCGTTTCCCGGTCTGTACACTCCAAATATATCAAGTTGCCTATTATCTTTAGAAATGAGCCTTACATCTAGAATTTCATGTGCCTCATCTTTAACTTTTTCGTAGCTTACAAATTCTTCTTTCACCAGAATGAATACTCCCCCTTCCACCATTCCTATCCTATCTCTACGATACACACTCCAGTGCCGTGAGAAAATTTCTGCATCCATTATTTCATTTCTCAGCCATGATTCAACTCCTATTACAATATCTGGTAAATATATATCTATTAAATTAATTCTATTCCTTTCTTTACAATACTTCTACAGTTCAACACTAACAATTTTATGTCATCCCTACTTGATTTCCAGTTCCCTGTTCCCTTATCATCGCTCCCTAGGCCTCCCCGTTTCCCTGAATGTTCCTCCCTGTTACTCTTCCAAACAAATTTCCTAACTTATACGTACCACTGCGGTTTAAGTGAAGGCCATCTGAGCTCAGATCCCTATCTCCTACCCACCCATTAGGATCTAGAAATCATCATCATCATCATCATCATCATCTTCCAACTCCAGTTTCCCGGATGTAGTGTACAAGCGCTCGCTATCTCTTCCTGTCTGCTTACATGTTCTTTTCCAGGACATCTTCCCATCTGACGCCTCTCCTCCTCCACATTTGACTTCACTGTTTCTATCCAGCGTTTCCTTGGCCTACCCCTTGGCAATTTTTTTGACATGAATATGTCTTATGGTTGGAGGTCATCCGAAAATTTGTGTAACGTAACGCGACCATATGTGAGACGGAAGTGACGTCACATTAGTCGGTATCGTGGGACTTGTTCGCCAAAGATGCTGCGGCTGTGGATTTGTATAAATAGAATGTGTTGAAATAGAAAGTCGCTATTGCTAGTTGTTTTACGTCGCACCGACACAGATAGGTCTTACGGCGATGATGGGACAGGGAAGGGTGAGGAGTGGGAAGGAGGCGGTCGTAGCCTTAATTAAGGTATAGCCCCAGCATTTGCATGGTGTGAAATTGGGAAACCACGGAAAACCATCTTCAGGGCTGCCGACAGTGGGGTTCGAACCTACTATCTCCCGAATACTGGACACTGGCCGCACTTAAGCGACTGCAGCTATCGAGCTCGGTGAAGTAGAAAGTCTACCGTCAGTGACGTCACATTAGTCGTTACCGTGGCCTTGGTCACCAAAGATGCTGCGGCTCTGGGTTTGTATAAGTAGAGTGTGTTGAAATAGAAAGTCTACCGTCAGTGACGTCACATTAGTCGTTACCGTAGACCTTGGTTGCCAAAGATGCTGCGGCTACAATTTCCTGAGACATAGAGTTACAGTTCTCCTTGATATAACACTGGGTTTCATTTATTGAAAGACATATTCATGATCAACAGCTTTTCGCAAAGGGAAACATTTATTTTTATTTTCACAAAATGTCTCTTTTTTCTGTCACATGTCCATTGTTCCGTTTGGCAAGAGGTGGGAACCCTACTTCCGTATCTGCCAATGCTGCTTTAAATATTGTGTGCGAATAGATGTTGAACAATAATGGAGATAAAACACAGACTTGATGAACTCCTCGTCGCATACAATATATCTGTACCTACGTAAATAGCACACATTCACAGATAAATATCGCACGCTCCTGAAGTGCTGCTCTGCCATGTTGGCCAATTACTTGTTTCATCCTGTTACCAGCTCTAGACTTTTGTCCATTCCATTTCCTATAATAATCCTGTGAGAGTTTCGACCTCATTGTTTATCACAACGGTGCTTTTACTGTAATTGGAAATCGTTTTTCTGCCTGGCATTTCAGCATTCATATTTACCAGGTTAACGGTGCCGAAACTTGGCATACATGGAGAAAAGCCTCGACCCTGTATTAACGGGTCAGGCAGAGAGATTCTATAAAAAATAAAAATAACCACTTTTGTCTCCGAAACACAAACTGTTTTGTCGTCAGCACTGCAATGCTTTCGATGTTACGTACCAATAATTTCCGTTTATATATTCAGATTCGTACTGATGTAGAGTTTTGAAACGTAACGTAAGCAGAAAAGAAAGGAATGGCACTGGAATGTTATTTAATTGCTTTGCTACAGTCTGTGTACCTCAAGTGCCACATATTGTCCATAACGCTTCTGAAGATTCTTGAAGATATGTCATTATTTTGTCGTATAATTCTGGAATATTTGTAGGTGGGTCGTCATCGTCATCGTCATCATCATCATCATTTTCCACCTCCAGTTTCCCGAATGTGGTTTAGTAGCGTTCGCCGTCTCTTTCTGCCTGCATACATCATCTGTTGCAGGACATCTTCCCATTTGACACCTTTCTACTCCGCATCTCATTTCATTGTGTTCAATCAGCGTTTACTTGGTCATCCCCCTGCCTTTTTTCTGAGACATTAAGGTTGAAGTATTTTCTGGCATGTCTCACGCACTTCACGGCAAAGCAGGTGCGACTGCCGAAGGACAAAACACCGGTAGATCCATTGCAGAATGAAGACTGTATATGAGGCAACATGTTTTCAGAAAAACACCCTTGTGGAATGGTGCACCAAGTTCCGTGCGGGACGCCGGTCGATCTGGGAGGCCAGCCTCATCCATTGCGACAGCTCAAGTGGGAGACTCTCAAATACCCGCCCTACATTCCTGATCTCTCCCCATGTGATTATCACACCTTCGGTTTCCTCAGAAAGGCATGGAAGCGTCGACGCTTCCTGTCGGATGAGGATGTACATCAGGTGGTAACGGACTTCTTCAGGCAACAGGACACGAGGATCTTCAAGCAGGTGCGCCAGTAGGGCGAGTGTCCCAATGCTCACGGCGATTTTCCCTGATTGGCATCCCTTTTCAGGACTGCACGGCCGTCGAACGGAAACTGCTTTATGTTTTACAGTCCCAGGGTAGATTTCTGACTCTACCTTAAAAGTTTGATGCTTTATGTGTCCTGTTGAGTATTTCCTGCTTGACATTGTGTCTTTGGAGATTGTACTTCCGAGGTACTGGAAGTGAGAAACTGATTCTTATTGTGCTCCTTCCAGAAAGAGGTTTGAGTTTTTTCCTTTCCTGTTGATGGTCATTTCTACGGTCTTTGTTTTATTATCTTCATCTCGAATTTACTGAACATGTTGTTCCACCCGCTGAGTTCTTTCTGTATTTCAACTTATTTTCCTACCCATTAGAGCACATCATCGGTAAATACCAGGTCTGCTGCCCATTTTCTTGATAGACTTTATGATCTTGTCCATCACTATTATGAACAAAACTGGTGGCAGGTCGATCATCAGTCTTGAAAATGGATTATTTCAAGTTGCCGGGTATGTGGGGATCTGATGTCATGTGATCGGAGAGTACGGGAATTGAGTTCCACGAGACATTGTGCGATCTCGAAAGTGCCGATGCAGAATAGTAAGTGACACCCCGATGATGTTGGATGTAGCTCCATCTCGCTGCATCCACTGTCCCCGGAAGGGGGTGGGGTGTCTCTCTAGACTATCCCCTCCACAGCATATGGTTTCTGCGCGACATACTTCAAGAAATAAAGCCTCAATATTCCACTAGCACGATTTGGGTACAGTAACACCTGTTGGAGAATTTGTCTATGATTCTCGTTTGTGATTATGGTTTTTGGGAGCCATGTTGCTGCGCTTTCGCTGACATAAGACTGGTCTCGTATAACGTAACATTGTACTACACTCCGGAAAAATGAATAAAGAACACCTTGACGCAAGTGAGTAAGGCCTACCCTACTTGTACGGGACAATACGAGAGGCAAGTTCGTGCCACGATCAAACGCGCAGCGCTTCGGACACACCAGGAATCCCGTTATCAACTGTGGAATGTTGCAGGCTGCGCAACAGTTAGTCACTTCCAGAGCCAGCGGCAGCCGCTTTGCCGTGCCTGCGGAGTTCCGTCTGTGCCTGCAACATTGTTGGCATGCAGCGACAGCGTGTACGTGAACAGTTTGTACAGCTGACGGAATTTGAGTGAGAGCGTATAGTGGGCCTGCGAGAGTCTTGGTGGTCGTAGCACAGAATTGCGCAACGTGTGTGGTGAGAGGTCTCAATAGTGCATCGATGTTGTCGCCAGTGGTCAGCAGAAGGTGTACATGCCTGTCGAACTGTGTCTGAACAGCAGCGACGCACAGATGCACACGAAGACCGTCGCATCTTTCGAAGTGCCGTATTGGACCGCACAGCAAATTCACAACAAATTAGGATACTGTTGTTCCCGAGTATCAGCGAGGACCATTCGCAGCGGTCTCCGTGAAGCAAGGTTACGATCCTGCGTGCCTTCATGGACTTTTCCGTTCACGCCCCAACATCGAGCAGACCGCCTTCGCTGGTGTCGCGGTAGGCACTAATGGAAGGACGAATGGAGACGTGTCGTCTTCAGCGATGAGAGGCGCTCTTACCTTGGTGCCAATGATAGCCGTAGTACGCGTGTGTGGCGTCTTGTGGGTGGAGGGTATACGACAGAGGCACACAGGGCCAACACCCGGCATCGTGGTGTGGCCAGTCATATCCTACACTGGCCGTTCTCCTCTTGTGATCGTCGAGGGAACATTGAGCAGTGCACGGTACATCGAAACTATCATTCAACCCGTCGTGCTAACGTTCATGCGCCAACAAGACGATGTGTTTTCCAAATGCACGCCCACATGTATCTCGTGCTCTCCAAGGTGTACGTCGACTACCCTGGCTATCACGATACCCCATTGAGCATGTTTGGGACCGGACGAAAGGTCATATTTCGCTATCGACAGGAAATCTGGCCCGACTGAGGCACCAGGTGGAAATTGCATGGCAGGCCATTCAGTAACACTACACTGATCACCAACAGGTCGTTTCCATGGGAGAAATACAGCCTGTATTGCTGCAAAAGAAGGGTACACAGGGAACTAGCGCTGACATTGTGCACGCTCTGTCGACTGTACTCAGATGTGTATGGCTCTGTCGGAGTGATCGTGTGTTGTATACGTCCTCAATATTGTTTCCCTCTGCTGGATCGACGAATCCATTGTGTTATTTTTTCATTTTCCTGGAGCCTCCTCATTAAATCACTCCACGTAAAGAAGCAAACTCGGCCTATTCTGACGCCCACTCCACATGACCGGAAAATGTTCCACGATGAACTTCTCCTCCTCTGCGGTGAAAACTGTATTTGTAGAAATCAGCACAACATTGTACTCAAATATGTCAGACAATTTGTATACAGTAAATAAATACTCCGCTGACACAAAAGATGAGTGTCGTTTGTTACAACACACTGCTTGTTGTGAACAGGCAACAGAATGCCATGTAGCAGGAAACAAAGAGCACATTATTGTCATTGATAAGTTCTAGTAATTCGAAACACGTTCCCTCCCACAAACCCGCCCTTTCCTAATTCTTAGTGTGATCGGTCGTTTGCATTTAGGATCTACTGACAATCGGTTTTGGTAACAATCACGATCTAGCTGGTTCTAGTCCCGTTGTCTGGAGTGTCCAGATTTTGTGACTAACTTGCTGTAGTACCCGACTCTGGTCGGGTACATTTTTTATTTACCAGTTTTAAGTGATTTTTGTAGATTTGTTATTGTAGCCTTGAATGATAGTTGAAAATTATTTTTGTATATTTAGAAATATTGTCATGTGTATAATTTTAAGTTTAAATTCGAGATTATTTAGTTTTAAGTTAAACTGTTTCCGGGGCGGAACTTGGATATTAACGACTTACTGAGTGTCAGAGTAGGCATCCCGGCGACCCCCAAAACTACGGATTCAACACTATTTTCAATTATTTTTATGCACCTCAATCCGTAGGGGTGGCTTACTCCCACAGCGTTTTTCTTCCAAAGTCATATGTGTAGCAGAATCTCTCCTTGGCCCAGCCTGCATTTACCTACAGTACGTGCCTACTTCGAACACCACGCTTGTATTCTACTGTAGAACCTCTGCGCTGACGTTGCCATGGTTACGGCTGGTCATTTCTTCATCCGATTCCTAGGGCGGGCTAGTCAGGTGCCGCTTAAAACGTGGTTTTTGCTCCCGTAGGGACCTCCCAAATTTTGTTCTTCGCATCATGAGTTATAAAATGAGATTTATTTCGTCCTTGTACGACAAATTCGATATGTTGCCTATATTAGCCTAAGTTAATCTGCCACAGGGCCAAAATGTATGGAATCGTGATGGATGTTGAAATTTCTTGGAAGCAGGGTTACCCGCAGGGTCCTAAAAATAAGTATATAAACTTTGGTTCAGTTTGGTAGGACAGTATAGATTTGTATAAGGAATAGACAGACATTTTCTGCTTTATACCGGACGGTCCACCAAACCCTTGCGATCCAGTTTTATTCATCCCTTCACATTTACTACAATTCTGAAAAACATCGGTCCCTGTTCCTAAACCGGGGTAATATAACGAGATGTGTATTTACGGGCTAGAGCGCCACTATTAATTCATTATGGGTACCTTGAATGAACCCGTAAAACGAGTACAGATACGCAGAACACGTTCTTTAAAACAGGAGGTGGTCGCACAGACTGGGAGCACGGTACTGTATAGGCTGGGAAGTGAGTGCCGTACGTCAGGTGTCGCAGTAGCTCACATGGTAAGCAGGCGGAGTGATATACTCGAGGTAGGAGGTTCCAATCCCATATAATATTTTTTTAACAACCAGTTGCCTGGGATGTGGTAAGGTTGCATACTTGATAGCTTCCAAGCCTGATCTATTTATTTGATCCTCTAAAAACCGTATGTATCGTTGCATTGGGTACGGTGCTGGGTTGGACGAGGATGAGGAGGTGATAGTCTGTGGCCAGTTAGCTACGTCGTACATGTTCCAAGCTTCGTAGAACACAGGTAGGGCAAAGTATGCCCCATTGGAACGATAACATCATGCGATGGCAGTTAAGTATGTAGCTGCGCGAACTCTCCTACTTCGAAGCAATTCACAACACTAAGTTTATTCACTGCTTCGAGATGTATTCCAGCGAGGAGTATGTGGATATGTTAATCTATGGAGAAGCTAGACAGAATGCATACCAGGCACAATGCCCGTACCAAGAATGCTATCCGGATAGACGACAACCGATGGGCATGACATTTCGGAGTGTGGAAAGACGCCTGCGGGATACTGCATCCCTGGGAAGGACACGGCCTGTTGGAGATCATCCCGAGACGTCTGCTGACTATGAAGAGTTCGTGTTTGACGCTATCGGTTATACCCACCGGTTTCACCAGTAACATCTGCACTTACACCAGGACCTCCATGGTCATAATTTCGATGCCCGGGTGGCGTTCTATCAATGGATCCTACAGCATGTGGATACTGATCCTGCTTTTCTATCGACTCTCTTATTTACAGACGAAGCACGATTCCACAATAATGGAGTGTGGATAATTCCCATTGGGTGCGACAGACAGCGTTTCAGCTACAGTGGGGCATGAATGTATGGTGTGGAATCATGGGTGATCACCTCATCGGTTCCCATTTCTTTGAGAGCCATCTCACTAGCCGACGCTATCTGCGGTTTCTCCAAGATGAATTACCACCGTTTTTGGAACATGTGCCACAGCTCGACCGCTGCAGGATGTGGTTTCAACATGATGGAGCTCCACCGCACGCGCCAATGGTCGTCCGGAACCATCTCCGTGCGACGTATCCTGATAAATGGATAGAAAGGGGAGGAACTGTCCCCTGGCCCACCAGATCGCCCGATCTTACGCCCCTGGATTTATTTTTCTGTGGGGCCATGTAAAACAACTGGTGTATGCACAGGAGCGGGCCAGTCCTTGTCACCTTAGACAGCTCATCACCGAGGCATGCCGATCCATTTCGCCAGAGATGTTGCAACGGGCCACACGGTCCTTACAACATCGCGCGCTGCTGTTAATTGACCACGGAGGTCGTCAGTTCGAGCAGGTGCTGCGTTAATCGACGTGGATAACTGAAATCCTGTCACATGTTTCCTAGCCTCTATAACCCAGATCTATTTCAGAGCCAAATAAACAAATCAGTCTGTGAAAAATGCCGGTATTAAGTATACAACCTTGCCACATCCCAGGCAACTGGCTTTAAAAAATACTTGCATGAGACTTGAAACTTCTAATCCTCGAGCACTCTCAACTATCACACATCCTATCGCAAGCTAGCCATGTGAGCTACTGCGACACTTGACCTACGGTGCCCACTTCCCAGCCCATACTGGCCAGAGACCATCTCCACAACCTCGCCCAACCCAACACCAAACCCAATGCAACGACAAATACGGTCTTTTACAGGGTCAAATAAACAAATCAGTCCTTGGAAGCTATCAAGTACGCAACCTTACCACATCCCAGGCAACTGGCTGTTAAAAAAGATACTTATGTGGGATTCGAACCTCCTACCTTCCCGCCCGCTTCCCATGTGAGCTACTCATCGTTTCAGTGAGAAGCCTTATTCCGTAATTGAATGATCAACTTCGAGGCTTTCGGTTCAGTGTCCTGGGTTTGACTCCAGCAAGGGTCAAGAAGTATAATTCCACCTACGTAATTCTTCTGACTCAGAATACCAAACTTCTCTTTACACGACACAACCAACCACCACAGGAAACACACAATCTCTATGTAGGGTATTCGGTCGTAAAACTGGGCCAAACCCCCCAAGAAGTGATAACCCCGAGACCAGGGAGAAGAAGAACTGCGTGTCCTCCAAATGAATACTCTCTTCGCACTTGGTGGCTTGAGAGAGTAGAGTGTTTATTCAATTGTCTGACTCTTTGGCTGACTGGTCAGCGATGAGAGGGTCCCGGGATCGATTCCCGGGTGGGTCTGGGATTTTAATCGCTTGCGAGTAATTCTTCTGGCTCGGAAACTGGTTGTTTGTGTTTGTCCTAACACTCTCCTCTTCATATTCAGACAACACACTACATTACCAACCACCACAAAAACACTCAATAGCGATTACATTCCTCCCCAATGGGTTGGCGTCAGGCCGTTAAACAGGGTCAAATTCCCATTATTCTACAGAGTTCACACCCGCGACCCCGCGAGGTGTGTGAAAAGTGGAATAAGATGGAGAAGAAGAAGAATAAGGCGAGTATTTATTCCATTCATTCATTCCTTTTTCTTTCTTGTTACAAGAAATAAATACTTTCTTACCTTTTTCTTAATACGGCTCAAGTAACTGACAGATTCACTCTTTTTCATTTACTTTAGAATTGGCCTCGCTGGTACCAGCAAGTAATTATTCTCTGTCTGAAGGCGGTTTGCGTTACGAAGACGTCGCTTCTGATGCTCATAATTACTTTCATTAGAGCAGTTCTAGGAATGTGTTAATAGTGAGCTTTACAGTAGCTGGTACTCTCATCTTTCTTGGCTTCACCTCCAATGTTTCGTTACTTAGGAGACCCTAACTGAATCTGATATTGCACCTTTCTTTCATGTTTCCTGTCTGATCTCTTTTGCTCTCTGCCAGTGGCACTCGTGTTAGGCTCGTGATGCCTTAAGTAACACATTCAGACCTTTCATCTCTTTAGAAATGTTTATGGGCTTCTCTGTTTCTGGCACTTGACGAAACTAGGGCAATAGATCATATTTACTTAGCACGTAATCTCTGAAAATCATCATCATCATCATCATCTGTTTACCCTCCAGGTTCGGTTTTTCCCTCGGACTTAGCGAGGGATCCCACCTCTACCGCCTCAAGGGCAGTGTCCTGGAGTTTCAGACTCCTGGTCGGGGATACAACTGGGGAGTATGACCAGTACCTCGCCCAGGCGTCCTCACCTGCTATGCTGAACAGGGGCCTTGTGGAGGGATGGGAAGATTGGAAGGGATAGACAAGGAAGAGGGAAGGAAGCGGCCGTGGCCTTAAGTCAGGTACCATCCCGGCATTCGTCTGGAGGAGAAGTGGGAAACCACGGAAAACCACTTCTAGGATGGCTGAGGTGGGAATCGAACCCACCTCTACTCAGTTGACCTCCCGAGGCTGAGTGGACCCCGTTCCAGCCCTCGTACCACTTTTCAAATTTCGTGGCAGAGCCGGGAATCGAACCCGGGCCTCCGGGGGTGGCAGCTAATCACGCTAACCACTACACCACAGAGGCGGACATCTCTGAAAATACGAGTTTTAAAATCGAGGAGCGAGAAATGTGCGGAGGATTTGGAAATCGAACTGGAAGACAAAAAATCCTTCAGGCAAGCAACTCAATGTTGGAAAACGTCCTAGGGATATAAGCTACGAATTAGGTGAATAAAATATAATATATTATGAGAATATTTTCTTTCTTTATTCCTGAAAATTACATTCGTTTTCTTAATCATCGTTGTTCCAGCTGCCTCTGTGGATCAGCGGTAGAGTGTCGGCCTTCGGATCCCAAGATAGCGGGTTCAAACCCGGCAGAGGTAGTCGGATTTTTGAAGGGCGGAAAAACGTCCATTCGACACTCCATGTCGTACGATGTCGGCATGTAAAAGATCTCTGGTGACACCTTTGCTGTTTACCCGACAAAATGCATTAAAATCTCAGCCATAGACGCCCAAGAGAGTTTCAATTTACTCGGTCTGCCATCTAGTGGGGGTCTAGAGTAAAACGGAACGTCGAAATTGACGAGCAGACAGCCAGATGGCGTCAAATTGAAATGTCTGCACACGGTAGCTGAGGCCATACCATTATTATTATTTTTTCCAGCGATTAGATTAGCAGTTTGCGTTTTTCTACCCCTACAAGTGCTAATGTGAGTCAATGCAGAGTTTCACTTAAGCACCACTACGAGCACTAATATGACTCAATGCAGAGTTTCACTTAAGCTCCACTATGAACGCTAATGTGACTCAATGCAGAGTTTCACTTAAGCACCACTACGAACGCTAATGTGACTCAATGCAGAGTTTCACTTAAGCACCACTACGAACGCTAATGTGACTCAATGCAGAGTTTCACTTAAGCACCACTACGAACGCTAATGTCTCAATGCAGAGTTTCACTCAAGCTCCACTACGAACGCTAATGTGACTCAATGCAGAGTTTCACTCAAGCTCCACAACGAACGCTAATGTGACTCAATGCAGAGTTTCACTTAAGCACCACTACGAGCGCTCATGTGACTCAATGCAGAGTTTCACTTAAGCACCACTACGAACGCTAATGTGAGTCAATGCAGAGTTTCACTTAAGCACCACTACGAACGCTAATGTGAGTCAATGCAGAGTTTCACTTAAGCACCACTACGAGCGCTCATGTGACTCAATGCAGAGTTTCACTTAAGCACCACTACGAACGCTAATGTGAGTCAATGCAGAGTTTCACTTAAGCACCACTACGAGCACTAATGTGACTCAATGCAGAGTTTCACTTAAGAACAACTACGAGCACTAATGTGAGTCAATGCAGAGTTTCACTTAAGCACCACTACGAACGCTAATGTGAGTCAATGCAAAGTTTCACTTAAGCACCACTACGAACGCTAATGTGAGTCAATGCAGAGTTTCACTTAAGCACCACTACGAGCGCTAATGTGACTCAATGCAGAGTTTCACTTAAGTACCACTACGAGCGCTAATGTGACTCAATGCAGAGTTTCACCTAAGCACCACTACGAGCACTAATGTGACTCAATGCAGAGTTTCACTTAAGCACCACTACGAACGCTAATGTGAGTCAATGCAGAGTTTCACTTAAGCACCACTACGAGCACTAATGTGACTCAATGCAGAGTTTCACTT
Organism: Anabrus simplex; assembly: GCF_040414725.1. Taxonomy (NCBI): domain Eukaryota; kingdom Metazoa; phylum Arthropoda; class Insecta; order Orthoptera; family Tettigoniidae; genus Anabrus; species Anabrus simplex. The sequence continues at coordinate 517,205,134 of NC_090267.1, forward strand.
AAGCACCACTACGAACGCTAATGTGAGTCAATGCAGAGTTTCACTTAAGCACTACTACGAGCACTAATGTGACTCAATGCAGAGTTTCACTTAAGCACCACTACGAACGCTAATGTGAGTCAATGCAGAGTTACACTTAAGCCCATTTAACTACATTCAGCGTGGACATTTTTCAAAAAATCAATAAACACCTGGGAATATTGAACCAAGGAACATATTGCAGAAAGAGTTATGTAAATAAGTTAATTTGGCAAGGATTTGAGTGAAGAAGAAAACGAGTAAAGAAACAAACGATTTTACGATTTTTCGGAAAAGCATTTAAGCCGGAAGTGTTGGAAATTTGTTCTTTTAATTTGATAGAGCTGTCCAGGACTCACAATTTAAAACCTCTCCGGGCCTTTTAGCCCTTCAACTTTCGGCACAATTGAGGAAATTGCTTAATGTAACGTTTTTCGTAGTGGGGAGCCCTACTTTGTTTGCTAAGAAATGTTTTCAACGTTAAAAATCTAAACTTCCCTCTTTATGAAATGCTACCTTCAATAAATGAAACTCTGATATTGATAACGAACGATTTATTTGCATTATGTCACGGAGATGGGTACAGAGGTTATTTTTTCTATGAATCTCCAGCCCGTGCACCTGTCACGGTCACAGTTGTAGGTAAAACGTTTTGTGACGTCACTTCCGTTACACAATTTGTCTCGTCACGTCACGGAAATGTTCGGATGACGCCCAGCCGTAACACATATTCATGGCAAAACGAATTTTCGAGCTCAGGGAACGTTCCACTTTTCTGGCTTCTGGAACGAATTTTGTGACTGATTTGTATTTTCAAGAGCAACTTCCTTTTTTCGCTATCACACTCAATGTCTCGGACTGTGGCGCGATTACCGTGTTTCTACACGAAATTCATCACTCGAACTTCAAAACTGGCCTTCGTTTCACCGACAAGCTGAGAAGCGCTGAAAAGAAAATTGTTAGGGAAAACATACACTGCACCTTACATCTAGCACAGGAGCTCTTATACGCCAAAAATCTCACCTGTGCAAAACAAGGCGCATCGGTTCTGTGCACCGTGTATCGGTCCGACTCAGCTCGGTTCGTACCAGCGTTTTGTTAAGGACCACATGGAACCATTAAATAGCATTGGCATTCTTCATCTTCTTGTTTATCTTATCTTCCCAAAACTTCCTCATCCATTCGCTATGAGCCTGCCGTCTTTCTTGTGTCCATGAGTTTTTGAGTTTCAAGCTTTTCTCAGATGGATTCTTGGGTACGAATTTATGAGTGTTTATCTTTTGTCTCTATGTATTCCATGTGGTTGCCATTGGATCAACGTCGGCTTCTGCGGGGTCCTTTTGTGTATCCACTAGCCAGCGAACTTTGGTTTGTCGATTTCCATTGATAATACGAAATATTTTCTTAGTCAGTCGTGAGTCATCCATTCGTGCTAAGTGTCCATAAAATTTCATACGCCGTATGCGTGTGACTGAAGTGAATCGCTCAGTTAATGCATAGAGTTCCTCCGAGCTTTTTCGCATCCATATACCCTCTTGAAACTTTGGCCCGAATATCTTCCTCAGTATCTGTCGTTCAATATTCTCAATGTCCTTGATGTTAATGGTGAGTGATGATGTCTCAGTTGCGTAGAGTGCCTCTGGGAGGACAACAGTGATGTAGTGTTGGAGTTCGGCTTTTGTGGATATTGATTTCTTATTGTAGAATTTCCAGATGATTAGGTATGCTTTACGTAGATTTTCTGCGCGCATTTTCTTGGCTGCTTTTTCATTGCATGGATTACCAATAATTTCACCCAAGTACTGGAACTGTTTGACGTGCAAAATGTTGTCATATTTGGTTGCTAGTGGTGTTAGGTGTGTGCACTTGGAGTCAATTAGTGCGTTTTTCTAAAATAGGAGATGTTGGGAGAAGTTTTGATTGCAATCGCGTGAAGTTTCTCGATGGCGTGCCTGGCTTCTTCGGGAGTCCTGTTTTTGTTTCAAAGGGTTCAGAGATTTCACCCATGAACTTCACCTTATCTGTTAAAGTTTGTTGGATTAACGTGATTGTTTTGTTATCAACATCGTATTCTGGAAGGACATTGAACAGGGTACCGCGGTCTACTGAGTCGTATGCTTTTATAAAATCTACGGAAATGACCACTGTACGGTTTGACTGGCGGTGTTGGAGTATAATCTTAAGGTTCCAGATCTGACCCACGCACGATCGATGTGGACGGAAGCCCGCCTGGTATTCGCCGATCTTATCTTCTGTCTGTTGTTCCAATCTGGTAAGGACTCGGTAGTTATTTGGATTCATCTTGTCGCCTTTCTTATGCAGTGGATGGATCAGGGCAGTTTTCTAATCTAGAGGTATGACTCTACTTTCCCATATGTTCGCAATGATGACTTGTAATTGGTCGATCATTTGATTCCCCCCCCCCCCCCGATTACACCATTTTCTTCTAGCGCTTTATTGTTTTTGAGATGTAATATGATGCTCCTTATCTCCTCATGAGTCGGTGGAAGGGAATCTGGGTTTGGAGTGGGTATGTGGAATTGGAGTTTCTCGGTAGGTGGTTCCCAATTGTGTAACATTTTGAAGTGTTGTTTCAGGATGTCACAGTTAGCCTTTGTGTTGGTCTCGAGAGTTCCGACAGGGCGCAGAAAATAAAGAGTGGGTGGCTTGTAGCTGATCATCTCTTCGCGAAAGGGTTTGTAGAAATTTCTTGTGTTATTCCGTTTCAAGTCATTATCGATCTCCTCTAATCTTTTGATATGGTATGCACGTTTACTTTGTCTGAGTTTTTTGGACGTTTGATTCTGAGTTTCTGATAAGATCTGCCAATACTCTGGTGTTTGATGACTGTGCCAATTCTTCCAGGCTCGCATACGTGTTTCCAGTGCTCTGTCACAATCCGAAGTCCACCATCTATGTTTCCGTTTACGGCGTGGTTGGTCAAGTTTCCTTGATGATTCTTGGATGGTGTCAAGAAGTGCATTCCATGTTTTTGCATTTGCCCGCAATGACTGTGCAAACTCATGTACATGTTCTTGCAGATAATCTGGCTCAGTGCGTGGGAATGTAGGTTTTCGGTATTTCCTTCGATTGGGTCTGAAACGGATTTTGATTTGTGAGAGGTGGTGGCCTGACTCTACATAATCTTTGCGTACCCTGATGTTCATATTTTCTGGGGAAAACTTTCTGCTAATTGCTAAATAGTCGATCTGGTATTTGCCTAGGTGACTGATTGGCGATTTCCATATGATCATTTTTGTGGAGGTTTCTTAAAGTGTGTGGATATCAGCTGGAGGTTTTCCATTCTACATACGTTGTGTTAGTATTCTTGTTCATTGAGAAACATCCACTGATATGCCTGTGTTCCCCTTCTCTGTTGATTTGCGCATTAAAATCTCCAAGAAGGCTTTTTACATGATGCGGAGGGATCTTCTTAAGTGCCCGTTTGAGCTGTGACCAAGATTTCTCAACCTTGTTTTTCTCAGGTTCACTGTTGACTGGAGCGTGTGCATTAATTAGTGTAAAGTGCTTATTGGCGCATTTAACTGTGAGCAGGGAGAGGCGTTCTGAAAGTAACGTGAAGTCTATCACAGAGTTATGAATATTGTTGTGTACTAGGAATCCAGTTCCCAGCACATATAAGTTGCTATTTTTCACTTTCGTTGGTAGCTTCCTCTTGTAGAAGCGGTAACCACCGGAGTCAAAATGATCGGAGTCGCGAAATCGTGTTTCTTGTATTGCAAGTATAAGGATCCGAAATCTGTCACAAGTATCCGTGACTGTCTTTAGTTTCCCTATTTTGGTCAGCGTCTGTGCTTTAAGTGTACCAATGAATTTGGTTTCCTTAGGTTTGAGGAGTTTTGGGAAGCTCCGACTCTTCCCAACATGATGTCCTAGTCCCCCAGAATCCGAATGACAAGGTTTACCTTTGCTGTTGTCAGCTCGGGCCTGAGGTAGTTGCTTTGTTGCTATTGTTTCCATCATGCTACATTCATGGTTGATTTTAGCTGGTGTGCATGAGCCCGGGGCGAGTGAATCACTTATTCACTCTCATATTAAGGGTAGTTAATCCGTACGGGTAGCTGGTGTTCTGCTGTACCGCTGAGGTCTTCACGCTTACCCTGAGCCCGGCCTGAATAATAGGCCACTCCTCTGGAGTACAGACGACTTCTGCAGCCGCTTTACTGAAGAACGGAGGCTGCTCTCTGAAGATGGTTCCTCCGCTTAATCCATCGTTGGGACATTGATGTCCTCATCTGCTTTCACAACCGTTCACTATCTTCACCTCTCAACCGTCGTGCCCTTTATTACCTCAAGTTAATTTCTGGCTGTAGTTTCACGGCTTTAAGCCAACCCTCCTCCTTTCTCCGGGCTTAAGACCGGCAACATCAAGTACTGAGTTACTCAATCCACTCAGTAGGTACTGCAGGCGAAATTTTTATTATTATTATTATTATTATTATTATTATTATTATTATTATTATTATTATTATTATTATTATTATTATTATTATTACTGGTGCAGTCCAATTACTGCAATTCTGTATCTCTTTTGGTAGTAACTTGAAAATAATCATTTTTCGAGGGAAACCGCTGGAATCAGGCAATAAAGCGGGTAAGTACTGAAGAATGAAGTACACTTCACCACTCTATCGCCAGCGGCGTGGCTAGAAAGATAACTTTAAGTAAATTAATGTGCTTTCTGAACGACGTATCTTGCCTTCAGTGGCCATCAGATGCAATAAAAACCGGATATTACTTCCTATTACTTGGAAATGTCCTCAATTTAAATGAGGCGATTATAAATAAGCCCCTGCTTGTTTCGGGGCAAGAATTAACGGCCGCACATGGCATTCTTAAGGTCAGCGGTGAAGTTAACGGCGCTTCTTGATGGACGCTAGCTTCGTTAAACCTCTGTTACAGTCCCAGCAAACGCAATTAACTCTTCTCAGTTATTCTTCCATTTGCTAATAGAGGCGATACGTTTCGTGCCATTAACTCCCTGATCTCCCACGTCACTAACTACCCAGATAAATTGAGGCGGTCGATGAGAGAAGACATGTTTTCCATTTATCTCGGACTAGACGTTCATGTTCATCAAACGCAGAGTGGACGTTCAGGACTCGTTGGAAACAACATGAACACGATATATGAGCGTTGGTCATAAAGATAAATAATTGGAAAAACGTAATTAGATATCTCGTGCGTTCGTCATTTTATCAGCTGCTGAGGGACTTCAGACGGGGTTCGCGAGGCTAAATCTGCACGTGGCTTATGGCTGGTGTCAGAGAGCCAATAGCATCCAACTTCGGGTTGTGGTGAGTCACGCGTTTCGCCGGAAACAGCTACCGTACCGATCAAGGAGGCTGTCGCTGAAAATGACAGGTTATGAATCGTTGCCTACAAGGCCTTGAAATAAAGCTATCGAAGTGGTTACACTGAAGTTCAATGCTGGGCCGCTAGGATCGCTTTCTTGCCCCCTCTCTACCAGGTTCGCGCCTATAAACGTGTTTATTAATTGAATTGGTTGTGAATGTGTGTATTCTTCTTATGCTAAACACTTGCAGTTTCAGTCACGCCTAAATGCTGTGTTCCATATTGTTATTCACGTGAAATTAAAGACAGTGGAATTTCATTCCACAAGTTTCCGGTGAATGTTCAATGTCCGAATCATTGTGCGGAGGAAGCATTACGCATGAGATACGCCATCCATCTGTTACTAGGTTCGGATCCTAGTCACGTCATAAAAATCCTGCGATCCCAATATTTGTCACGGAAATTTTTTTGTAAATAATGCTACCTTGACCGGCCATCATTTTAGATGCCTTTTCAAACTTCAAAAATATTGATTTATGAGTCCGGTAAGGAAACTAACCAGAAAAGTAATATGACCGACAAATTTGAAGAAAATGAATGTAGCAAGAGCTAAAATTGTATTTTCCCTGACACAATGTAGGGTTTAAAAAGTATGGAGGTGATTAGTCCCGAGAGCATTAAAGACCGAGACAGTTTAAAAGCAACAATCTCTTCTATGGAGCATTTTATGAAATTGTTCGATGCGCATGGCGTCTGCAACACATCATATGAAGCATATTCCAGGAATGAGAACAAACTGGCATTTTTCAACATTGAACTCCTCAGTTGGTTAATTAATAACTTCCTGTCGCATATTAAGAAAATGCAAATGCATTCAGAGTAAGTGAAAAAGGGAGACATATCAGACATTGGTCTCGACTACCCAATCCACTGTGGCCTTCGTAAAATACCTCATAAGTATACATTTTCATTATGTCTTGACGAGGAAACTAACAAATGATGACATCGAGCTCTTCTTCAGCCACCTACGACGCAAAGCGGGATGAAATGACAGGATGGAGTCAAGGTCATGCCTTAACGCAATCGAAACAACGCTCCATACTGGGATTTTTGCGGCATTAAAACATAGCAATGTTCAGCTGAGGAATGAAGAGAAGATCCGCGCTGTACGAACAAGTTTACTACAATGAGGAGTGCCCCAGATGGATGAAGGAGATAGAAAGCATGAAAGTCGCGAATATGTGCAAATTCCGAACTTCCCCAGCACATAATGGCTATCATTACAAAACCCTTGCAAGGTAAATTTCATCATATTTGTTTGAGCAATATTCGATTGTAAAGTGTTGGCTAGTACATAAATACAGTTCATTTGTTTCGGGATCAACAACTATAATGCCTGGTAATTGTAGCAGGATACTTAGTGCGTGTGACCGAAGAACGGACTGTTAAGGCTATTTAGAACATATATCTTCTCAAGGTATTCAAAGTCCAACATTGTGTCTTATTCGTTTTCAACATCGAGGAGCCCTCAGATGCCCGAAATCGTCTGTGGCACTTCTGTAATGCACGACAGAATTTGCCTCGAAGACAGTTACTGAAAATGTGTACGTTTTGTCTGAAAGACATGTTCATCAGTGAAATTAAGTGTTGAAAATGTGAAGACGATAAAGTACCTCTTTTTCTACTCCGGAAAGTTCTGAGACCTTTTCCAGACAACACTGCTCCGAGCCACTCAAGTAGAAGAGAGCAATTTTTGAAAGTTGATACGAAGCCCCTCAGTAAGAAAGTTTTAAAACTTTAGTGATCTATACAAGCCAATTAAGTACTGCTCTATAAATGAGATACTGAAAATATTCAGCTCTTTTTGTTTAGGATATAACTTATGTATTGTCATATACGACCATGCGAACACAAGGCGGCAAGAACGCGATCCTAGTGACTGAGTGGTGAACTAAGATGCCGCCCGTTTTCTTGAGTGCGTTTCAAGGCTTTGTATTATAGCGTATGCTGTCCTTTTGTTTCTTTCTTGCGCAGTACTACATTCGGTTTTCTTTCACAGCAGCCAGAATTATTCTTTCGGAATAGCCCTGAGCAATGATAAAAGAAATGGAAGAAAAACTGTACCACATTACTCACGCAGTTAGTTACTAAGCATCAAATCATCATATAATGATGGAGGCGGAAAGGTGGGATTGAAAGAAAAAAGAGAACAACACGGAAAGAACTCACAAGGTAATTTAATGATATAGCTGCAGACACATTACAGACCAATTGCTGGCGATATTTTTGATACCCGAATATTGTCTCCGACCATTACCGTGCATGAAACGACCCTGTGCTGTAAAATCTTATAACCTGCAATATAGAAAATGGAGGCTGTTTGTGTCTGTTATGTATTCTAACCTCTCGGGAATTTCGTCGACGACCTTATTAACGTCGGTTTTTGACAGTTCAGAAATTGTTCCTCGGATAGATTTTGAAAATGTTTCCTCCTGGTAGGTCCGTTTCTGTTAGGAACGTCATTTTAAACAATTCTGCCTCTAACGCATCATTTATAGCAGCCATTTTGCTTTAAGTCTCGAGTTAACAGTTTAACCCACGTGAAACCGGCTTTATCCTAGAGTTAAAATTAACCTTCCTTAATGAAACAGAATGAATAGTCAAATTCATAAAACTTCGTAACTTCGTTAAGGTTTAACCCACGTTGATGAAACGGGTCTAGAAGAAATAAACTCCTCCAGGGGAGGGGTTCCTGATAGGCTCAGCGTGTTTGGCTCTCAAGCCCAAGCATGCCACGTGCAGCTTCAGCAACACCACCTCATAAAGCCCATTTCAAGCGATCTGACTGGCTAACTTGAGCAGCTGATAAAATGACAATGACGCGAGATATCCAGGTAATTACTTATCATATACCCTGTTCCGACAGTCAAACTCATATCGAGAAAGTATGGTAGAATATTTTGTACCTGAATAGTAATCATTACAAGTATTCAGACATGTATCCTACTGGATTATTTATATATCGTCTGGGATGTCGACAGAACCGCAACTGCACGTCGTCCGATGAAAACAGATACACTTCTTTCTTTCTTTCTTTCTTTCTTCCTTTCTTTCTTTCTTTCTTTCTTTCTTCTTTCTTAATCCGCTTACCCTCCAGGGTTAGTTTTCCCTCGGACTCAGCGTGGGATCCCACCTCTACTACCACAAGGGCAGTGTCCTGGAGCGTGAGACTTTGGGTCGGGAGGATACAATGGGAAGGAGGGCCAGTTCCTCGCTCAGGTGGCCTCACCTGCTATGCGGAACAGGGGCCTTGTGGGGGAAGAGAACATTGCAAGGAAGAGGGAAGGAAGCGGCCATGATCTTAAGTTAGGTACCATCCCGGCATTTGCTTGGAGGATGGTTGGGAAACAACGGAAAACCACTTCGAGGATGGCAGAGCCAGTAATCGAACCCGGGCCTCCGGAGTTAGCAGCTTATCACACTAACCACTACACCACAGAGGCGAATTGTTATGTTTATTACTATTATTATCACTATATTATTATTGTGTTATTATTATTGAACCCATGACCTTTGTGCCCTAAGAACAATATGCATAAATTAACAATTAAACTAAAAGTTGGATTCTTGATAGCATGGATTTGACACGTGACGAGGGGCTGATTACCTTCGGTCCCACGCTCTGGGGTACATGTCGTCAGCCACACGTGTCAACGGCGGAAGAATCTCAAGTCATTTTTGTGAACTATTTCAAAGCGCGTGTACATGGCGTGAACCAAGCCAAGTCAAAAAATATAGTGCCTATCAAAGGGGGTCAATCATTTCGCAAATCGAACCCGTAAAAATTTTAAATGTCCATGAACACTACCGCCAGAAATGTAGCAAGCATGTAGTCACTTTCAAAACTCTTGAAATTACAGTTTAGGTAAGTCAGAAAATTTATAGAAATTTTCTTGGCGGCAAAGGGGTAAGAGAGGGGGTAACTGCTATAAATACGAAGGGACGCCATGACGAAGTCTCCTTCTCCGGAATTTGTGATACAAAGCGGACGAAAAATTGTTGAGCTGCTCTGCGAAATCAAACAACGAAAGTAGACTGAGTTCAACTGCAGATTTCAGCCAGTGTGGCTAGGTCTTGTCTCCATGAGGAGATAGTTTTCTCGAGTGAAATAATTGTACCAGATAGGACGGTCAAAGTACTGAATAAATTCTAATGTGATTAAGTAATCCGTGTGCGGAAATGATTATAGTCCATCGTGTGCGTTCAGCAAACAAGTGAAGGGTATTGTCTTTTTTTATACTTTATTCCAGGAAACCTGAAGAAAATTAATAATGAACTGTGAAGCCATGAATGTAAAAATGGCTAAATAAAATGCCAGGGTCGCAGGTGAGCACTATGACTACATGAGGTAGGTGACTTTCCATCTTACTACCTCTTATATCTTGTCTCGTGATCTCTAAAAGTGTATTTGAATGGGGATATACGACGCAGTGGTCATCCCTACTAAGTTTTGTAAATGTGAGAATACGACTACAAGAGTCATTTGTTTTATTTTCCACTTGGATAAATTTTTGAAGTCTTGCGAGTGCCGTATAATGTTGTAAAAAGTTATTGAATAGGGTTCCGAAGTGATATCACGTCCAATGTAGATCGTCATCCGTGTGGAGTGTACTGCCTATATTTTGTGATGCCAAATTAAGACGTTCATTCGACGTAAAAAAAAATTTTGTCTGCAATTTGACGTTAATAATAATAATCCATGGTCACTCATTTTCAATCGAGTGGAAGCGCGCTGTCCGGTGAGAACCTAGGGTGATGAATTTGGTCACGGAGAGAAACGTTTTTCTAGGCTCATTTTAAACTGTGTCTGACTGACAATAAAAAGATCTAGTAGAATGTTTCAGTCATTTCTCGGAAAATCAAGTTATTAAATACGATCTCATTTATGCGAAGTTATTCATGATTAATGCATTGTGCGATATTAGACGTCGAGATTTCTAGTGAGGATTTTATTCTAGTTCTTTGTCGATGATAATTGTGGAGCTGGGAAACAGAGGTTAGTTTTGTTGATATGTGATTTGTGAATCAGGTTGGACCTGTCATTGAAGCCGGGACATGGGAGCCCGAGGAATGTTTTATATGAGTTGAGATGAGATGTGCGAATCAGGTTAGAGTCCTGTCATTGGAGCCGGGACATGGAAGCCCGAGGAATGTTTTATGTTGGGAATGGAAAGAAATTCATAGAAATCCATAGCGGTATTAATTGGCGACGCGTATAATTAGTGTGGGCATCTTGAAGCTTAATCTGTGCATTTTGTTGGTTAGAATATCGTATTTGTTTAATTATGTCGGCAGAGTTTAAAGAGAGCATTTTGAGAAGCCAGTCAACTGTGAGTAAACCAGGTGTTTCATGTAACTGCCGAGCGAACTTGGGGGATGGGAGGCCTCAATTGTGATAACGGGACAGGAGTGGAATTGAGATTGTACTGTATTCTCGGCCGGGGAAAACGTTAAAATGCTGGATTTAGTTGAAATTCATAGCCGGTAATGATCTGAGTATTGTGAAATACTGTAATTGGGGACGTAATGAACATTTGAAATCACGAACTTTGAGTATAAGGAACAGAGTAACCAAATTCAGGGTTGTCCAAAATATAGAGCGATGGTTGTGATGATCGGTTTGTCTGTGAGGGGTGTGCAAAATTCATAAATGGTAATGACGAGATATGACATCGTAATTATATGGCGAGTTGTTTGGTTTGTACGTAGATTATTAGGATATCCAAGTGTTAATAACGGTTAGGACTAGATTAGATTTTAAAAGTGTGAGATCAGGAGACAAGATATATATAACTGGACATGAATTATGTAACAATTCTTTTCCAGCCAGACAAACATCACAATATTGAATTCACATCACAGCTGCGTAGAAATTTGTGAAGAAACCAGAGTCCGCGGAGATAAAATTTGTTGTTCGTTAACATTTCGTCAAATCATTTAAATTTATTTAATTATTAAATTCAGTGAAACCGCATTTGAAATAACTTTAATTAAGCGAATAACTTGGAGATGCATTCTGGAAATTTTAGTTTGTTTTTCTGGGAAATATTAAAAAATAAAGTAACGATTAAGGGGACATATCCGAAGGAATGGATTTTACTGCCACTAAGTTTGTGAGCATTGCTATTGTTGTAATTATTGAACTTTGATTGATTGAGCAGTGAATGTGCTGGGATAGTAAAGTGGAAACTTTGGTCATCAACCGATGTAACTTAATTGTGTTTAGCCTTCAGCCTAGAAACTTGGATGGTCAGGGGGTCATCAACCTCAGTGACTTAGATTAGGGCCATATGCCATTGTAGCATAATTTTCCTTGCGGTCATCATCCACAATGACTTTAAAGTAACTTAAGAGATTAGGTGTCGGTCCATGACATAGACGCAGGTCACATCGATTCAATTAAGGGTCCATGCCGTAGAACCACTGTGTGGCACACACCAATTGGACTGCCTTAATTATACCCAGAGTCCAGAGTTCGTGTTACGAGGGCTGGACCATAACGAATCACTATGATGGTACATGTAGTCTCACATGGAAGCCGAATTTAAGGATTTCCAGACTTTCCTTTCTTAAATGATTAATGATTGAGACAATGGTTTCTAGTATGAATGCCCGTCAGGCAGTTACGTTAAAGTCTCACACCAGTGTTCTGACGTTTATGTAAAAATGATTGTGGTGTCCAGTGGACACAATTGACTTCTATGATACCGTTGACATATTAGAATGCTTCAGAATTTTCCTGAATAAATAGGAATCTTTTAAACAGACCTTTCATTCCAGTAGATAGATTAGAATCCTTGAACCCCGCCTTATACCGCAGCAAGTGACGACAGTAAAATGTTGCCCAACGTGGTGGCTTCAGTCACTTAAGAGAGGGCCTATATACATCGAGAGAAGAACTACAAGTTAGGTTGGTTGACATCAGTGAAACGATGACCAATTGTAGGATTGTTATACGTTGGTCGACCATTAAAATGTCGCACCAACGTTGGGGCATAAGTCACGATAACGATGAGGGAACCTAAGTCACCATAACGATAAGGATATTTGGAAAAACCGTGTACTAGAGGAAAAGAGAAATAATGTTGAGGCTATGGCACGTTATGGATGATAAAATCGTGCGCCAGAGTTGATAGTGAACTCGAAGAAATAGATAAACGCCCGATGAGTAAGGCTAGGAGATACCACTATGACAATAATTTATCTACTGAATGAAAGGTATAATTTGAGTGTGTTAGAGTAATTTCCCAAATTTTTGAATACTGGTTTGAGTGTTTTGGCTGATTACTTTCATCGAGTGAACATTGAATTTCACGTTTTATTAAATAAAATTTTAGAGAATGTTGCATTAACAGTGTGATGTGTTAGATAGGACGATGTTGTGATGTTTATCGTTGTAGTCCTATTATACGCCGTTGAAGTCTCGGGCTCACCGATGACCTATCGTTTTCTGTTAAATACAGTATGTTTATGCAGGAGGGGGAATTGGCCCAAGGGCAGGTGGTCCAAATGATCAAGGACTTAATGGAGAGGATGGAAGCCAATAGGAAGGACTTAAGTGAGAATATTAAAGCTATGAGTGTAAGGTTGGAAACAGTGGACAATAAATTAGATAGTGCGGATGTAGAACCCTACCTTTACCTTTAGAAATTGAAGCAGGGAAATCAAAAACCTACTAACTCCAGTAACAGTAATTTTACACGAGAGAGATGAAACTGATAATCTCCCTCACTGATTTTAAATCTAATGCGTTTATGTGCTCATGTTAACTAAAAGTATATTCTTTATCAATTAAACGCTGCATAACTTAAGTGTTTATATTATTTAATGCTACAATTAGAAAGAAATAGTGGTGGAGTTACGGGTTTTGACTTCCGGAGTCTGTGAAATATTTTAAAAATGTGACAGGAAAGGTGCCATTATATAGACCTAATAACTACCGTATAATAATAATAATAATAATAATAATAATAATAATAATAATAATAATAATAATAATAATAATAATAATAATGTCGTGTGACTATTTCTAGCCAGGTGCAGCTCTTGTAAGCAGACTCTCCGATGAGGGTGGGCGGCATCCGCCATGTGTAGGTAACTACGTGTTATTGTGATAGAGGATAGTGTTACATGTGATGTGTGAGTTGCGGGGATGTTGGGGACAGCACAAACACAAACCCAGCCCAGTCATTGGAATTAACCAATGTAGGTTAAAGTCCCCGACCCGGCCGGGAATCGAACCCGGGACCGTGTGAAGGCCAGTACGCTTACCCTTCAGCCAACGAGTCGGACATAACTACCGTATGAAACGTCAGAATCTTCTTCTTTTCCTACCGCTTTTCCCACACCTGTTGGGTCGGGGGTGCGAACTGCATCGCACATGTGGATTTGGCCCTGCTTTACGGCCGGATGCCCTTCCTGACGCCAACCCTATATGAAGGAATGTAATCCCTATTCCGTGTTTCTGTGGTGGTGTAGTGTATTGTGTGATCATGAAGAGGAGAGTGTTGGGAAGGACACAAATACCCAGTCCCCGAGCCAGAAGAATTAATTAGAAGCTATTAAAATCCGGGACCCTCTGAACCGAAGGCCACTATTCAGCCAACGAGTCGGACACCGTATGAAACGAAATAATATGAATGTTTATTATGAAAATTTGTATTGTTACATTTTTAAATGTCAAAGGTACAGCGTGAGGCTGATATCCATTAAATACTCTAATCTAAATTATACCAAAATACATCAATAAAACCACAAATAAACTTAAGACTTTTATTACAGATGTTCTGTTTAACTTTCATTCTCTTCTTCAGTCTGTGAATAGGGGTGATTACTGTGAGCAAACAGAATTTTGTAATACATCCTACTTTCTTCAGAAATGAACATTAAATTTTGCAAGTCCTTTTGCTTTTCTATTTTCAGCAGCAAGTGTGAGTTGTACTTTTGTTGAGTGGGAAACGATGCCGTTGTATTGGGTCTCTGGATGTCAAATCAACTCCATATTGTACCTTTCACAGTTTTACTCACATGGATTTCATTTTTGTGGGATGCTAAATATCGTATTACTTCACTTTCTGATATTAGGAATTTCTCGGATCAATAAGGTGTTGCTTTACTCCATCAGGGAATTTAGAAGAGCACTGCTTTTTGCACCAAGAATGCGAACGCTATTACTAACGCATTTATGTAAAGTGAATGTTTAAGGCCCGCTCCCACCTAATGGAACCGACCAGAATTTGTTTTTAACCGGTGTTTAAATAGGAGATAGAGATGGCGATCGCCACGAGTCGAATCGAATCGAACCGAACGGAACAGGATTCTCTGCCAAAAATATTTTTTGACTAGCGAAGTGGAATCGAACAGAATTATCAAGATTCGTGAAACTTCGTAAACGGTCGGGTGGAGATCTTTCGGACGACCATTTGGCAGCAAATGTGTGTCAGCTTCAGCTGTTTTTTGGATACGGTCGGGAACGTTCCGTTTTGTGATAGTGTATTTAACTTATTAATATAAGACACGGAAAACTTATCACTTTAGTTCAAAAATTATAATCTCCTCTACTACAAGACCCACGACCATTACTGCAACAAGGTCAAAAGTAATGCCTGGGAGGAAATAAGCAAGGCTATGGAAAAACAAACTTATTACAAAAATCAGTTTTGTGGTAGGTTACTGTAATCTATATACAATTTGTTTATTTTTTTTACTTCATCACTTAATCATGTTGTTTTGCGAGTCCGCATACAGTATATCAGTACGATAATTGATATCAATGCCTTTGCTAGCAGGACCAAGTGTTTACAGTGCACTAAGTCTTCTGGTATGGGCTAGAGCAATTTTGTTACTTTCATTGATCTGTCTCTGTCTTATCCTTGGCTTAGACAATATGAAAGTGACTGAGGTATGAGCGATGTGTAGTAATGCCATTCCTAGTGCAGCCAGTCCCTGCTATGAATGGTGTGAAAACGTTGCTCATAGGGTCGGTTGGTGTATGCATTTCAGTGGGGTTGGCAGACTGATATGTAAAGGCGGGTACAGACATGCGCGCCGAACTCTGTAACGTAACCTCGTCGCGCGCCAAAGTTAAACGGGGCAATGTTACGCACCGCGGTTGCGAGGTAAATTTTTCTACCCCGCGCCGCAGGTCGTAACGCGTAACCTACCAGCGTTCCGCCAGTTGAGACAGTGCAGCTTTGAAAGATGGACTTAGCTGCAGCAGCCTATATTTATTTGCATTATGCAACCAAACGGAAACAGGCGATGGTGGCAAACTCAGCTATATTCACGTAGAACTGCACATGGTGGTTCAAATTTGCTGGCTGACATGAAGTTTCAGACAGTTAGTGGGCATTATAAAAATTTTACTAGAATGTCACCTACAGACTTCGAATACCTCATCAATTTGATAGGGCCTAAAGTTGCTAAGAAAGATACCACATTCTGAGAGGCTATCTCGGTGCAAGAGAGACTGGCAGTGACAGTACGGTTTCTAGCAACCGGTGATTTATACACTAGTCTGCAGCATCTTTTCCTTCAAAATATCCAAACAGTCGATTAGTGTTATCGTACCGGAATGTCTCAAGCTCTGATTGAAGCATTGAAAGAAAATATAAACGTAAGTAAGGAATTTATTGCTGGGATATTCTATGTTACATAACTTACATCAAACATTTTTAATTGCTTATTCAACACAGAAACACTACTTTGTAAGTCTAATCAAGTCCTGAAAATCCATATCCACATCGTGGGAATTGCTTACTGTATTTGACTCAGTGGACATATTGGAGTTGGAGTGAGGAGAATTGGGTGTAGTAGTAGTATTCGGTGAGGATAAGGAAGCTGAAGGAGGAGTGGGTGTTGAAACGGTGTAACTTGGTGGTGGTGATTATTGTTTTAAGAGGAAGTACAACTTGGCAACTATCCTCTATATAACGCTAATCAGAGAGAAAAATTGAAGGGATCCAACACTTCGAAAAGTGAAGGTATCGGCCAAAGGAAGACAAGGGCCACGAAGGGCGTGAAAATTAAAGACTCCCTAGGCCTCCATACGTAATACCGTCGGGGTCGGAGAAGAACAAGAGTTGACCAAGGGAGGTCGGATAGGATAAATGAAAGTGAGGAGTCGGGCACAAGTAAGTGGAAGCAGTGCCAGGACTCAGTTGAAGTCCCCGTGGTCGCCAACCCACGCTCCAAAGTTCAGAGCCCCTGTGGCCCCTTTTAGTCGCCTCTTACGACAGGCAGGGGTTACCGTGGGTGTTATTCTGCCGCCCCCACCCACAGGGGGAGGTGTAACCTTGAGAATGTGATGGGTTCGGCAGCTGATGAACATTATGCTGTGCAGCATGATGGGGATCTTGGGAATATGTAGAGTGAACCGGAGAAGGGAGTGGATGGGGAAAGTGGTCATACTGTCCCCGGTCTGCACGAAGTAAAATGTCCATCATAGAATGTTCAATTTCAGCTCGATTTATTGGTGAATATTTCTGCATCCTTTTGACAACCAAGTTCCCGAAGATCTGGCATTCGTCCTCTTCTTGATGTTTGCTTGCAGATTCGGTCAGTATTTCAAATGCCTTCTCTAGTCTCTCATCCTCAACTCGTCTTCTCCGTTTATGGAAAACAGGCTGCGGGGGACACGATATAGTTCCTATGGTGCCTTCCGCATGTTGTGTATCTGCTTGTTCTTGTTCGTTGTCTGGTGTCGGCATCTATATTAAGAAATGTCGTGTATAGGCTACACATGCATATTTAAGATATACATTACTACTACGTTTATTATTATTATTATTATTATTATTATTATTATTATTATTATTATTATTATTATTATTATTATTATTATTATTATTATTATTATGTACAGATTCCTACAACAGAACAAGGATGGCAGGCTGTGGCACAAAACTATGAACGCATGTGGAACTTGTCTCATTGTTTAGGAGCCCTGGATGGCAAACATGTAGTCCTACAAGCACACACTAAGCGTTGAACAATCAATTACAACAAAAGAACAGCTTGTCTACCAAAAGCGAAGCCCTTAAAATGAAGACAAATTCCAGTTCCATACTTTTTCATCGGGGACGATGCGTTTGCTCTTAGTGAGAAGTTAATGAAACCGTATCCAGGATTCATCCAAAGTATTCATTAGAACGGCGTTTCAATTATCGACTTTGCCGAGCACGTAGAGTGGTGGAAAATGTGTTCGGTATTGTGTCGGCTGTCTTTCGAGTACTTCGAAAGCCAATGCTACTACAATCTGACAGGGCTGAATTGATTGTGAAGGCAGTGACTTATCTACACAATTTCTTGACGAAGCCCTGACTCAGTCAATCTTTACAATCCACCTGGGACATTAGATCATGAAACAGACGGACAATTAAAGGAGGGAAACTGGAGAGCCGACATTGATAACATGACGTCATTACTTCCTATCAGAAATGTGCCACGTAGATCAAGCTTATCGGCGAAACGAGTTAGCACATTTTTTCCAACATGAGGGACAGATTCCATGGCAAGATAAATGGTTGTGAATATTTTCGTGAAATTCACATGCTTTAGGACATGAACAGTTTGCTGTTACTCTACAACCTGTTGAATAGTTGAAACATATAGTGGACCTAGCCACAAAAATGTAGATTTACATGTTCAAGTGTGCAGTGAAGAAACAACCATTAAATATACACGGCGATCCATATTAGCCTCTACCATTCTTGATCACTGGTAACAACTGACCCGAAAAAATGAACACAGATGCAATCAATTATGAACTTACATAGTGTTATCAAGAATATAAGGTAATTACAAAGTCTTTTATAAGAAACCTTTTTGAAAAATTGTTTTTTATGTGTGTTGAAGAATCAAAAACAGGAAAATAAATGTGTTACTAGTTTCACTTTAAGAATTTTAACTCTTCATTTATTAAGTGTTTACTTTGCAGTAAAAATGTACTTAAAGTGCTTAAACCATCTCGCGGCTTGTCTTTGTCCCAGACGCTTAAAAGCAAACCATGTGCTCTGATACACCTCGTCAGTTGCTGAAAATGAAAAAAATGCATATATTCAAACATCGTAAAATATAGTACCGTACACACTGTTAAAAACGGAAAGCTTAGAATGCGTCGTAGCATTTAAAGTCTGATGCCATGTTTTATAAGTAATATCACATAGTTTTATTTATACACACCTGATCCTGTTCCCGTGCTCTTCTTTATTTTGCCTTTCGCCCTTCGGAGTGAAGAAGGCAAGGACGTCATTTTCTTCCGGCATTCCATGGCCGTTGTGTTCAGTTCTGTCGCCAGGTCCTCCCATGCGTCATTCCTTAAAATTTTGTTGAAATGCCCGGGATGGCTGGCTAGCCACAACATTTCCTTAGGTCTGTACATTTCAATAAAATGCAGTGTTTTTTTGCTCGGTCCACTCCATGTTTACTGATCAAGCAGACAGAGGCGAATGCGTGTTACGCGCCGAGGTCCTGTGTACGTCCAAGCTTGCTGTAAGTTCCGCGCGCGCAGCTCTTTGATGTGACGCGGGAAAACCGACAAGCAGTGGAACGCAGCGAACCTCGTTCCGTATCGTTCATGTTGCGGGCTAAGGTTGCGCGACGTGGTTACGCAGTACCGTCCAGACAGGAGCGCGACGCGGTTACGTTACGATGTTCTGTTACAAGTCTGGACGCGCCTTAATAGCAACGGCTGGTTCGGTGAGGAAAGCAACGGGAAACTACCTCACTCCTCATTTCCCTTGTACGCCTCTTCAGTGATGCCTAGGCCATCTATGACAGATGATGGCAGAGCTGTTGAGCCTTAGGGCTGAAGACTGAACATACATACAATTGACATCACTTCTAACACGGGATGTATGTTTAAGTGTATATTCACAGTGAACGATTTCGTAAGTAGTATTCCCTAGGTTTCAAACTGTCGTATACAAACAGTAGGCTACTGTATACGAAATTGCTCTGCTGTGGACAAAAAACACACTTCATGGTTTTTAATTAATGTTACAGAGAGTTGGCCGTGCGGTTAGGGTCGCGTAGGTGTGAGTTGTTATTGGAGAGATACTGGGTTCGAAACGCACTGTCGGCATACCCTAAAGATGGTTTTCCCCATTCTCATACCAAGCAAATGCGGGGACTGTACCTTAATTAAGGCCACGGCCCTAGCCATTTCCTACCCCACTGTCGCCATAAGACCTACCTGTGTCGGTGTGAAGGAAAGCAAATTGTAAATAATAATAATAATAATAATAATAATAATAATAATAATAATAATAATAATAATAATAATAATGATGATGTTGAGGCTACCTCGATTATGATTTCATCCTGCTACGGGACGCAATCTACTGCATTAAAGTAGTTCTAAAAATGATCACGGACTCCCATTGCATCTGAGGTAGCATTTACTCCTGTAAAATTAAACTTTTCTGTTAAATTCTACCGTCGAGACTTAGCTTCATCGCGCATTAAACATTCCAATAAGTTTGAATACTCTCCGTTTGGCTATCTTGCTCATTTCATGCAGCCAGAAACTCCGATCTCTCGTAATTTTCTGCCTCCTCACACCTTCTTTCAGACCGTCTATTGCTAGCCTGAAGTTTGCGGTAGAATCCCGTTCGATTCTGTTCCGCTAGTTGTGAGCGGTCGAGTGGAAATGTCGGCTGTTCGGTTCGATTCCAGTAGGTTGGAGCGAGCCTTTATATAGAATATACACGAGAAGAAAACTCCTATTTCACATCTCAGCAGTGATACATTGTTTAATGTTCAACTTTTTGGGTAATACAATATCAGATTAAACATTTGAGGTCAGTTACTTGCCCTTTGCTTTAAGCCTTTAAATACTATTTCGCTTCCACCACTTACTTTTCTGTCGGAACTTGAATCTGATTCCATTTTAACCTCTCAATCTCTGCTCAGCTGGTTAAGCGATGGTGTTGCCATCTACCTGGAAATAAAGCATGGAAAGCAAGAACTCTCTGATTCCATGTAGTATGATTTGTTTTGCCTTCCATACATTTTAAAATCACCTCCTGTAATGACGGAATTAGGGTATCCTTGCCGTCCATCCATGCGGAACACACTACCCAAAAGCCCCATTCAGGTCATAACTCAATTTCGCCAAAAATTGGAGTTAGTGGTTTTTTGATCTCCCTGCTTCAATTATACCATTTAACTACAATTGAAGACCTCCTCGGACCAAGGAAGTAACCAACAAAATAGTAACTTTCAGGAGGGAGGAAAATACTACTACTACTAAACGTTTTCATTCCTCCCCTGAAGGGGGAGGCGGACCTCTTAGACGGTTACCCCGTCTCTCAGGCCGGGAGATTTGTTACGGTGAAGGAGATGTGCGGAGAAGGTGAGGGGGTGGTCGGCCGTGGCCTATACTACGAACTGTCCCGGCATTCACCTTAATGCAGGAGAATGGAAAACGACGGAATACCATCCTCAGGACAGCCGACGGTTGGGGCCAGGCGAGAAGTCCAGCACTGTGCCCCTGTCCCGTCTCCCGAATGGAGAGGCGTAGAGCCACGGTAGAGCCGTGGCCAACTTTCCTCTGGTCGGTTGGCCGGTCAGAGTACAGAGCTGTTGGACCACGGACAAGCCGTGGCCTCTTAAGGGACGAAACTCAAGGGCCGAAACCCACTCTGCATCTGCCGACCTGGAAGGAAAATTACTTTTGGGGTTTATTCATGACATACACTACCAATTGCGTATGCAAGTGTACAAATGAGTTAAACTATTAAAATCAGGCTAGCAATTCAATGTTGAAAACATCCTAAGGATATGAGCTACGAATTTTAGGTACATAAAATACGACAAAAACTATAATCTGAGAATATTTTCTTTATTTATTCAAAAAAATTACAATCGTTTTCTTAATGATCGTTATCCGGTCGATTAGATCACGGCCGACTTGATGCGTCACGGAGCGCAGCAAACGATCCAGTCGGCCTTGATTAGATTAGCAGTTTGTCTCTTTCTACCACTACGAGCGCTAATGTGAGTCAAAGCAGAGTTTCATTTAAGCCCTTATAGCTACATTCGGTGCGGACGTTTCTTCAAAAATTAAAACTAAACGCCTGAGAGTATTGAACCAAGGAACGCATTAGAGAAAGAATTATGCAAGAGTATTGAACCAAGGAACGCATTAGAGAAATAATTATGCAAATAAGTTAATTTGAGTAGGATTTGAGTAAAAACGAAAAAGAGTTAAGAAACAAGTGATTTTAGGCTGTTTCTCCGGAAGTGCATTGAGGTCGGAAGTGATTTTTCGAAATTTTCTTTTTTTAGTTTGATAGAGCTTTTCAAGACTCACAATTTGAAACCTTTCCCCCTTTAGCCTTTCAACTTTCGGCACAATTGACGAAATTGCTGAATTTTACGCTTTTATTAATGATCTATTACACTTCATGCTGAACCAACACAAGCTCTGTGCACTATCTTTACTGATAACACCACGGAGGACAGAGTTGTCCTGACTGTAAACCAACTTGAAGTTCAAATGGGAGACATAAGATGACACCACTGAAATCTCACTTTTCGAGAATGTCTTGCTTATATCCTTATTTCGGGGAGGTCTTCAATTGGAGGCAGTCTCGTCTGCCATACATCAGGTGTCACTGAATCTGAGGTACATGCGACGGACAAGGAGCTATCGAGAGCAATATCCCAGATTAATTAATACCAGTACTGTTCTAAACGAAAATTCCCGATTCCCTGATAAAAGAGAGTCTTTTTAACTATAATACTTTCCTTATACCGTCTTTGCATCTAACATCTCCACATCCATCTTCCTCTGTTATTCTGAACCCTACACTACGCAGTGGGTCTCTCCCTTACTTACAATACTTCTACACTACGATGATGTTGCTTGATAGGTCTGGATCATAAAATCATTTTAGTTCATAATTCATCCGCCAGGAATCAGATTTCATGGATGTTTCCATGACAACAGCCGGTGCTCCAATCCCTCTGTCTCTTCTGATGACAGAAAGTGCTTAGATTGACGAATTTCAACTACGAAATTTATGCTGTGTTACTTAGGATTTTTAAAATACTTTTTATGGACATGCGTTTGTTTACAACAAAGAATTTGTCCTCCTGGAGACCGTGATTGTCAACCTTTTCTTTGTGGCCTAAGTGAGGTGATATTAAGTTGTCTCACAGTGTTCAATGTATGTTTATGCCTAAACAGTATTTGTATTGGGTAAATGAAGTACAGCTCAAATAATACTGCAAAAGAACTGACGGACAACAGCTGAACGCAGTCATGATGGTCGATACTTTTATAATAATAATGTCATTGGTTTTACGTTTCACTAACGACTTGTACGGTTTTCGAAGATGCCGAGGTGCCGGAATGGAGTTCCACATGAATTCATTTACGTGCCAATAATGTACCTACACAAGGCTGAAGGCCAGCGTTTCAACCTCTGAGCCACTCAGGGTGGCTGAGATATTTTTTTATATAAACTGAATCGTAACTAGGAATTTTGCAGAGCAAGCAAAATCATTTGCATGCAAACGATGAAGGCCCTTGGAGGAGTTGAAGGTAACCTCCGTAAACTCGGCACTAATTGAAGTAGAGTGGTTAGCTCTACGCCCGGCCGCCTTTGCTCCCAGGAATTAACCTCGTAGGCTCTCATTTCTGGTGCGGGCTAACTGAACCACAGTACCACTGGTACCTCCGAAAATGGAAATCTCGTTTCTTAAATTTTTCCACTTCCTGACAGAGAATCGAACCCACGTCCTTTACCGCCTCGGCTGGCCAGCCCCTCGGAAATTGGAGGAAACTCATTTTATTTGTAATAATTCCCCGATATTACGGGCTTCGCTAGGGCCTTTGGCCTACCAAGCGACCACTGCTCAGCCTGAAGGCCTGCAGACTATGTCGTGACACGTGGTTAGTGCGACGAATTTTCTCGGCCATTGTCGTTACCTTTCTAGACCGAGGCCACCAACTCACTGTCACATAGCTCCTTAATTTTAACTACGTAGACTTAATGGATCTCGAACCATCCCTCACGTCCAGGTAAAAATCCCCGTCCTGGCCGGGAATTGAACACCGAACCTCTGGGTAAGAGGCAAGCACGCTACCCTGACATCACGAATCTGGCTTAATTTTAATAATAACAACAACAACATTGTTATTATTAAACAAATGCGCGTGCTAAATTTACCTGATGTTGTATTTAACATTTTTCATCAAAATCTGTGCAAGTTCAGCATATATTACACTTTTTTGTTTTCTACTGCTTTATGCTTCCAGAAGTTCTATTTAGTTAACGTTTTTAAAAGTATTTTTGTCTTCAAAGAGTTCTAGTTCGTAGCCTGCTGATGCATAGTATTCCTCTTGGGACTCAAACCACTTTCTGGGCCGTAATCTTCATATTTCATATTTATTTTTAACATATTTTTCAACAATGAGTGCATAATTGATAATCTAGCATATGTTTTCCATCAAAAATAAGAATAATATGCAGTGAAGTGCTCCTCACGTTGCCATCTTGGTGTCAAATAAGAAGCACGTGCTATACCAATTTCATAAACATTATTCTGTATCATGTTCAAAAATCGTAAACAGCAAAAATCACACCCTCTCTCTTCTCGCTCCCTCTGTAGAAATCAATTGAGTATTGGAAGGTGAGCCGGTGTTCGCGACACAAATATTGGCTACTAAGTCACATTTCACAAAGTGAAGTGAACATGTTATTTCTGTTCGAGGGCGGTCGCCTTAGAAAGTAAAAGTGCTTATCAGAACCACGAAAACAAAAATTTGATAAAGTTATTCTTGATCTTATTTTTCACTGTTTATTGCTTAACATTGTGATGCTGGTTATGAATATACCGTAAAAGCGGTTTTATTCCAATGTTTTGAATGTGATAAGGAATCTTTCAATTTTCTTAAAAAATACTATTATTACAGCCTTAGTTAATACAGTCATGTAGAAAAACCAGGTATGCATTTCGTTCAAAAATTTTCGGGACGAGTACAGAAATACTGATAAAAATGAATTTTCAGTACAACAATACTGTCATTCAAAAATGCACATTGGATTGGTTTTTCGTATTAACTTCTTTTGACCCCTCAGCATGTACATAGTTTCTCATCATAGCAACAGTCGCAACGTCCCTGATACCTTCTTTCCATAAGGTGAATAAGCGTTCACCATATTCTTCACTTATATCTCCTAAATTTGGCCTGAAGAAATCAATATAAGGGAAGAAATAGTATATTTTCACTGTCATTCTACATCCAAGCACATAATAACTCTAGGAGACTCTCTATTGCTTGCATGTAATTTTCACTTCATTTTTTTTTTTTTCGAAAACCATTGCATTACCATTGTAAACGTGTTCCAAGCATACGTTCAACAAAAGTAATACATCTACAAGTTACTTAAATTGTAACATCGTTCAAATCTGAGATCGGGTAATAAAAACACCTCAGTGCCTCACTGTTGCTATTCAGATTATTGATTAATTGTATAACAAGTCTATGTTTGGTGTGGAGTGGTGGTAACAGACTTTTCTTCCTGTACACAAGGGGTTCATCTCTCACGTTCAGTGCGCCCGAAACCAATTATTTTCTTACTGGCGATTCTTTCTTGGAGTAATGCTGATCCTCTGCCCTGCTATTCCATAGGCAGAGGAAGCAGGAAAACTTGGTGTAGCCACCTTAAAACCCCAGACTAAATCCCAGCATCTTAAAATCACCACAAACATCCCAACTGTAACACCGATCATTGAGTTTCTTCAAGAGCATATTGATGCTTCCATAAGACTCCTTAAAATGAGCGGAATGAACTATTGGAATGGAAATAATAACTGATTTTCCTTTGGTATGGTTCATGAGGAACCGTGATGTGTTGAAGGAGACCAGTTACCATCACTACAAAACAAATATTTTCATATATTTCGCAGAAACATGCAAAGTGGTCATGCCTTACGCTATATTTTGTTATTTTGCAAGATTGACAGAGATGCAACGAGTGCAATCTTTCATTTGGTTAGTCGCAACTCTCTCACCTAGAATTGCTGTCATCATTACAACGGAAATCATTGCTGCCAATCTTCACATATAGCCTGTTTTGATGGAATGGAATTGACAGCTCATTCTGCTATGCGGTACTGGAGCTATTGCTAGGATATAGAACATGGTAACAGTATACAAAAGTAAGGGTTCCGGTGATTATTCGCAGACTCTCGCCAAATAAAAAAATTGCAAATGGTATACGCTTTCTTGTTCCACGTAGTCACTGCCTTGGTGATGTACTATAACTCTGATGACGTCACGCAAACAAGTGAACAGTACCGCGCAATGCAAGCACATGATACGTCTGTGCCTTGTAGTTAAGATAATAATATTCTAAAAAGATGTTACATGATCAACACGTGTAATCGTTTGATACCTGGTAATGTTACGAGAAGTAGCGTGGTCAAATCATGGCGATTGTTTTACTCGAGCACGAACCCAAAGAGTGCTAAAACACCATTAACTTATAAAACCGTTATGTTTAGTCCACATTTTAAAATTATTATCCTGACATATTAGTCTCTTTAGATCATCAATGTTTGTATATATTGTATATATTGGTTTGTATATATTGCTTAAAAAGAGGTTGTCTACAGGCTGAAGATGCCCAAAATAATGGGTGAAACATGTATAGTTGGGGACAAAACATGACGGCCTCAGTTCCGAGAAGCGAGCTGGAAGCCAGTAGTCAATCGCACCCTGCACCCTGCTGAGTTAACGAGTTCTAAGTGATCCTTGTTTGTTTTGGAGAGGCTGCCAAACCACTTTCTTCCTCACTCTCTGTAGTATTTACCCTTTCTTCGTGTAGAGTGCAGTAGCCGATTTGGCAACTTG
The DNA here is from genome assembly GCF_040414725.1 of Anabrus simplex. Taxonomy (NCBI): domain Eukaryota; kingdom Metazoa; phylum Arthropoda; class Insecta; order Orthoptera; family Tettigoniidae; genus Anabrus; species Anabrus simplex. The sequence goes on from NC_090267.1 coordinate 517,231,397, forward strand.
GCTGCAGTAGAGGTAGTAAATCTTATAAGTCGCTAATAGACACCGAGCTGCCGCTGGAAAGTAGTGGTGTGACGCGAGGTCGTCATGATTTGTCCCCAACTATACCTGACCTAATAAGTCTACATAAATTCATGTAGACCCAAAACACATTAAACGTGGAAAGTATTGAATAGGTGGCTTTTATTAAATTATCCTTGAAATCCTATGCCTAACGTCATCTTCAATACGGAACAGTTGTTACTTGTAAGTGGTATGTTCCCAGCTGTCAGTGGAGAGATGGCGTGGGAGGACATCAGTAGACGAATAAGTTTGAGTGGTGTCTTTAAAGCCGGCCCCGTGGTGTAGGAGTAGCGTGTCTGCCTCTTACCCAGACGCCCCGGGTTCGATTGTTCGATTCCCGGAGGGCTGGTTCGAGGTCCACTCAGCTTACGTGATAAGAATTGAGAAGTTATCTGACGGTCAGATAGCGGCCCCGGTCTAGAAAGTAGAGAATGATGCTTGTTGATGATGATGCTTGTTGTTTTAAGGGGCCTAGCATCGAAGGTCATCGGCCCGAAAGTAGAGAATAACGGCCGAGAGGATTCATTGTGCTGACCACACAACACCTCGTAATCTGCAGGTCTTCGGGCTGAGCAGCGGTCGCTTGGTACGCCAAGGCCCTTCAGGGCTGTAGTGCCACGGGGTTTGGTTTGGTTTGGTTTGGTGTCTTTAAAAGTAGGAAAGATCACAATATGAAGATAAAGTTGGAATTCAAGAGGACAAATTGGGGCAAATATTCGTTTATAGGAAGGGGAGTTAGGGATTGGAATAACTTACCAAGGGAGATGTTCAATACATTTCCAATTTCTTTGCAATCATTTAAGAAAAGGCTAGGAAAACAACAGATAGGGAATCTGCCACCTGGGGGACAGCCCTAAATGCAGATCAGTAGTGACTAATTGATTGATTGATTGATTGATTGATTCATTCATTCATTCATTGATTGATTGTGCAATAATGAAAATATGCAGACACGAACGCAAATAATAATAATAATAATAATAATAATAATAATAATAATAATAATAATAATAATAATAATAATAATAATAATAATAATAATAATAACATACATAGCTGCCTCTGTGGATCCGTGGTAGAGTGTTGGCCTCAGGATCCCAAGATAGCGGGTTCAAACCCGGCAGAGGTAGTCGGATTTTTGAAGGGCGGAAAAAAGTCCATTCGACACTCCATGTCGTACAATGTTGGCATGTAAAAGATCTCTGGTGATACATTTGGTATTTACCTTACAAAATTAATTTAATCTCAGCCATTGATGCCCTAGAGAGATCCGGTTTACTCTGTCTGCCATCTAGCGGACCTAGAGTAAAAACGGAACGTCGAAAGTGACGAGCAGACAGCCAGATGGCGTCAAATCGAAATGCCTTCAAACGGTAGCTGACGCCATACGATTATTATTATTATTATTATTATTATTATTATTATTATTATTATTTATTATAGACTGTTATGCCTTTCAGCGTTCAGTCTGCAAGCCTCTGTAAATTTACTAAAGGCTAATTTAGGAATGAACTCGATGGATGAAGCTGTACGCATAAACCGGCTTCGGTGGTGGGGTCATGTGAGGCGAATGGAGGAGGATAGGTTACCTAGAAGAATAATGGACTCTGCTATCTCCTCATTCCCAATACCCTCCTGCCATTGTTCCCACCTGTTTGTACCAGCAATCATTCTTGCTACTTTCATGTCTGTTACTTCTAACTTATGAATAAGATATCCTGAATCCACCCAGCTTTCGCTCCCGTAAAGCAAAGTGGGACTGAAAACAGACCGATGTAAAGATAGTTTCGTCTGGGAGCTGACTTCCTTCTTACAGAATACTGTTGATCGCAACTGCCAGCTCACTGCATTAGCTTTACGACACCTTGATTCAATCTCACTTACTATATTACCATCCTGGGAGAACACAACCTAAATACTTGGAATTATCGACCTGTTCTAGCTTTGTATCACCAATCTGACATTCAATTCTGTTGAATTTCTTACCTACTGACATCAATTTAGTCTCCGAGAGGCTAATTTTCATACCATACTCATTGCACTTATTTTCAAGTTCCAAGATATTAGACTGCAGGCTTTCGGCACAATCTGCCATTAAGACCAAGTCGTCAGCATAGGCCAAACTGCTTACTACATTTCCACCTAACTGAATCCCTCCCTGCCATTTTATACCTTTCAGCAGATGATCCATCTAAACTACGAACAGCAAAGGTGAAAGATTGCAGCCTTGTCCCACCCCTGTAAGTTCCCTGAACCAAGAAATCAGCCTACCATCAATTCTCACTGAAGCCCAATTGTCAACATAAATGCCTTTGATTGATTTTAGTAATCTACCTTTAATTCCATAGTCCCCCAGTATGGCGAACATCTTTTCCCTCGGTACCCTGTCACATGTTTCCTCTAGATCTACGAAACATAAACACAACTGCCTATTCCTCTCTTAGCATTTTTCAATTACCTGGCGCATACTGAAAATCTGATTCTGACAGCCTCTCAGTGGTCTGAAACCACACTGGTTTTCATCCAACTTCCTCTCAACGACTGATCGCACCCTCCCTTCCAAGATGCCAGTGAATACTTTGCCTGGTATACTAATCAATGAGATACCTCGACAGTTGTTGCAATCCTTCCTGTTCCCTTGCTTATAGATAAGTGCAATTACTGCTTTTGTCCAACCTGAAGGTACTTTACCAACACTCCATGCTAATTTTACTAATCTATGAAGCCATTTCATCCCTGCCTTCCCACTACACTTCACCATTTCAGGTCTAATTTCATCTGTTCCTGCTGCTTTATGACAATGGAGTTTATTTACCATCCTTTCCACTTCCTCAAGCGTAATTTCACCAACATCATTTTCCTCCTCCCCATGAGCTTGACTGTTTGCAACACCACCATGATGATTTCCTTTCACATTGAGAAGATGTTCAAAATATTCCCTCCACCTCTCCAGTGATTCCCTGGGATCTATTATGAGTTCACCTGAATTACTCAAAACACTGTTCATTTCCCTTTTCCCTCCCTTCCTAAGATTCTTTATTACTGTCTAGAAAGGTTTCCCTGCTGCTTGACCTAGCCTTTCCAGGTTATTACCAAAATCTTCCCACGACTTCTTTTTGGATTCAACAACTATTTGTTTCGCTCTGTTTCTTTCATCTACGTACCAATCCCTGTCTGCCTTGGCCCTTGTTTGGAGCCATTTCTGATAAGCCTTCTTTTTACGTTTACAGGCTCCTCTCACTTTATCATTCCACCAAGATGTTCGCCTTTTCCCATCTTTACACACAGTTGTTCCTAGGCATTCCCTTGCTGTTTCTACTACAGCATCCCTGTATGCCACCCATTCACTTTCTATATCCTGAACCTGCTTACTGTCTACTGTTCTAAACTTCTCACTAATCATATCCATGTACTTCCGTCTAATTTCCTCGTCCTGGAGAATTTCTATCCTTATTCGTTTGCAGACAGATTTCACTTTCACTACCCTAGGCCTAGAGATACTTAGTTCACTACAGATCAGATAGTGGTCTGTATCATCGAAAAATCTCCGGAAAACTCCTCGTACATTCCTAACAGATATCCTGAATTCGAAGTCTGTTAAGATATAGTCTATTATGGATCTGGTACCCCTACCCTGCCATGTGTAGCGGTGAATAGCCTTATGCTTGAAGAACGTATTCGTAACTGCTAAACTCATACTAGCACAGAAGTCCAGGAAACGCTTCCCATTCCCATTAGCTTCCATATCTTCGCCACATTTACCAATCACCCTTTCGTATCCTTCAGTTCTATTCGCAACTCTCGCACTGAAATCGCCCATTAGCAATATTAATAATAATAATAATAATAATAATAATAATAATAATAATAATAATAATAATAATAATAATAATAATAATAATAATAATACTTCGCCACCATACCTCCAGATTTAAATACAGTGCGGTGCGTCTCTTTTCTTGAAACTTCTGCCACAATCACTCAAGCAATTATGTTGCATCGCTTGTAACACCTAAATATTGTCTACTTGCAATAGTTTAATTTAAATTTTCTAAAGTGTATGGATAATAATTTCGAAATCATTTCATAGAAGGTTGAGTTTTATAGACTGCATTCAGTTCTGATTATAGACTGGGTTTTGATTTTACTTCACACGTTCTCAATATTACCTAACCCAAGAAATCCTCGACGCAGCAGGGAATTGAACCCGGGACCCTTTTGAACCGAGGGCTTCAACGCTGACTATTCAGCCAACGAGTGTGACTACCGCCTCTTCTATACAAACATTGAAAAGGAGGGGGAAGAGTTCCCATATTGAAACAATCGATTATTGCAAAATTGAATAGGCCTGTATTTCGGCTGCATATCCATACAAAATTTCAGCTGAATTGATCCTGCAACTTTGAAATAAACTGACAGCATGAAGTATTACGGGATTTTTTGTGAATAATTTCGGAAATATTCAGGCAAATACTTTGAAATAAAACTTAGTTATTCACGTCACAGTTCCCTCTAAAAATGTTCGAGCAAACTTTGATGCAGTTCCACCTAGCGATTGAGATGTGATGTCATTTCGGAAGTTAGACAAGTAGACGACAGTTCATTTTATTATAGAGACGATATGTGTGCTTCTGTAACATTTACTTACGTGGAATATCCTTAGTATTTTGTATTACTGACAACCAACTGCATGACAACAACAATTGAATAGTCTCTCTCCCCAATTGCTAGTCGTTCATTCTTCATCCATTCACATTTACGTAAGGGAGGGAGGGAGGGCGTATCGACTGCCAAGTAAGTAAACAGTGTGTGTGTGCGAGAGCGTTCTTCTCCGAGTGCTGACGTCAGAGCATGTAAATTGGCTCAACTCCTCGAATGGTTTGAATACCGATAGCAAGTAGTATCGACCAAGTGATGATAACACAGCTCGCTAGGCAGAGGAATTAGCGTAGTCCTTATACTACCTAGCGGAGATGACAGATTTTTTCCGGTTCGGCGATTAGCTTTTCCTTCTCATTTGGATTCTATTTGCTAATAAATAGGGGCAGGGGAGTAACGACTTGGGCCCGCAGACTCCTCGTAAACAACATATATCGTTCTGCGCGGAAATGGTGGGGGCGGTTTTGTAGGACACGTAGAGCAATATCTAGCAACAGTTTATTGTAACTTCTCTGGTAACACCGTGACAGGAACAGTTTATTGTAACTTCTCTGGTAACACCGTGACAGGAACAGTTTATTGTAACTTCTCTCGTAACACCGTGACAGGGACAGTTTATTGTAACTTCTCTCGTAACACCGTGACAGGAACAGTTTATTGTAACTTCTCTCGTAACACCGTGACAGGAACAGTTTATTGTAACTTCTCTCGTAACACCGTGACAGGAACAGTTTATTGTAACTTCTCTCGTAACACCGTGACAGGAACAGTTTATTGTAACTTCTTTCGTAACACCGTGACAGGTTCCTCACAAAAGACTTGCACCAAATTACTGAAAAATAATTACAGCAATGAAATGATACTTTCTTGGTGTGCACTGTGCCTGAGACCGGATAATGTACAAATTGTGCTTATTATTTAACTTTTATTCGACAACAAAGTGTAATTCCAACAATAACTTGGTGAAGTAACAATCAATCAACTCAGTTTCAAACAACCTCTCTTTGCGTGAAGGTTATAACTTAGTGTACTTGCACCATGAGTAATAATAGGCTTATCAGTGGTGCGGTTTGATATTTTTAATTTTGTTCGTTTGGTACATCTGGACTAGACAATCGACACGAAAGAGGTGAAAGATTGCTAGAATATCTCACAGCCGAAATCTCTATTGCATGTATACTTTCTTTTAAAAACCCATCTAACGAAAATGGGCATGGAAGGGCCCCGATGGACAAAGCAAGAATGAGATAGATTTTATCCTGGCCGACAAGAAGAAATATTGTACAGATGTTACTGTTCTCAACTTTTCCAAGAGTAGAAGACTTAGAAAAACATCAATCATCATTTCAACAAGCTCTTACCAAAAAACTTAATCCAACAGAAGATTTGAAATACTTGGACGTGAACGAACTTAATGAGAAAATTACAGTCTGTATTCAAAATGCGGCGAAGAAGATCCCATTGAAGAAAACTAATAAGAGGAGCCGACTTTCACTTAATAGCATACAGCTCATTAAGGACAGGAAGACAATGGACAGGGATACAGCAGAATTCAAAAATCTTGACAAGATCATTCGCAAGGAAATAAGAAAAGATCTAAGGAAATTTTATAATAACATGATAATGCAGACAATTAAAGAAAATAAAAACATGAAGATTTTAAAGAACAACATGTCCACAGGAAGACCAAAATTACAAAACTTAAGAACCAAAATGGAGAAATAGTCACAGACAGGCAAAACATTACTGAAGTTATTAGATATTTCTACTATAACTGTATATATTAACCATTAATGAACCACCCAGTGATGAACAACTAGTCCAGAATTATACACATGAAGTAACACCGGAAATAACCACTGCTGAGATTGAAAATGCACTTAAACAACTAAGGAATAAAAAAAAATCCCCTGGAGAGGATAAAATAACGAACGAAATGCTGAAATTAAGTGGAAGAGATCTGCTAGAAGCCGTGAGAATACTCCTCGACAAGTGTATTAACTCTGGAAGAACACCAGAAAATTGGAAAAATGCGAAGAAAGGCGATAAGGAAAATTTAGAGAACTATCGTCCTGTGAGTTTGTTATCACACCTTTACAAGCTCCTGACTGAAACTGTAACCAACCGCCTCACAAGAGAACTGGATTTTTATCAACCTTCCGAGCAAGCGGGATTTCGTAAAGGTTTCTAACTGTTGAACACATCAGGACTATTCGTCTTCTTCTTGAAAAAAAACACTGAGTACAACATCAAGATTCATCTGGCCTTCGTTGATTATAAAAAAGTTTTTGACTCAGTGGAGATTTGGGCAATCATGAAGGCACTTGAAAGTGCCATAATAATCTCAAGGTATATAAAGCTCCTGGAAAACATTTATTTTCAAGCAACAATGGTAGTTAGAGTGGACGAGGACCTTATGACCAATAAAATCCCAGTTGTCAAAGGAGTTCGATAAGGTGACACAATCTCTCCAAAGCTGTTTACCCTTGCCTTGGAAGATGTATTCAAAATACTGCATGGGATAATGAAGGAATAAAAATCAAAGGGTTACATTTGAACCACCTGCGTTTTGCCGATGACATTGTGCTCATAAGTGAAAATCTAGATGAGCTAGAAAGCATGATCCAAAAATTAAAAACTGCCTCTGCTAAGATTGGTTTGGATATGAACATTAATAAAACGCAAATACTGAGCTCAGACAGTCAACCACTTAAAATGGGAAACCAATATATAGAAGTTGTCGATGAGTACATCTGTCTTGGACACAAGATAAAACTTGGAAAAGACAACCAACGTGCAGAAATTCCTCGCAGAATAGGTATGAGTTGGATAGCATTTCGAAAACTAAGATTCGTCTTGACCAACAAGGATGTTCCAATTAACCTGAAGACCAAGGTTTATAATACGTGCGTGCTGCCAATTACTACTTACGGTGTTGAAACGATGACAGGGATAAGATCCATTCAGAGGACATCAGGAGAAGAACGAATGTAACAGACATCCTAGAGAGAGTAGCAAGACTAAAATGGCAACGAGTGGGACACGTGGCTGGGCAGGACTACAACAGGTAGATCTCTAGGATTGTTCACTGGAGACCATGGGAACACAAGACAGGCATTGGAAGATACCAGAAGAGATGGCTCGATTACATAAAGCTGTTGGCTGGAACACGCTGGTTCCAAGGGGCTCAAGACCGAAGACGATGGAAGCATATGGAAGAGGCCTATATAAAGCAGTGGACTGAAATAGGCTAGAAAAGAATAATAAGAAGTTTATTTTTCTGCATTCTAATCGAATAAATTATTGTAACTGTGACTTCAGTATTGGTTACAGAGTATAGTTCAGTAGATATTGATAAATGAAACCAATTTTAAGTACGAATATCTAAATGGTGTTCGCTTCAGCAGCTTAGCCTTTAAACTGCGGAGAATAAAACCTATTAAAACACTATTTCTTAATCTTACAACAATGAATAACCCCTTTGTTCATATAACGTAGACAACACACTGACTTAGCAAATGTCATGGGATAGTCACCTAATAGCGTGTGGGGCTTCTTCTGGCCTGCGAACTGCAGTGAGACGCCGTGGACGTGAGTCGGCAAGTCTCTGGTAGTCCTCTGGACGCAGCTGACACCAAATCGTTTGCAGAGCGGCTGCCAATGCTGGTCTGTTCATGGGTGCAGGATCCATGGCACAGAACCTGCGTTCCAGGACATCCCAGATATGCTCGATAGGGTTCATATCGGGGTTCCTGGGTAGCCATGGCAGTCGTTGGATCTCCGCTGCATGTTCCTGGAACCATTCCCGGGCGACGTGGGAGCGATATGGCGGCGTGTTATCATCTTGAAACACCGCAGAACCGTCTGGGCGCAGGAAGGCCAAAAATGGGTGGAGATGGTCTCCGAGCAGCTCAACATACCGCGTACTATTCAAAGTCTCTTCCAGAACAACTAGGGGGCCCATTCCATACCAGGAAAATGCACCCCAGACCATAACAGAGACACCAGCACCCTGGACCACACCTTCGAGGCAGACGGGATCCATCGCTTCATGTGGCATGGTGCAGTTGAAATCGTGATTCCTCCGACCATATTACGTTACGCCATTGTTCCAGTGCCCATCCCTGTTGACTGGCGACAAATGCGCGTCGTTGTGCCCGATGACGTTAGGTTAACGGTGGCACCTGTGTGCGGCGCCTGCTCCCATACCCCATAGAACCCATGTTCCTAAGGATTGTCCACTGGGAGACGTGTCTAGCACGGCCTGTGTTGAATTGAGTCGTGATTTGTTGCACGGTTGCCCGTCTGTCACTATTGACAATCCGTCTCAGATGTCGCCGGTCACGGTCATCGAGAGTGGCTGGACGGCCGGTCGTTCGTCTGTTGTGGACGGTGACACCCGCATTCAACCATTCACGACACACTCTGGACACAGTTCATCGTCTGAAGCCGAATTCCCGCACCACTTCCCATCCGTCGGGCACCGACCACCATACCCCGTTCGAACGGTGTCAGCTCACGACGACGTTCCATGTTACACCTGTCACATGCACAGGCACTGCTCACAAGGTCTCCTATACAACTGCCGCTGGCACAGGGGGCGTGTGGTGCGCAGAGAACACACCTGCGCATCAGTGGTCCGCTATCCCACGACATTTGCTCAGCCAGTGTATTTTACATTCGTTGTACTTGATTTTATTACATTTACAGCGTGAATCAGAACTATACGGACAAAAAGTCTGGGATTCTCTTTGTGTTATGCTAAGAACGGTGCAATCGGATTGGCGGAGAAAATGAGGCTGCTTTGTTCCTTCTGCATGCGCGATTCAAATTGACGAACTTATCGTGTTTGCCATGTCAGAGCGCAAGCGCTGTCATGCTTCAGGACAGGGAGGGGATGGAGACAGAGGTAAAGCTCCTCGCTCGACTCGCACAGGACAGTGCAAGGACATGCCGTACACTTGCCAGTGCAGCCGATCGTTTCTCCTCTCGTCTGTTGGTCGCAGTAACATGCTCAAAGATGCAATGGTGCTGCCCCAACGATTGTGTATCTCTTAACTCATAAAATTGCAAATGGAACGAAATACTGAACGAAGGAAACAATACGGCAAATGGTTTGATTACAGTAGATGTTCAATATGACCCCCTCCTACTTCGATGCACAGTTTACGACTTCTGCGACTATGCGAAGCGAACGAGAAACTTGTCCATTCACAACGAGCATTACCTCTGCCTCCCACTTCGCCCTCTGACGCACAGCAACAGGCAGCGGCTTGCGCTCTGACATGGCCAATTCGACGATTTGTATCGCGCCCCGGAAGTAACAAGTAACCTCACTCTGTCGAAAAGAAAAGTTTCCTCCGCCAAAGCGATTTCACCATCGTTTTTAACATAACACGAAGAGCATCGCTGATATTTTTGCTGTTATAGTTCTCATACTTCCTGCATATTAGTTATTCATTTGAGGAGGCCCGAGTTTTTATTTTGGCAGGAGGATCCGTATTACATTCGTTTCACCCTAGAGGCTAACGATCAGCTTATGGAATCAATCACGTTAACAAATATCATCCCTAGTTAGTTCCTGCATGAGGGGTGTCCGCCGTTGACGCACTTAATAATACTCCACCTAAATGAGTGAACATCTACGCATTTCTTAACCCGTAAGAATAAATATGTCAGGCAAAACGAATTGGAAATTTCAATTTCTACGGCCATTACCTTCTCCAGATTTATTATACACTATTATGTGCGGAGAAAATATAACAATCTTCATTATGATCCTCGTGAAACAAAAATTTATAAATTATATTTTGCACAACGATTTTGCACGAATTGACCAGATGTGGATGATATGACGAGGGTAAAGAGCAATTCAGGGTCAAATTATTCTATTTCTTATTGCTCTTTTCCCAATTACTTCAGGTCGGCACTACATGAGTAGAGCCCTGTTTTACAGCAGAATACCCTTCCTGACGCGAGTGACCGGTCACGGCGGCTGATATTGTGAAATATAATTGAGACGAACACCAGCTCCGACCTCCGAGATAGAGAAATTAATCAATCGCGGTGAAAATCGCCGACTTGGTGAGGAATTGAACTCGTGCCCTCTGAATCGAGGGCCACTATGCTGAAGAAGATCCCTCCAGCATTTATTTCTACATTTTTGTTAACAGATATCACTCCGCTAGAATTTCAAGTTCTCTCATAACAACTTGGGTTTTTAGACGATAGTTTCACGTGGTAGTTAGCGCACTCCGCGTCACCTGACAACTGACTGCTAGACGGCACTCATCAGCTGTTATTTTTCTTCTTCTTTACGATGAGGCCTGCCAGTTTCAGTTCATCCCTCTTTCCACTATTCCTTCTACATTGCGTCATCTTCTATCCACGTTGGACTGGGTTTCCTTTTCATTCTTCCTCCAAATCCTTCCATTCGTAAAACTTTATTTTTTTAAATCTCTGTTTCAATAGTTTCCTCTTATTTATTTATTTCGAAATCTTTCTTGACCTCTTCTATACAGCTCCTTATTTACATTCTTCCTAAAGCTACATGAATAACTGTTTTCCCAATCTGTTATCATCCATTCTGTACACAAGTCCAAAAAAATAGCAATTTTATTATTCTTATAGTTTCAGTTATATCACTGTTCATTTTCAAGTGTTCTCTTGTTTTTATTTTTCTCTTATTTATTCATTCCGCCATTCCATTAGGCCGTCCTTTGATTACATGAAACAGTTTTCTTCCTCTTGTCTTCCCAAACCTTCTTGATTTCTTCTTGTATTTCTATGGAAATTTACCATCAAATATTTGTTTCCTAAATTCCCTTTCTTTTTGCAATTTCTTCTTTTTAAAAATGTTAAGTTGTTGCAAATCGTGTTCGCCTTCCTTGAAAATTGTTGGTTTGACGTTCTTATTTGCATAATGTTCAAAAATGTGTTTTGCTAAACTGTCATTTTCCATTCTGTACAGGTGACCAAACAATCTTAATCTTCTTTTTCCGAAACCATTACTTTTTTGATACTTTGTATAAATCTTGTTCTGGTCTCACTTTGTATGTGCCATTCTCCCAAAAAGTCTGATAATTTTCCATAAATACATGCATAACACCACCAGCACGAATAGAAATTCACGCCCCTGAAACTGTCGACCACCACAGCACAGCGCAACGATCCCCGAGTCCAATTAGTCGGGGGCTGTGATTTCTACTTCTTTTGAATATCTAAGTTATGATGACTGCCAGAAGCAGACCTTCCATGCCCTGACGAAGGCCACTGTAATTTGGCCGCAACCTCTGCTTTGTTTTAGTAATAGGTTTCTGTTTGGCTTATTCTTCTATCTGAGAAGGTATCCAAACTCTCTGCTGCATATTACAGTAAGCTGCTGGAAGGATTACAGTCTCCTAGATAGTGACATTTTTTGTATATATTCATGGTTGCGTGATAAGTTTTTTCCATTCTCTGAACTCGTGCCTTCATGCTCTTCTTCTGTACCGCTGTTACTATTATTTCGTACTTCACGTAAGTATTTTTTTGATTTGTTGACTCTTTTGATCCTTTTGATTTTGGATATTTTAATCTCAGCATTGTTGGCACTAGTGATCCATTCTGCTGTTTCATTGGAAACCTTCCGGCCTGTTATTATTATTATTTATATTATTATTAGTAGTAGTAGTCGTATTAATTAAGTCCGCCTGTCAAGATTTTCACACCCGTGCAACGACTTTCACACACGCGTACTGATTGCCGTTTGTTTACACGCCCGCGGCCTTGTCGGGAAGGATGTTGTCAAAGGATGCTCAGTGCTGACAACCGCTGTACTTAGGAAGTAATGAATGAGTGGTGCTTCCAAAGCTGGAGAGACAAGCAAGAGGGGGTATGGGGGAGTAATCACCTAGGTTAGAAGCCGCGAAACGGCCCTAGGCCTTTAGTTTCGTGTGTAAAGACGATTGCTCTGGACTGGTTCTTGCCGTGCGGGCGGTTAGGATAGGATCTGGACGAGACCAGTTATATAGGGACAAGCAAAGTTTAGAAGCCCCATGTTAGAAGCCGCGAAGCGGCCCTAGGCTTCAACTTTCGTGTGGAAACACGAGTGGTCTGGTCCGGTTCTTGCCGTGAGGACGTTTAGGATAGGACCTGGACAAGACCATTGGTCGTGGTTGGTAACAGATTATGATTAACATTATTGACGGGAACGAGATCACGTGCCACTTCTCATTGACCAATAGGAATTCAAGTAGGTACTTCAGAAATGAACATGGCGTGTAACAGTCTTCATTAGGTTTAAAAGTAAATGTATTTCTTCAGACGGGTTGGTGGGTTCCTGGACATCGCAATGAACACATCTCTCCTCTGAGATGATCTCCAAGTAAGATTTCATTAATTTCCACTTGATATAACATTAAAGATAAGATGACAGCCGGGATGAAGTAATAACGCGAATTTTTCCAATATTGGAAGACGTTAAGGCAGTTCTTCTTGTTGTTTCAATAGGCTTTCATTCTTTCCAAGAAGGCTTCTTTACGTTCTTCCGACCACTTTGGTCTGTACTCTTTTTGTCGTCGTTGTTCTTTGTCTCTTTCTAGGATGTCTAACTTATGTTTGCGTTTTTGGGTCCTTTCAAAGTTGCTTAAGCCAGGGTCTTGAGTTCTTTCAGTGAACTTACATAATCTGTTATCCTTTTTGTCAATCGATTTTCCGCTAATCTAGTCAGATGGCCGAATAATAATTTCATTCATCTTTTCCTAATGTCAATTTCGATGTTTGAGAACTTTTCTGTTGTAACCTGTACCCGTCTTGGCTGTATCTTGGTCCTAATGATCTTCCTCTCTTCTCTTTTGATTTCTTCAAGCTCTCATTTTCTGCTGAATGACTGTGTCGTAACGCCAATTTTTTGTATGGCTTGGAATGGATTTTCTAATTATTATTGTTGTTTTATTATTATTTCCCTCTGTGGATCAGTGGTAGAGTGTCAGCCCCCGGATCCCAAGGTCGCGGGTGCAAACCCAGTAGGATTCTTGAAGAGCGAAAAGGAGTGTTGGACGCTCCATGTCGACATGTAAAGTATCTGAGGTATGCATTCCGTCTAATTAAAACTAAGTCGCCGATTCTAGTACAGTAAAAAAACATGCCTTCACTCCATCACGTTGTTGGTGTGGCCCACTTCTTGATGACTACGCACTGTGAGGAATGTAGTCACTACTCAGTGTTTCTTTGGTGGTGGTGGTGGTGTGTACTCGGCTGTGGTGTGTACTGGCAAAAACACAAAAACTCAGAACTCGAGTCGAAAGCATTAAAAAGACGTGACTAAAATTTTTGACCACCGAACGAGCTCAAGGCCCAGTGTGGCGAGTGTACCTCTAAGTGCACTGTCATGAAGACAATAATCACCACCACCACCTGTCGTGAAGAGAATCATCCGCGGTTTACCATTTTCCGACCAGGTAAATGCAGGGAGCTGTATCATAACAAAGGTTAATTAAGCCTACAGCTTCTTCCCTCCCACTACTATCCCTTTCCTATCCTATGTCGCCGAAAACCCATATGACTTGATGCAGCTTTCAACTGCTTGCAAGAAACTCACGACCCACTCGGGAATCGAACCCAGGACCTTCCTTACTGAAGGTCGCAACGCTGACTATCGAGGCAAGGAATCGAACAATTATTATTATTATTATTATTATTATTATTATTATTATTATTATTATTATTATTATTATTATTATTATTATTATTATTACTACTATTATACCAGTGGTACACATTCCCCAGCTATTTAAACTGCGCGCCTTCTCTACGGTCATCTATGACAACTGTCTTGTACTTGCAAACTCCCAACAAAATTCATCTTCTTCTGTTAGATGGCTCTACCATCGATTTATTAGTGCACTCTTATGGACTTAAAACTAACCTGGAGCTTAAGAGATTTCATTTTTTTTATTGGTAAACCTTTTACTGTGGATTGTTTTTTGTTAGTGCACCAAAGTTGTCAACACTTCAGCTGGTTCCTCCTCGATTGTAATCAACCTATTAGATACTTTGAAATATGTTCTCTAGCCAATTAAAACCGGCGGGGGGGGGGGGGTGTACAGTCATCCAGCCTAAGATACTAGGATACCTTAGGGTACTATAAGAGCAGGGTTGTCTGAATTGCCCCAGTGCTTGGGAGTACGGCTTGTCCGAAGGGAGGCAGGGGCGAGGCCTCCGGGAGGGAAATCTAGTGGCACATCTGCGTTTACTTTGAGGGGAAGGTTTCAAGCTCTCTTCTTTTAATTTAATTTTGTAAACTGGTTCCGGTAAGTCTGAGGACTCTCGTTCTATTCCCTACTGGGAAGTATGCAATGTATGGGAACAAAGAGTGGCGATCCTCTGTCGTTTCCCATTCAACCTTGCACTGGGTGACTAAAGTTTTCAAGACTCAAAATGTCGTTAACCTCGTCTCGGTCTTTAATGTTTCTTCTTTAGTCATACCTTGCAGTATAGGATTAGCCTCTGTATCATTGGGCCATAAGCCCACGTAGGGTTTTAACAATTTCTATAAGCAGTGCTGGTGTTCCGCCTCCTTGCCTTTTGTTTATGGCCTGTTATGTGCAACCTGTTCTTTTAAAATTAAGGTCACGTAGTATGGGCAATTATGCCCCAGTTTGTTTATTTCTGAGTGTAAAGTTTTCCTTGTGTTGAGCAAGAGATAAGCCCACATCGGGGCAACTGTGTATAATACTATAATGTGAGGTCAACCGACAGGTTGTCAGGTGGAATTTTAGTACACCATAAGAAGGTGATGCCTCTGCGAGGATAGACTCTGGCATTTTGGATCTCAGACTCCTGAGTAGTGGGAGCAAATCGTGCTCTTGTAAAACATTGTAGCTGTCAAGAGCTGGTATTATCACAAGGTTTGTACCTGGTTTTCGAACTTCTAAGTCAATTATATTGTTACAGATGACGTGCTCATTAATAACCCGTGCTAGTTGTTTGTTATTCATTCAGATTTTCTATCTGTCAATTTTAACAATAGGAAACAAATAAAATGTCCAAATTTGCTGTGTTAAGTTCTGCTTTAGTTAATTCATTGACCAGCCATTCAATGCAAGCGCTTCTTATTCCTCTGTGAACCACGGACACCCCGGACAAATTATTATTATTATTATTATTATTATTATTATTATTATTATTATTATTATTATTATTATTATTATTACACTTTTCAATTATCTAAATTCCCACTAATGCATACATACGTTTTCTGTGTTGTTTGCATAGGACAGGGCTCGAAGTAGGGAGGTATCGGTCGTAGCATTAATTAGCATACAGTCCCTTTATTTGCCCGGCAAGAAAATGGGTAACAAAAGAAAAAGTGTTCTTCATGATTTCATGAACTTGGGGTTCGAACTCGACATTTCCCGAATGCACGACCCTTGCTGTCAGAAGTGCATAATGGAGAAAACTTGTGACGAGAGGTTAAGAAACAAATATGTTATGATGTATAGAGATGTGTATTTTTATTGCTCGTCGGGACCGATACTTCCAGCTTGTTCTATAGGAGATAATAAAGTTAAAGCTAATCTCTCAGAGTGGCAATAATTTTACAGTTTTACAAGCTATACTGGGCCTTTCATCACACTGAACGTTCCTCTCGCATTTCATTTTTATCTCCCATATAAACGAGGGTGAAGATATTTAGTTGATTCTTTATGTCTATAAACATGCTGTTTCTAATGGATCTTGCTAATAAAGAGGTGATTTTATACGACCATGAAAGAAGGAAGAATTTCCCATCACCATACTATTTAGTATGTTAATATTCTCTTGTAATAACAGTCCATTCTAAAATCACTTGTTGTTGTGATGCCTGAAGGAAAAGTTACAAGAATGTCCTGTGAACTCGATGCGGCTACGAGAACCCGCGCGCCAGTCATTCGAGTGTTACGACGAACCAGGAAAACACAATCGACTTGTGAAACTCTGCTAATATATGCACACTGTTCTTATATTTAGTCACCTATATCCAAATAAACAACAACTTCATCGGTAGCCCATAATTCCTGATAGATTCCAGCAAGTTGATGGTTTAATAACATTATTTTAAAGATTAATTTCAGTCTATGAATTATTCCAACCACAAACTATTTATAAACTGCGAGTCTCTGCACTTTAGGAACTGGTATTTACCGTTTGAAGTCACGCTTCGTGCTAGAAGTGTATCGTTTAGATTTTGTAACTCATGACAACACACGCGCTCCGTATCAGTTGGCGTTCATCTTTACACCATGTAATACTAATGTTTCTGCCTAATTTAATATATTTAACGGATGGTTCTTCCTCGTCGCTATCAGACTCTGTAGAGTTCTTATTGACTTCGAAGCACTATGGTTTCAGTTCATGTTGACTGTCTGTGTGTTGCTTAGAGGCCGGGACAGGAAAGATGCACCCACTGAAGATTCGTGATTTCTCATCTCAGTCCTTGATTGTTTTAACATACATTTGTCGTATGGTTGGGGGTCATCCGAAAATTTGTGTGACGTAACGTGACAAAATATGTGACGGAAGTGTAACTATAGCAACCGTGCAGGTGACGATGTAAAGAATGGACGGATGTATCAGACAATGTTACCTAGCAACCGTGCAGGCTGTGATGTAAGATATGGTTGGATGGTCAGACAATGTTATCTAGTAACCGTGCAGGCTGTGATGTAAGGTATGGATGGATGGTGAGATAATGTTACCTAGCAACCGTGCAGGCTGTGATGTAAGGTACGGATGGATGGTGAGATAATGTTACCTAGCAACCGTGCAGGCTGTGATGTAAGGTACGGATGGTTGGTCAGACAATGTTACCTAGTAACCGTGCAGGCTGTGATGTAAGGTATTGATGAATGGTCAGACAATGTTACCTAGCAACCGTGCAGGCTGTGATGTAAGGTATGGATGGATGGTCAGACAATGTTACCTAGTAACCGTGCTGGCTGTGATGTAAGGTACGGATGGTTGGTCAGACAATGTTACCTAGTAACCGTGCAGGCTGTGATGTAAGGTATGGATGGATGGTCAGACAATGTTACCTAGTAACCGTGCAGGCTGTGATGTAAGGTATGGATGGATGGTGAGATAATGTTACCTAGCAAACGTGCAGGCTGTGATGTAAGGTACGGATGGATGGTCAGACAATG
This sequence comes from Anabrus simplex, assembly GCF_040414725.1. Taxonomy (NCBI): domain Eukaryota; kingdom Metazoa; phylum Arthropoda; class Insecta; order Orthoptera; family Tettigoniidae; genus Anabrus; species Anabrus simplex. The sequence continues at coordinate 517,249,279 of NC_090267.1, forward strand.
TTACCTAGCAACCGTGCAGGCTGTGATGTAAGGTATGGATGGGTGGTCAGACAATGTTACCTAGCAACCGTGCAGGCTGTGATGTAAGGTATGGATGGATGGTGAGATAATGTTACCTAGCAAACGTGCAGGCTGTGATGTAAGGTACGGATGGATGGTCAGACAATGTTACCTAGCAAACGTGCAGGCTGTGATGTAAGGTACGGATGGATGGTGAGATAATGTTACCTAGCAAACGTGCAGGCTGTGATGTAAGGTATGGATGGATGGTCAGACAATGTTACCTAGCAACCGTGCAGGCTGTGATGTAAGGTATGGATGGGTGGTCAGACAATGTTACCTAGCAACCGTGCAGGCTGTGATGTAAGGTATGGATGGATGGTGAGATAATGTTACCTAGCAAACGTGCAGGCTGTGATGTAAGGTATGGATGGATGGTGAGATAATGTTACCTAGCAAACGTGCAGGCTGTGATGTAAGGTATGGATGGATGGTCAGACAATGTTACCTAGCAACCGTGCAGACTGTCTTACGGCTGGTTGTCATCTGAAATTAGCAGCCGTTGATGGATGGGCATGACCGGGAGACATGTTTATGATCATTTCATTTTTGCAAAGGGGAAAGTGGTTTCTTTTTATTAGGATTAGGATTTTCGTCTTTAAAATTTCCAGTGACGTCTCCCAATTCCCTGACCAGATATCTCTAAATACAGGCATAATCACACTTGTCAGTTTCAACAGCAAGATGTACTCGTGGCTGGATAGCAAAGCAATGTCAGAAAGTCGATACAATTACTACAAAATACCACTTTTTTTACTAAAAGAAAAATATTATTTGCTTCTTCATGAATAAGAAACTCTAAAACCAGGAAAGTGAAGGAATTCTGCTAGAAGCGCACCTTGAAATGTGAATAATGCTTCTTCCTAATTGACTTTTAATGTCCTTTCCAGGTGTACGAAATAATTACTAATGAAAGAACATCGGTCGGTAATTTGTTTAGGAGCTGCTGCATGGTGTTGTGGTGTCACCAAGTTTAGGAGCTGCTGCATGGTGTTGTGGTGTCACCAAGTTTAGGAGCTGCTGCATGGTGTTGTGGTGTCACCAAGTTTAGGAGCTGCTGCATGGTGTTGTGGTGTCACCAAGCGCGACGCATGACCGTGTTTGTTTAATCAAGCTGCGGGTTCAAAGCGGAGACAGAGGGAGTAGTTCGATTTCACGCCGATCAATGTTATATCTGAAGATAAAATGAGTCAAGAACTCAGTAAGCTGTAGCCTAATAATGCGCCATCTGCTAAAGTAAAAGTAAAAATCTTGAATTGAAACGCAGGCAGTCATAATGGCACCGGGGCTTTACCGTTACTAAGGGCAATACCCCTGCCTCCCCAATGCTGTAAACCTATATAAGTTCGCACGACGTTAAGCACATAGAATGCGTGGTGTAATTAGAGTTGATGTGATGACGGAGAGTTACCGTCAGGTTGCCCATTATTATTATTATTATTATTATTATTATTATTATTATTATTATTATTATTATTATTATTATTATTATTATTATTATTATTATTATGTGCGTATGGACCCAATGGATCACGCAAAACTCTAACGATTCTGTTTTCTGAGTTGCCAAACAGCTCTCATCCTTTGTCCGTGGATCATTTTTCGTTCTTCTGACCACTTTGCTCCAGTCTTCTTTTTCACTTCGTTCTCTGGTTGCAATTTCCATCCATTAACTTTTTTCCTGTAGAGGATTCTGTCCGCGGTATCAGTTGAGTTCATATGGGCTTTTTTCAGATCCTTCTTCACTTCCAGTACCCATGGAATTTTTTTTAGATGTTCTATGTAGGTGAAAATCTTGTGTGTCAGTCTACTTGCCGGCAGTCTGCGAACGTGCCCATAAAATGTCAGACGTCTTTTGCGGATGTCTGCTGCAATGTTGGAAAGCTCTTCTGTCACTTTGCGTGACCTCAGTCTATATCCATATTCGTTTACGGCCATTTGAGACCACGTTAAGCAGCAGTCACACATTACCGAAAGCCTTCTTTGCAGCCCAAAATCTTTGTATTCTTTCTTTGCTCTGTCCATCCCCTGTTCATTTTCTGTTCGTCATGGAAGCCTGATCACTGATCTATACATTGTTCGGTTTAGGATGTCTTCCTGATCTAATCCAGACTGCTCAAGATCTTTTCTCATCTCCCTGGAGCACTTGTCGGAAACTATAGGCCTACTGTCAAGTGTTTAAAAAATCCTCTCATCTATTCTAAACAGATGTCCATAAAATTTGAATCTTCTTTTCTTCATTGAGTCAATCAGTCTCTCACTTTCTTGGTATATTTCTCCCCTTCGTCGTAACCTGTACTGGCCATCCACGATTTTCGGACCCATTATCTTGCGGAGGACCTTCCTCTCGGCTTCCCTTAATCCCGACATTCCTGTCATTCACTAACATCCAGACACTCTGTACTGTAGTGCCATCTTCTCTCGCCTGGTGAAGTCTGCTTCTCTCTCGCTACCTGAGGTACACTCTTTCCATCTCTGTCTTCAAGTAACGAGGCGCTGTTTTGATATTGGTCATATATTTGGTTATTATTATTATTATTATTATTATTATTATTATTATTATTAATATTATCTGATTGTAGCCTGTTTCCGATATGAAAACACAGAGTTGATGAGGTTCAAGAGCAAGATAGGACAACTTCTTGGGAGCGTGGTGGGTACGTGGGTGGGCTGTGGGGGGAAAAGATTGGAATGAAATCAGGACCAACTTGGTGAAATATTGCAGGGCGGTTCCCGCCCACAATTTGATCATTCCAAATCGGAAAGTGGTAAAGACGGAAAACTTTCTGCGGAATCGATATTTTTTTTCTTTTTACTAACCGTGGATTGTCATTTTCAATCATCTGGTAGAACAGCCGGTCTGGTGGCCAAAGTGTCTGACACCGTAGTTCCCTCGTCCGAGTTCTATTGGTGGTAAAAATGTCACCATCAGAATGTTGGCCGGGACGATAGGAGAGCTCTAATCACTAGATTGCGCGGCTGGATTCAATTCGAAACCTTTATGCAGTGCTCCTACGTTTGTTGGATGGAGACGTTAAGCCTTTGGCACACTCCTTGATGCTATATGCCCTCGTCTCGTTATCATCAGCACGCACGCAGACGAGCAGGTCGTCCATCGGCGTCGATTAGGAAGGCCTGCGGCAGGTCACGTGAAATCATTTAATCAAACGATCTGGTCCAATAGAACATATTTTCTAATAATTAAGAAAAGATGCTTCCGTGTGTTCTTGGAGAGTGATGTTACTCCCCACAGTGGTACCTCGATCAATAAGAAAGTAGACACCGGAAATCTTCACTGGCTTCAGATGGAGAGGATAAGGCACAGAACAAAGAAATTAATTGATAGGAAGATATGACACATCTCCCACAAACGGTGAAATAGAAACCCGAGGCAGGAAAAGGTTTTGATTTCTTCCAAGTTCTGCACAAGAAAGTGTACGCTTCGTATTGAAATATACCGCAATATTCTAGAAAAGCTGCTTTTATAAATTCCCTTGTTGAATGTTCTTCACATCGTGTTATGTTTTATAAGAGACTAGCTGATGTACCCGTGCTTCGCTATGGAATTCTACATTGTATACAGAATTCTAAAGTACACGTTGTGAGCAGGATTGTATTAAATTGCATAGCTCTTAACGTTACCCGAGAAACGCGACGGGGAAGTCACCAAACATATTTTCTCATATGAAGACTGAGTTAGGGAATTTTCACTGAAATGGTAGACCCGCTTGCATACCATCAGTCACAAACAGGTTAGGGAGTTTTCATTATAATGGTAGAAACTCACTCTCCACCTGCCTTTTTATATCCTCAGAAAAAATGTCTTACTGGTTTTCTCAACTGAACTGAACATACATTACAATGACGTCAGTAGGAATGGTGCGATTAAAAGCAATGCTTTCATATGAAATACTCTATCAAATGTAACACCACACATTTTCTCACCTTTAACGAACAGGGCTACACTGCCGATCTAACATTCCAAAGCTGGAATGACCAAGCCGCAGACAGCTGTGATTCGTGAACACTCTTCGTCTTTTTTCGGCGGAAAGAGGGTCGAATAGTGGAGACTCCCAGGGCAAAAACTACGCCCTTTTACTAATCTGTTTCCTAGGAGTACCCGATGAGTCGGAAAATATCAGTTCATTACACTGGCGGCGGAAAAATCTATCTGACATGGAGGCAATTTTTCCTCCCAGCCAGAGGAGAAAACCGGTCTTCACTGATAATTTGGAATAAAATGAATGTAGAATTTAATAAAAGTGAAGAGCAAAAAGCTTTTCAGGGTTGAATTTTGAGTTATTTAGTGAAATGTGGTGCTATAATTTATAATAGGCCTAAATTGTTTCTAGACCAGGCCATACTACTACTACTACTAAGTCAGTCTTGCCTTAATTATGCACACTGCTCATTCAAACAGCGCGTCAGAGTAGGGATCGAATAGTTGGAATACTATTAGGAACCAGTGTGTTACGTACCAGCTGTATCAGAAAATGTATGAACCAGAGAAATGGCATGCTAAAGAAGAATGTTTTCTAACTCCCCGACTTATTTTCCGCCGGTATTCAGTCAGGCGATTATACTGGGTACGCAGAGTAATCCCATCTATCGGAGTTGAGAGGCAGCATAGGAGACAAATAACATCACAACAAACAATGACCAATGTAATGTTATTGTTGATCAATGTTATGCGCTTTCAGTATTGTAGGCCTTCACAATAGTTTTCTTCCGACTCTGAAATACCACTCATCATGGTACGGTAAAACTGATTAAAAGATAAATGATCGGAAATTGTATTCTGTCTAACTTTTGTTATGTAATACTTCGCGACAGGACCAAATTTATAGGTATTTAAAAATTGAATTTTAGGCGCCTTCCCCTAAACTACAATTTCATCCTAAGTGAATAAAATTGTGTATAGCTTAGACTGTAGTGCCTTATTCCCCGACTCTATATACCGATTTTCATTAAATTCTGTTAACCCATTTTCTCGTGGCTCGGCGTCGATATGGACTTAGCAACAAAAATTCAAATTCATGAATATCTGTGTTATCATAGCCGACACGGTAAAAGTGTATAAGACACAAATGGTCGAAAATGTATTTCTATATAACTTTGGTTATGTTGTTTTATCGATATGACCACTAATAACATAAATATTTGAGAATTAAATTTTATACCTTCCCCTAAACTAGCATTTTACTCAGCGTGAATAACATTATTTATAGCCTAGATTGTAGCGACTTATTCCCCGACTTTGCATACCGATTTTCATTAAATTATCTTTAACCGTTTTCTTTTGATGCGTGTACATACATACAGACAGACAGATAGACAGACAGACAGACAGACAGACAGACAGACAGACAGACAGACAGACAGAAATTATGGAAAAGTAAAAAGTGCATTTCCTTGTTACTGTGGACATGGCCGATAAAGAAATACTATTATTTTCAAATTCTGAGCGATGTACAGACAAAACTCTTATTTTATATATATAGATTTGACTAGTTTGAATATACAATGACTGGAATGTTTTTACAGTCAGGTTGCTCTTTTCAGAGTATGATATAAATGGAATGTTATGGTCTACAGGAAGACAGAGGTCCCGATTGTTTGACTCCGTCAAGAAGAGCAAGAGACAGAGAAGACTGGAAGAACCTAGACGAACTTATTTTTTTTGAAATGTAGTACGCGAGTGTATAATGAGAGAGCACAAAAGCCTATTATATGAAGCCAGAAGGCTAACTGACTGACTGACTCACTGACATTAATGTTTACCCACTTCCAGATGAGCTAGCAACTTGATATTTGGCTATCTGATAGCTATTAGGCTGTAACCTAAGGATAAATTCCAAACATTTCAAATTTTTCGTATTTAGCCCCTCCCTATTCAAACAAAATGGCGGCCTCAAGTTTCGAATGTGTTAGAAAAATTAAATTTGCAAAATTATAGCTGTTACCCTGTAACCGACGGAGAAATTATAAAAAGTTCCAATCTTTAACTTTCTAGCCCCCCCCCCCCCCCCCAAATCGAAATATTTAGGCAATTTTCATCCTGGTGCAGGCCTTCCTTTGGAGGTATTTTGTGCCTAAACTGTAATTTATATCAAAAAATGGATTACACTTTTGGTCCCTGGAATGAACAGATCTACAGGTTTGGTCCTATGACTTTTTTTTCGTATCTCGACTCTTTCTATATTAGATCGAACTTCATCTTCCGATTTTGGTTCAATTTTGTTTCTTGTCCATATATTACTCCATTGCTTGAAACACTTATAAGTGAGGTAGGATCACGAAATTCAGCAGGCCCCTTGCCTCATCCATTAGCCATAAGTAAACCGACTTTCATTATTCTAGCTGCCATGAAGGTATGGGACAATTTCTAAAGTTTCTAAAGCAATCTAAGGGGTAGCCGCTGGTGATAAGACAAAACGTCAAAGAACCAAAATTACAGATCGTTTCGATACGCCTGACAAGGTACAAGACTGTAGCTGTCGGATACGTTGGCAAAATAATTTCTCAACTTCCGAAAAACGTACGGAATTTGACATAGATCGAAATATTTACCTCTATATATGCCATAAATAGCCGAGATACGATAAAATGACTCAGGAGCAAACATGTAGGCAACTAAAGGGGCCGTCTGGTGCCGCAATCCGTTTGTTGATAGGACCAACCGTTCCGCCACAGTAAATTTCCAAATGAAGGTCTGCACTTATAAACGTGCACACCTTCAACGCTTATCTATATATATATATATATTCAGTAGAATGTCTGTCTGTCTGTCTGTCTGTCTGTCTGTCTGTCTGTCTGTCTGTCTGTCTGTCTGTCTGTCTGTCTGTCTGTCTGTCTGTCTGTCTGTCTGTCTGTCTGTCTGTCTGTCTGTCTGTCTGTCTGTCCCTTATACAAATCCATACCGTTCTACCAGTTTGAACCAAATTTTGTATACTTAACTTCTACGACCCTGCAGGTAACCCCATCTACAAGAAATTTCAACATCCCTCTCCATTCCCTAGATTTAGGCCCTTTGGTACATTAACATAGGCTAATATAGGCGAAATATTCAATTTGCCATACAAGGACGAGACCAAGCTCATTTTGAGCCTCACGACGTGCAGAACAAAACTTGGTAGGGCCCCACGGGTCCCGAAACGATGTTTTAAGGGCCGAAAACCAACCGTTTTGGAGATATTGTCATCACACTTCCCCGCTCTAGGAAATGGATGAAGAAATGACCATCAGTAACCATGATAATGTCACCTCAAGGATTCTGCAATAGAATACAGGCCTGATGTTCGAAGTAGGCAAGTGCGTAAACGTAGGCTGGGCTAAGGAGAGATTCCGCTACACAGATGACTCTCGGAAAAAGCACTGTGGGGTAAGCCACTCCTAGGGGTTGTGGTTGGGAGGCGGTGGCATATATAAAAATAATCGAAAATAGTTCGAAACCGTAGGTTTCGGGGTCGCTGAGATGTAAAGTGACACTTGTCGTTTAAGTCCAAGTTCACCCACATTGGCACAGGGGTGAGAAGGGGAGAAAAAGAAACTATCCAAAATAACGAAACAAACAAACAAACAAACAAACAAAATGACTGGGGACAGGACTCCTCCAACACCGTGACACTTTGGATGCCATTTAAGTCATAGCTCAAGACCAGCGGGAATAGAGGTTGAGAAGGGTTGAACAAAGGAAGTCCAAAATGACCGAGATGTATGTGTTATATTCCAGCATAGCTCTCAACTAAAACTGGTGCGCACATAACTTACTATACTGTCTAGAGAAAAAGTACGTGGGGTAAGACTCCCCTGGCGGAGGGAAAAATACTAAACAATAATCGAACACGACGAATATTACTGCCAAATCCATAACTTTTGGGGTCACTTGAATAAATACTGACACTCCGAATGCCTTAAAGTTGAAGGTCAAACCCCATCACATACCGGGCGAGTTGGCCGTGCGGTTTGGAGCACGCAGCTGTGAGGTAGAATCCGGGAGATAGTGGGTTCGAACCCCACTGTCGGCAACCCTGAAGATGGCTTTCCGTGGTTTCCCATTTTCACACCAGGCAAATGCTGGAGCTGTACCTTAATTAAGACCACGGCCGCTTCCTTCCCATTCCTAGGCCTTTCCTGTCCCATCGTCGCCATAAGACCTACCTGTGTCAGTGTGACGTAAAGCAACTAGCAAAAAAAGCCATCACTGCTCTCAGCCAAACTTGATACAGATATGAGTTACTATCTTGAAAATATACCGTAGGGGTAAGACACCCCTGGGGGGGGGGGGCATGAAAAATAATCGAAAACAGCCGATGTTAGTGTCGAATCCATAGTTTCTGGGGTCGCTGAAATGAATAGTGGCACTCTGGATGTCGTAGTTCAGCACTCATCCGCATGGTGATTGAGAAGGGGTAATAAAGAAAATGTCTAAATTCATCGAGATTAATGTTTTTTACAGTTTTCGGTGTCGATCGGCTGATTGGTGACATTCCCCGTGACAGCTGGAATTGTGTACATCATATTTATAATGCGACGCGAAAATACATTTCGTTATAACTTATTTTTTATCATTTGTTTGAAAGGATCAACTACTTCCCAGACAATCTGGGCTGCCACAAGGAAATACTTCAAGGCGAAACAGAATAAGCTAGAACGTACAATTATACACATAACGATATTTCGAAATTTGCAAAGGAGTTCATTAACAATCAACGTCACAATTAAGAAAAGTTATAAAAAGAACAGGTCATACAAATCCTAAAAGTAAAAGGTGTGAAAGAGGGAATTACCAAAATTGTTCGCGTGTATAGTACCTTCCAAAATAGTTCTAGACCAAACTTCGTACAAATACGAATTACTATCTCGAAAAGATACTGGAAGAGTAAAAAACCTTCTAGCATATCTAGGGGAGGGGATGGCGTACAAGAATAATCGAACATGATGAATATTAGCGCCGAATCCATAGTTTCCGCGGTTACTGAGTTGGATTGCGGCACTCTGGATGTCGTTTAAGTTCCAGTTCAGCTGCGTAGGCATGGCGAAAAGCGATGATGAGTAAAATGTCTAAACTTACCTATGTTAATTTAATTAACGAGAAACAAAACAATCTGTAAGACTTGAAATTAAACACATAACAGTAACTTTTAAACTATAAAATAGTTCTTAATCAGTCAAAGTCACACTTCACACATCATTAACAAGTAATAAAATACCTAAAAGTAAACAATCAGTGAAATGCCCGGGCAGTGCCGAGTAATATAACTAGTCTATATTATATAAAACCGTGCGGCTGACTGACTGACATTAAAGATTTTCCACTTGCAGATCAGGTCGAAACTCGAAATTTATCATTGTCATAGGTATTAGGCTGTAACCTATGGAAATGTTCCAAAAGTTCAATTTTTGTTATTTTTACTTCCCTTCCCTTAAAGTAATTGGTGGACGATATGTTGCAGTGTGCCAGAAAATTTGGCACCGACGGAGAAATTCCAAAAATGTTCCAATGTTACACTTTTTACCTCCAAAAATTGTCGAAAAGTGGAGGCAATTTTCACGACGGTGCCGACCATTGTTTCGAGGTTTTCGTGGCTAAACGGTAAGTCGTATCGCCAAATGGACAAAACATTGGGAACACATGAAACAGGCCATACAAATCCCAAAAGTAAAAGTTGTGAAAGAGGGAATTACCAAAATTGTAGATGTACGTGTGTATAGTATCTTCCAGAACCGGGCAATAATATCGTAAAGAGACAAGCAAATCCCGTGGTGCTACAGCCCTGGTGAACGTTGGACTACCAAGTCACCGCTATTCAGTCTGAAGGCCTGCATACTGCGAGCTGAGACGTTGTCAGCGAGACGAACCCTCATAGCAGTTACTTTTCACTTTCTAGGCCGGAACCGCTATTTCATCGCCAATAGCTCCTCAATAGGCTGAGTGGAGCAGGCCTTCGAGTAACATTTATTATCATAACTTAGGCAACATCTAATTACTGGGAAAGCAGAATGAAGTTTATACAAAATAAGGAGTGGATCTGTTCATTTGACCGTGGCGCACTCTTGTAGAAATGAATCAGCATACGGTACAGTAGTTTGTTCATCTGGAAATACTTCAGCCAGTGTTAGGTTTGTGCTTTGTAAAGTATGTGTACGCTAAGCGAAATCACACATTTTCCTAGAAGTACTGTCATATACTGTTATTTCCTTCACTATGAACGATTCTATTGGAGAGTCAGGAGCGGAAATCTTAAAAATATCTAGGGAAATATTATATATTTCTAAAAAAATTAGAGAATGCAGTTATAAATCCTTTCTTTTGCTAGAAGCTTATGATCATTCTTCCATACGTAGGTTTTATAACTATTTATTTTCTAAGAATAACTGAAAGTATGTTATAACATTACAGTATTAAATGTTATTAATAGGCCTACATTCATTCAACAAAATAATGTACGACAATATTACAGAGAGTTCAAGACATTTTCTAAAAACGGATAAAAGGTGAAACATTTCACAAACACTAATACCAATAATAATTTTATTTGCTTTACGTCCCACTATCTACTGTTACCGTTTCCGGTGACGCCGAGGTGCCGGAATTTAGTCCCAAATGAGTTCTTTCATGTACCAGTAGATCTACCGACACGAGGCTGACGTATACCACCGGACTGAGCCAGGATCGAACCTGCCAAGTTGGGGCTCAACCATCAGAGCCACTCAGCCACTGGCGGGGGAAATTCTACATTACAGTCACTGAAGTGTCCTAACAAAGTGTTTCTTCTGATGCAGCGCAGTGAACTTCAATGAGCTATCCCATCAGCTGAGGTTCTTGCTAACCTGTCCACCCTCTCATTTCCAACAGTGGCCTTTTACCCAACTAAAAGAGATATGTAAGTTGCTGGTTTAGATTAAATTCCTAATGTTTGAGGCCAGTGGGTGTAGGTTATGGCCTCTCATGGCGTTGATGGAATATCGAGAATCACTGGACATTTGAACACTTTAATTTTTGTAAGCACCATATTCCTGCCTTTTTATGGCGAACAGTTTCGCTTGAAAAACGGTGGTAGAAGATGCTAACCTCTACCCCCTATTCAAAAATTCTGAATTTTTAATATACACAACGAATGAGTATCCCACACTGGCCGTTTCGAGGTCTGAGGCCCCTCAGTGTACACGAGGCAGTGATGTAGGCCTATATTGCTGCAGAGGGTTACAAGTAAGCACTTATCGTTCAAGCCAGGATGGACTGACACCAAAAACTGACGCTGTAATCTTTCTTTAAATTAGTAAGTATTTCCTTAACACAGTGGTCAGATACAAAGGTTCAATCCCAGCGATTATCAGCGCTATTTCAGTGGACATAGTGCGACAGCCACGCAGGTTGTAAACGACGCTGGGGTAGGAAAGGGCTAGGACAGTGATGATATACGTGCGGCATTCATCTGCGTGATTATGGAAAGCCAAGCAAAACCTTGCTCACACAGGAATTCGAACCCATCATCTCCCGAACGTAGGCTCACAACTACAGGACCTATACTACGTAGCTCTGAACTTCAATTTTTGCACTATCCTCCTTTCTACGACGAAGTCATCAGTTGCGGTATTGAACCTTTGACTTACCATTCCATCGTTGGTCGGCCACAGCTGCTACGGTAGAGCAATATTGAACTTTTAAATATTGGGGTCTTGCGGGAATGTTTCGGTCACGATCTTAACCAAACGAGGGGGTTCAGAAGAGAGCCTAACTACTTGAAATGAGGAGCAAATATGTGCTTACTAACTTTTATTGAATTCTTAATTGCACAAAAACATTTTTTATTTTATATAAATAATTGACCAAAAATTTATTATTAATTAATAAATGTGTCAGACGCAGTCACATTGCACAGCGTTAATTCATTTATTACAATATCGAAGAATTTTTCTTCGGGGAAAGTAAGAACCTCATAAATTAGTGGACAGCGAAACTGAAAATGTGAAACGATAACTGAGAATTAATCCACACGATCCCTGGAAAATCTGGCCTTCAACAAGTAGAACGCCTGATTTACTCTTAAATAAGGTTATCCACCAGTCGAATACCCTTTAGGATACGGAACACCCGCCGAATGGACCCTTAATCGAACCAAATTGACTATCAGTTGCTTTGGGTTGGTTGCGAAATATTATTGGAAAGCATGGTGTTCACTACAAGTTAGTAGCAGCACTCACAATTGAAACAAAATTCCACCATGTATTTGTCATTTCATGACACCCTTAAGTGTAAAATAATCCCGATGCTGAACGTGCATCACCCAAACAGCTGTTCAGAAGGGACCAACAACAACACGATCCGAGAGGACCTTACGTTACGTCGTTCTGAAGGAACAAAACTGCGAAATGCAGGAAACACTTATTCATCACGCATTTAGAAGAAATGCCAAACACTGGAGTTAAATAAAATGTGGTAAATCACTTGAAAAATATTATTATCAAACCGACTTTCAGGTTATAAATGGTTACGTTACGTTTAATAAAATTACAAGTCCAAATAGTAAAATAAAACAACATTATAGAATTCTTTCCTATTTAACAATGACTACCATCACAGATCCATCTACTTATTGTTTGTCCCAACACACTACCTACAAAGTTATCAATTGACCAAACTCAACTACGTATAAAAATGAAAGAACGACAAAGATTGAAAAATAAAATATATTACCGGCTGACGAATCGCATCCGCATTCGTAACTCAAGTCTCACACACATACGCTGAGTGTCAGCACGCACACTGCCAAAGCAAAAACGGACGTCAAACGACAAAACAATTAGGTTCGAAAAATAAAATAAAATACTGAAGTTCATTGAACTCAAACACTTATGGCGAACTGCAGTAAATATTCAATCACCGCTAGCTCAGTTCCCAATATTGGACAGCCCTCATATGCCGATAGTGGTTCCATAATCTTAGGTAAACACCTTCCAGCTGTTGAGGGCTCCACGCCAGCTTGGCCTCGATATTACTGAGCTAACACACTTCGCATTGCATACACTACTGCGGACACTATCATCGCTCAAGTCACTTCGCAAAAACATCTAATCTAAGACTTGAGTATGTACAGCTGACATCCCAGACCTATCGTCGGGCCAACCTAATGTCTGTACACCCTAACACTAACCTCTTTGTACACATACTTTCCTAATTCTATCGTTGAGCGTGAACTAGGACGTCTCATCATCAGTATATTCCTAGGATAACATGTGACGTCCTAAATGTATTGTCGAGCGGAAACTGGGTAGTATACGCTTCCTCTAGCATACCAGGTGAAATCGTAACTTCAAACAAACTCTTAGATATTTCGGTTGTAAATCTGGTCGAAACTAATAACACACAACCAAACGAATCTTGCAATAGAATGAACGCAAGTCGGGAAATGCAATAAGTCCCTATCTTGTTACTAAACGTAAAATTGAAAATTAATATCGCGTGATGAGCAATCCACAACTCAAGCACGATCCCAGCATGCGCAATGAAGTTTGGAAGAATAATAATAATAAAAACTTCCAACACACGTCTAACACTACTTGACTGTCGCCAAATAATAACCATCACCACCGCTTAAATCCACACGGCAGTTTTAGGGTGAAGCCCTCAAATCGCCTACAGTCATTTTTCCAAATATTCATATCCATGACTATCTAGTGAAACGAAACCCAATGAATCTACACAGCCAAACATATCGCTTTAAAACGTTCAATATCTCATCCCACAAATGTTTCCGATTTAATGATAAACTACCGCCTTGTAATTTATGAACTTTACTGATTAGAAACTTGTCATTACTGTCAAATAACACCAACCGTGTATTTAAAATGCTGTTCTATCCTTGAGGTCATATTATTCTAATATTCATTATACTGACTTTACGTAACTAGTCACTTGATTTTTACTACCAAGATTTACAATCTTCACCAGAATCGTTTTTCACTTGGGATCTTACTTGAAATTTACTGTGCCTCACACAATAGTCATCTCGAACCAACCTTCTCCAGGTCTCAGTTTTCGGATTGTTAGCGGAATACACTACAGCCTGCCACATAAATATCACATTTAATATACAGCTTGTCTCAAAAATTCTTCGCTGTCGGCAAATATAGCCTGTCTTAAAAATTCATTCTCATCGCCTTTTCAGGGCGGTATTATATGACAAATACAGTCTCCCTCTGCCTTCAACATTTCTACAACTCTTATCTCCACATATATAAATTCTTCGCTCTCAGTCCATTTTCTTATATTTCAAGACTTTTCGAACCTCAATCCTCTTGTGACAAACAACTTTTATAAAAATATCTTTTTATTTTACTGTTACTACAACTTTCGGATCTTGAGAATACAACAACACACCGTGATTTTCCATATCATCGACATACACGATGTCACATAATTTTACTTCCCATGAATAAAACATAACTTTATCGGATTTCACTGGAATTTTCTAGACACCCGCAAACCTTGTAGAACATACCTGTTAAATCCACTTTTAACATAGAAAATTTTATCCCGCGGTAAACATTATTATTATTATTATTATTATTATTATTATTATTATTATTATTGTTGTTGTTATTATTGTTATTATTATTTCGACAAAAAATTTCTGACTTCAACGATATTCGAAATTAAGACATTCGCCACGACTACGTTATCGTTATCACCTTACTAAATTTCCTCACTTCGGACAATATCTCAAAGAATATTAACACAATATTTAAACTTCGCATTTTATAGTTTCTTGTCGTGAATTTTACAGCCCTGAAGAGTTTCACACGACGACCAGAAATATAATACATTCGCCTAATCATCACAAAATATCAACCCAACACACGCAATGAATATTGGTGGGGACAAACAATAATCTAACTACAGCATTGATACAAAATATTCACAGACCTGTGATCGTAGCCATCGTCCTCGATTCTGGCTGCATCTAGCCAGCAGACCTCGTTTATTTAGCCTTCCATAGCTATCTGGGATTTATTCTTATATTTACACAGGTAACTTAAATTACCCAACACTTTACAACGCACTTTCAAAACGTTTACCGGGCGACGAGCATTCTTCTCAAATGACCACGTCCACTGCGTTCGCAAGACTGTCCCCTTCTCGTCCTACTACGGGCCAGGTGTTCCAACAGATAAAAAACCAGACGTCGCAGCTACTTCCAGACTCCTCTTTAACAAACACCCACTGAATACCGAGAGAAATTCAATTACTTTTCACCCACATATCTAAACCTGCAAAGTTCCCATTAGCGGCAGCTCAGAAAATTTCTATCATCTTCCACTTTAACAGTATATTTGAACCATAGACATGGACATGTAATAAGTTACTGGGAGAACAAATCTCCACACTTTTCTGCTGATGAGTGACGTGGGTTTCGCTGCTCCAACAACCAGACAGAGAATGTGAAATGTACGAAGGGAGATTTCTTTTATACCCTATGGGATGACGCTACTCACACCATGAAGCTTGATTGCACAATCTGCTAATTCCGCATCCAATAGACCAATTTTTCTGAAATTTGTTCCATAACTTCGGACAGACTTACGATTTACTACGGTGTTAATTTCATAATTTTCCCATACTCGCAACAGGCGAAATAAATTATTGCTGCCCGGGCGTTTTGCGGGTTTTCTTCGTCTATCGACCTTGGCACGTGTCGCTAGTTCGCGAGCCGGGCGCAAATCTTTCTCTAGGCTTAACTGCATTTATTTTTACCCTCGGTGTTCTGTCTTCCCATAGGGTTTAAAAATAATTTAGATTCTTTATTTCTGGATTTACTGTGTTGCCAAAATCTCTCCTTACGAAGAATTCCTTGAATTTTAAAATTTGTTGAATATTCGAAGTCCACCGAAGTGTCCCGGTGTTTCACGAGTTCACAGCTTGCTTGATGCGGGGAGCTCGATCCCACGAAACAAAGAGGCTCTTGAAATGCTAACATGGCTGCTCTCAAAAAAAGTAGTTTGTAGCTGAAATAAATATTGGGAAAATAAAAAATAATTTTCTCATCGTAGAATTATGGGTTCAGTATAGTGAACTCCTGATGATGATAACAGTTCGCAGCTGTTGGATTTGATTGATGCTTGTTGTTCAAAGGGGCCTAACATGTAGGTCATCGGCTGTTGGCTTTCTTGATCCATCCTTCCGACCTTTTTTCTCTTAAAATAAGATAAAGACACGTTGCGGATTAGGTGGAAAATGCTCTGAAATACGATGTGAAGGAAGGTTCGAGCCCGGGTCAATCCGGTGGAATTTGAAGCTGCTCAGATAGGCCAACATCATGCCGGCACAGTGAAGAACTGATGGGGGAGAATATTTCCACCGCTTGACGTCTCTGAAGAGAAAAACGCAGTCATACTAAAATGGCAGTATGGTCTCAGATGCCATATTGTAGACATTTTAATCTGACGCCGCCTAGACTGCCTTTTCCTCTACCAGACTGCCTGGAACTCTATCGCTCAGCTTTAATTAAGGTAAACACATAATATCTGACCAGAAATGACGACATGAAGTGTCGATTGTTTCCGTCCTTCTGAAATCCGACTTCCTCTGACGGTCAAACGGACGCCGACGCTCTACCTCTGATACACAAATAATAATCGAGTTTGAGAAATTTATCATCCGTTCATCACCACTTTTCATCCATCTAGACAGTACATTTCTGGGGTCTCTGGTGCAACTTTTGTTGAGTTCAACAGAAATGTTAAAGGGCGGATTTTACTCGTTGTGGGCAGGGGAGATAGAATACATGAACAGTTTCCCCTGCGTGTCGTAAAAGGCAACTAAAAGGGCTTTAAACCACGGGTTCTGATCTTCAAAGCGTAGCTTGTTGACCACGGGTCTCCAAGCCGAGCCAGACATTGTTTCCACTTGGGTCGGATTCCTTACATTAACATTTCCTATGAAACGTCCCTTGGCCGACACTTGTTCTCTTCCAATCCCGACCGACGAGGACTAGGAAGTCTCATTTGCACGATCTTCGTCACCCTTCTCTTTATCTTCCTCTTCCATTCATTCTTCCGATTAGTTTTAAGATAGGATGGTCCTTTCCCTGAAAGCCATACTCACAGAATACACCACTCACTAAGCTATGCCGTCTCATCAGCCGCACAAAGCCCGGCTAGATGACTAGACTAGTGGTGTTCTCTTTGACGAGCAATGTGGAGTGGGATCACCGGAACGCAAGCGGAAGTCCCTCATTCATAGCCAGCGGAAGTTGCAAAGTTAGTAGCCATGGCAACGCTGTATCACTCACCAGTTCACTATGAGGCTTTGCTTTCGTTGAAATAACATGCTCACTCTTTCTAACTTTACTTTCAGTCTGCTCGTACTTTTCGATGAAAAATGAACCTTCGGAGCGGGAAATACTCAGTATATGGGCGTCACCTTTGTTAAAAAATTTCGGGTGTTTAGCAATTTCTATCGCCTCGTGAATGATCCTGGGTATAAAATGTTTCTGTTTATAAATGACAGAAGTGCAACAAAAATGATTAGATCATGGCTACCCTCCATAGTTAAGCCATCAACATATTTCTCCGTGACTATGGAGGCCTGGAATGAACTATATTTCTAACAGAGTCTCTCTATCTTGAGTCTGGTTACTATAGAGTGACAGTTGCCAATACATTGTTTTTTACTGCTCTGAAAATGATCCTGGTCGCAGGATCGAAACGCGTCAGCAAATAATTAACATTACGTGACTTAAAATCCCCAAACTAATTATTGTTATGTCATTTAGTCGTCGTAAAAAATCCACGTATTAAAAAAGCTGTTGAATTTGCAACACAGAAATAAAGTTGTCATCAAGTCTCTTGAAGGATGGAGCCGTTACAAACAGAAGTATAGATGTTCCAAAAGACGTGTTAAACATAGCGTTGCGTAAAGAAACAGGTGACTCCTGTAAAGCGACCATCAAACTACTTTCAACAATATAACGAGGACTGAACGGTTTCCGAAGGCACTAAAGAAACAGTATTCTGAATCCTCGAAGAATCAAAGTTAATCAAAACCGCGGCTCCTATGACTCTGGAAGGACATTGATATTAGGTATAGGAAGATTAGAAATATATAGCGTAAAGTTTGAAGACGACCTAGGAATCTCAACTTGTCACATTTCAACAGTCTAGAAAATGAGAGCGAAAGACAGTCTCCAGTAACGACATGAAATATACTGACTCCAAAAAAAGCCCTAAAATGCATAGAAACAAAATCAAACGAGTACCATCATTCAAATATCTCCGTGAAACAGTTTACGTAAACAGAATTTTAAAAAGCCAATGAAATCAGAAATGGAAACAACATTTCGACTCATTAAACTTGAATGTCTGTATGGATTGCAAAAAGTAAATTTGAACATGAAACAGGCATCAGATTGAGCGAACGAAATAGAACGCGTAATCTGAAGGAAAATTCTAGGGGAACGATGTGGACTCTGAAACAAACAACACATAGACATTGACAGTGACATTAACAAACACACCAACATAATGAACTCCGACTGGTAGTCACATTCTGTGGAAACAGGAATAATGCAAACGCCTCATACAGCAATTCTTCGGGTACACCCAAGCAGTTGCAACCTCTGTGTTTGAATGTCATAGCCGGCCCCAAAATATGACGGATCTTGGAGATATTAACGCTACTCTCTCAAAAATTGTCAGTTACTTCACTTTTAATTTCAAAATATTTTAAAAATTACTGCTTGAAAAAAGCACTATCAAAATCCGGTATCAACGTCTGAAATAACGTAGGTAAGAAGGGTGAGGCAGTGTCAAAACACTTGAATTTCTCAGTTGGATGTATGCACTAGAAAAGGACGCCCGTAGAAATATGTGTGTTGGTACTTTGCTTCTGAACCACACACTGAGCTTACCTCAGCTCGTGATCGCAATCAGTGGAGCACAAATAACCTGCTAACTGTATCTATTGATGTAGAAGAGCACTGAAAACATTAAAACTAACTTAGTACACTCGTACGTGCAAAAATGTTGCACGTGGCAAACTATAATTTTAAATCCATTTACATCTATCTTTACAATGTTATGGACACGTTAAGAGTTTAGTTTGAAATTTGTAAAGGAAAACGTAGAAAAATGAATTTTTCGTGAATACTGAAGTATGTTTATATACCTTAAGTTACCTAACAAAACTTTCTTCTTCACGCCATGTATCAAAGTTCAATTCATCCTGCTGCAGCACACCCTATTTCCTTAATTTTTTTTATTTTTTTATTTATTCACGAAGCACAAGATACAGCTACACTGAGCAAATTTCACTTGCACTATCAACAGACTATTTAACAAACGTAAACTTTCATAATAAAATATAACAAACATAAAATATAACAACATCAGGTACACATCCTACTAATAACTGTCCAAATCGAAAACCATGAGAATGTCCATGTTCATAGCCAAGTCGTCGTGGGTCAAGATGGCGGTATAATCCCTTCACATCAACTTACCTTTAAGATACTATTTACAAACCTCTCGAATACACTTTTATTTGATGCTATATCAAGCTCTTGTCTCCTATTAATATGGTTAAAGAGTGTTGGGAGGCGGATTAGGAAAGATCGTTGAAGTATTGAGTGCTGAGTGTGGGGAATGTGGAGAAGATCTTTGGTTCTGGTGGAGCGGGAAGGAACGCGGAGAGAGAATAGAGAAACAAGATATTCCGAGCGGTAATGTCCATTTAAGATCTCGTGGAGGAAACTCAAGTCAGCTACCTGTCGCCTGATGTACAGCGGTGACACATTAATTGCCATTAATACCTGCTGCGTAGACAGATTTCTGAGCTTGGGGTTTCTGTTCCTTACAATTGCAGCAACGAAGGACACTGCTCTGTCTAACTGCTTAGTATTGGAGGGGGCGGCTGTTGTCCAAATCGGAGAGCAGTAGTTTAAGAGAGGTTGAACGATCGTGAGGAAGAAGTGACGAAGAGCAATGGGGTCAGAAATTTCTGTGAAGCGATAGAGAATGCCTAGTAATTTCATAGCCTTGGTTGTATATGTTTCTATATGGGTCTTAAGTTGTAATTTTGTATCGAATATTACACCTAGGTCACGCTGTTGCGTAACCACGGTGATGGGCTTGTCGAGTAGGTAATATGATGTCGGTAGAGGAGATTTACGCAGTGTTATGGTCATGTGGCTGCATTTTTGTGGATTGGGGATAAGTTTCCAAGTACGGCACCAGTTCGAGAGGGCATTAAGTGAGGACTGTAGCAGAGCTGCATCTGCTGGATTCCTGATCTCCCTAAATATCTTGCAGTCGTCAGCAAAGAGTTCGGACGGCAGATCGTCCATAAACAAAGAAAACAGCAAGGGGCCAAGAGTACTGCCTTGTGGGACACCGGAGGTGACTGGTAACCATGAGGATGAAGTGCCTGATATTACCACTCTCTGCCAACGGTTATGTAGGAAGCCAGCAAGAAGGGTCAGAAGACTGCCATGTATATTAAATCGTTCGGAGAGTTTATGGAGCAACAGAGTATGGTCAACAGAATCGAAAGCTTTCGAAATGTCTACGTAGCAGATATCCAGCTGTGATTTAGCTGCAATGGCGTGTGATGCAAAGCTATGCAGAGTGGCCAGGTTTGTTATACAAGAGCCACCTGGTAGAAAACCATGCTGCTTGGTTGAGATATAAAGCAAAGTGAATGCGAGGAGACGCTGGTGTATAATTTTTTCAAAGTTAAAGGGCAGTGTGGGGAGAATAGAAATTGCTCGGTAAGATGAAACATTAAATTTATTGCCTGATTTGAAAAGTGGAACAATATTTGCCTGTTTCCAGGTAATAGGAAAATAGTCCGTGGCGAAACATCTGTTAAATAATTTAGAGAGAGGGACGCAAAGAGTGCTGGCAGAATTGTTTAGGAAAAGAGGACCTATAGTGTCGGCACCGGTAGCTTTGTTGGTACGAACATCCGAGAAACGATCTACACCGTTTTTATTACGGCTAGGGGACTCCACAACTCTACTATCGTGCCCTAGCCGTCCCAATAAAACAGAATCAGGCCAGGCACCAAGCAGGAAGCCGGCCTCCCCATCATGCCAAACATCATCTTAACCGGTGTAGATCTCTCCTTCAGCGATGCAGCTCTACTGGCCTACCTCAAGAACGAAGGAGTTCCAGCAATTAATCTTTCAAGAATCCAAGTTGACTTCACCCCTACTGACAGAGTGCTAATCAAGCTAGCCACAGAACGGGCAGTACACGCAGCCCTCAGATATGGTATATATATCTACGGCAAACCACACCTTGCAGAGCCATGCCCACCGTACATGGCAAACGATCTCGGACCGGACCCGGGAACCCAGCCACCCCAGTCACCTCGAACGCCAACGAAGATACCTCCACCACCCTACACCCCCCCCCCACCATACCTCCCACCACACCAACCGTCAACCCATCCTTTCACCACCCCAGTAACTACCATCACCACCACCCTTGCTACTACCCCCGCCCGAACCGCTCCCCTTACTCCTGTAACTACAACAACCATGGCCCATTCCACTCCCATCATGATGTCTCCCACCACATCAACCCTCCCCAGCCCTACCCGGCCACCAACAACAGAAGAAGAAGTCCACAACAGTGCAATGGAAACAGAACGACCACCACCACCAGCTCCCGAGTCCGAGTCCGGGCCTCAGCGAACTACCCAGTCACCATCACCACCAACTCAAGAAAGCACCAGCAGCTGCGTCATCCGAGGCATCAACCCAGCCATCCCACCGGAGCTCATCCTGCAGGAAATCAGAAACACAGGACTCCAACCAAAGAAAGTCACCAGAATCCAGAATGCAGCCGGGCCGACCTACATGGTGCGACTACATCTCCAGCTTCCCGAAGAGACAGAGCGCCTCATCCAACACGGAATTCAGCTCTTCGGGAAGCAACACCGTGTGGAACCATCTCGCTCCCCACCCAAAACCCAAAACCGCCCAAACCCACCTCGCAACCAACCCCGTCCCCAACACCATCTCCCGAATCCACACCATAATACGAACCTCCTCCACCTTCTACTCACGTCCCTAGCAAATATCACCGCATTTTATCAACAAATCCTTCCCATCCTACTCACTAGTAAGTAAGAAAACTAATGTATAACCTTTGTATTCTATTGTAAACACATGTAACCATTGTAAGAAATTCTTAATAAAAAGCACAAGGGCACATGCTGCACACTTAGCCAAGAGGTCAAACTCCCCATCTCACTAAAACCTAACGCTCCCCCTTTCTAACTTCAAACCATTCCAAATCCCCGAACCCCGCCAAATCTCCTGGCCAGAGAGAAGGCGTTACCTTCTAGGTGGCCCGCCCCTCCCCTTCGGGGAGGGGAATGAAAACATCCCCCTTGGTCCTTGGTTGAAGAAGGTTATGAACTTCACTTGGCGTGGTAGTTATGCTTGATAGGGTTCTGTCTGAAGCGGTACCTGCGGGAGGGAGTGGTTGGTTTTGTAAGGGAGGGGAGAAGTTGGAGAAGTTGGAGAAGAAATACCTGTTGAACAGTTCATTGCGATCGGCGCCATCTGCTGTTGCATCGTTGTGGTTCACGCTGACAGGAATCCGCTCCGTCCTTCTCCGTGTGTTGATGAGACTCCAGTAGCGCTTGGGATTGCTGCGGACGTTTTCAGTGACAGTGTCTACGTGTGTTTTGTAGTCTCTTCTGACCATAAACCTCGCGTGGCGGCGGATTTTAACGAAGGTATTGTGAGTGTGTGGGTTAGGGAAGTCTTTCCACAGGCGCCAAGCTCTCTTCTTATTAAATAGTATCAGTCTGGTCTCTTGTGATATCCAGTGTTGATGTTTGCTAGTAGTAGCCCGTTGTGCAGGTACGAAGTCTTTAATTGCAGCTTGCAGCCAGTCGTACAGCAGGTCAAGAGCCGATTCGATATCAGCTATTTCGAGCAGACTCCAGGGAAGGCATTCCAGGGCACGACACATTGCAGGCCAGTCGGCACGGCGCCAGATGTAGGTAGGGCGGTAGGATGTCCTGCTGTGAGGCTTTGAGGAGGGGTGGGGAAGGAGGAGTGTAGCATCGAGGGACTGGTGGTCGCACAGGACAAGGTTTCTGCCTGGGGTTATTGTTTTAAGTTCTAATGAGGAGAGTATGAAGTCCAGGGTGTTGGGTCCACGGGTTGGGTACATATTAAATTGTTTCAGTCCGAGGCCATTAATAAAACTGTCTATAAAGTATGTGTCACAGTTGTTAGCTGACAGTCCGGTAGTTGGAGAAGACCACTTTATAGACAAGTTAAAGTCGCCCATTAAAATTACTTCACCATGAGGGAGAGCTGCAATGACTGAGTCCAGGCACTGTTCAAGGTCACTGAATGGGCTGTTTGGTGGTCTGTAGTAACATCCCACAAGTACAGGGCGTCGAGGAAAGAGTAGCTCCACCCACACTAACTCACAGTCCCGTTCGAGATCTGTCCTTCGTTTACATGGTAAAGCACTGTTCACTGCTAGCAACACTCCACCACCTAGAGTAGCGCGATCACGACGGAATATGCTGTAATTAGTAATGAGTGGTAGTTCACTGTCACTAGCCCACGAGAGCCATGTTTCAGTAAGTCCGATCCTTATGGGTAGTCGTGTCCCATATGAGGGCTGCCAGGAAATATTATTAGAAGGGCATAGTTAGTTCGTTTTGGTTTTCTAATTGGCACAAAAAATGAAAATTCACAGCCTGTTTCGAGCCATTTGACTGGGTTAGGGATGGAATTAATGAAGCCGCCATCAAGCGGTGAGGATAGAATTGTGCCGGCTGCCGAAGCCTGTCGCACTCCACTGGGGCAATGATTAATGAATGACAGATGAAATGGTAATGGAGAGTGTTGCTGGAAGGAAAGTTGACAGGGAAAACCAGAGTACCCGACGAAAAACCTATCCCACCTCCGCTTTGTCCAGACAAATCTCACATGGAGCGACGGAGATTTGAACCACGGAACCCAGTGATGGGAGGTCGGCACGCTGCCATTAGAGCTGAATGGCACAGTTAAAATAAAACCGTCTGGTCTCCTTGCAGTATGTACCAGAACAGCATCATTTTCAGAAGAATGATAAATACACAAGTATGTTTACCAGCTTCACAATCAGCCCGGTGAATCCTTTTATCTCACTACTTTTCATCGCTAAGAAACGCAAATGCTGAAATAGTATCTTCCTTGTTTGAATGGTAATTGGACGTACAATCAGACACACTACACATTCACCCCATTTTGTAAAGAGGACCCTTCACTACGTGAACACATAATAATAAAATACTGATAGCTAATTACAAAATACAGTAGATAAGTCATGAAAGCTCGGTGGGTACACATAATGCTTGCCTAGTTAACAACAAGCTACTCAGAAATCAATACTACAGTACTAAAAATATATCACTACAGAAGATACAGTTTTGGAGATACTTGTTTTCCGCCTGTGTGGTGTGGTGGAGGCCCAGATATGATTCTCGGCTCTGCCAGAAAATTTGAAAAGTGGTACGAGGACTCTGAATTCAGCCTCTGGAGGTCAACTGAGTGGACAGACTAGAGAGGGCTCTCGATTCCTATCTCACCCATCCTCGAAATAGTTTTCCGTGGTTTTCCCTGGTTTTGCACTTCTACTCCAGCCAAATGCTGGGATGGTACCTAACTTAAACCCACGGCCGGTTCATTCCCTATTCCTCTGCCTATGTCTTCTGATCTTCCCATCTCTCCACAAGGCCCCTGTTCAGCATAGCAGGTGAGGCCGCCTGAGCGAGGTACTGGTAATCCTCCGCAGTTGTATCTCCCCGATCCAAAATCTCACGCTCCAGGATACTGCCCTCGGGGCGGTAAAGGTGGGATCCCTCGCTAAGCCCGAGGGAAAGCCAACCCTGCACGGTAAACGAATTAGGAAAGAAAGAAAGATACTTGTTCGTAATCTTTTGTTGTTGTTGTTGTTGTTGTTGTTGAAAACAGCAGTAAAATTACGACAAAGTACAGAGAAAGTATCATGTTATAAAAACTCATGCTTCCATGTTTGCTCACCAACGCCCTATGCAAATTTCAATAGCTGGAACGAACCTGCCAAGTTGACCATGAGGAACCAAAATGTGAATTTTCATGACTTTTCGCATCCAGATGCACGCCCTTAAAAAGATAAATATCAGACTGTCGCCTGTATGATGACATTGTGCTGTCAGTCATAGGATAGGTTATGGAGAACTTGTGAGACATGTCTTAGTTCGGCTCACATGCGCTGACCTAATAAAGTAAGATCACCAATCAAGTGGAGAAATACGATCTCCTGTCATCTCTCAAACAATCTCCAATTGTGGAGAGTAAATGTTTAGCTACCGGTGACCGCACGGAGCTCATGTTCTCGCCACATTAGGCAGTATGATTAAGATCTGAGCAGTATGCCTGTATTTACATTCTGCCATATCCACTACGACCGTCAGAACTCTCATCAGTGAAGAAACGCCAACTCCCCTTCTGGCTAACCGCAGAGTATTTGTATTACAGCCCGACTATGAACTCGCGAGAGAAGCCAATTTTAGCTCCAATGTCGATGATATTGGCTTCCTGAGTTTGGCCTTCGATTTGTAGGACCACGCAATCGATTCCCGGGCAGGTCGCGTTTCTTCCTCTAATTCCGGGGTGGGGTTCTTTATCATCTTAGTACAACAAATCCCGCTAGCAAGAAACAACATACATATATATTTTCATTATAGACTGTTTTGCCTCTGTGAATTTACTTAACGCCGTCACAAACATCTGTTCGTAACTAGTTTTGTGGCCTCATTTAGTTCTATCTTTAAATCAATAGAAACCGAATCTAAACATCATCATCTTTGTCTCCCCCTACATCTCTTACCCTCTATGATCCGATCCATTATTGCCTTAAGTAACCTCTCCTCCTCCATTCCCTTCAGATGACCCACCACCGAAGACGGTTTATGAGTACACCATCAGTTAAGTTCACTGCTAACGTATGCTTTATCTTCTCATTCCGAGTATCCTCCTGCCATTGTTCCCACCTGTTTGTACCAGCTATCATTCCCACTATTGTTGGCAGCCCTGAAGATGGTTTCCCGTTTTCACACTAGGCAAATGCTCGGGCTGAACCTTAATTAAGGCCACGGCCGATTCCCTCCCATCCTAGCCATTTCCTATCTCATCGTCGCCAGAAGACTTATCTGTGTAGGTGGAACGTAAGGTCAATTGTAAATATAAAAGCATTCCCACTAGTTTCATGTGTGTTACTTCTAACTTATGAATAAGATAACCTGAGTCCACCCGGCTTTCACTTCCGAAAAGCAAAGTTGGTCTGAAAACACGCCGACGTAAAGATAGCTTCGACCAGGAGCTGACTTCTTCCTACAGAATATCGTTGATCGCAACAAGCAATGGTAAATATATCCGTCCACGTGATGTCAGCAAGGGCAGCCACCCGTAAAAATGATCTTAACCCACACGTGCTCCGGTCCCAGATAATTGGGAGAAAGATCAGGAAAGAGGAGACTTCAGCTTCACTTTAAGGTGTCATACATACCCTGGGTATGAGTAAAGTAGTTTCCCGTTGCTTTTCTCACTGAACCAAAAAGTGTATGAAGCTTACTGAAATGTATGCACCGACCAACACTTTCACACACATCGTTCATAGATCAGGGGCATCCACATTGTCAAAGTCAGGGATGACTTGATCTACCTCATTCCAGAAGATGTAGTGCACTGGAAATACTGCGGAGATGGATATGGTCACAATAAAACAAAAAATTACCCCCCCCCCCCATGGCAAACGACCGCTGCTCACCGCGAAGCCCTGCAGATTACCTGGTGTCATGTGGTCAGTACGACGAATCCTCTCGGCTGATATTCTTGGCTTTTTAGACCGGGGCCGCCATCTCACCGTCAGATAGCTGCTCAATTGTAATCATGTAGGCTGAGTGGACCTCCAAGTAGGCCTAAGAAACAGGTAAAAATTCCTGACCTGGCCTGGGACCGAAGCCGAGTCCTCGGGACAAGAGGCATGCACACTACCAGTAAACCACTGGGCTGGTAATAATAATAATAATAATAATAATAATAATAATAATAATAATAATAATAATAATAATAATAATAATAATAACTAAAGATACATACAACAAGAATTCCCTTTCATGGGAGGCCAAAATTAAACGTTATAGAAAAGTGATTAAAACAGAAGCACTACTCGTGAATTTTAGAGGCCAGATGGGGAAACTTGAGATGAAAGAAAGGAAAATTTAAAGAAAGTTCATAGGACAAACATTTCAGGATAATATACATCAAGAATGGAACTCTCTACAAGAAAATTGAAAAACTCTCAGATACTATGTGAAAAAGAAGGATACGTTTTTACGGTTATCTTGTTACTAAGAACTCTAATAGATTAACCAAATAAATATTTAACTTCTTCCGTAACCGCAAAACATAACCCAACTGGATGAAAGAAACTGAAAATACTTAGTACATAAATAATTACAGAAAGTTCACTGTTCGATAAAACTAAAGACGAAAATATAAGATTCCAAGACAAACCTACATTAAAAGCCAAACCTATCATCTCGGAAGATAAGAGGAAACGAAGATCTGAAAAATGAAGAAATACTGGCCACTAAGAAATGGAGAACACACCGAGAAATGATTGATTCAACGTACCCTAAAGAGGGTAAAACGAATAATAATAATAATAATAATAATAATAATAATAATAGATACAGATTTTGAAGTCTGATACTCTAACGGTGCATTTGAAGGCGATGTATTTCATTTCATCATCTGACCAACGTCCAGCTTTGACTCAGAGAGGGATCCCACCTCCACCGCCTGGAGCGTGAGTCACGTGGGGAGAGCGCCGTCATTTGAGAGTTTCATGGTTGAGTTTTATAAACAGCGAATGTGTCACGAGAGAGTGTTTACTTGCCGACATCGTGCGATATGAAGTATCTAATGGACTTGCTTGCACCCATCAAAAATCCGACCACCTCTGCCGTGTTTGAACCCGCGATCTTGGAATGAGGGACTGATCCACCACCTCTGATTCACATTGAGAAAGCTCGTAAATTCAAGACCATACGTATGACATGCATTCTGTACACTAGACTCGTGGTAGGCCTGCTTAAAGGAGGATGAGTCTACGTTGGAACTTCATTTTCATCACGTAAGACGAAAGTGGAAAAGGGTTGACTTACAGCGTTTCAAAAATCACTAATTAATTCCCACTCAACAGAAAGAGAAAAGAGCTCTCATGTCCACTCGTTATGAGTGGAACAGAGGGCGGAGTATTCATACAAGAGAGGGAATAGAGTGTTGCTATATACAGCAAGTAGACTGGACAATTTAAAGCAGGAGTTTAAGAAGCTCTTCTTGTCTGCCAGCTGTTGACGCCTCTTTCAATCTCGAGAACAAACGGGAGTAGCTACGAGGTTGCCAATACAGGACAGCTTCACTGAAATATGAATCATCAAAAAACTTACTAAAATATCGGAAGGTTATGTTGGAACAGCTCCAGTAGAGTATGTTGTTCTCGGGAAGTTTAATAGACTTGTGTCACAATATTACAAAATCATCTGGTCGAGTTCAACGCTCGCTCTCTTCAGATCACGCTAGAGATTAAGTCCTACCAGAGATTGTTACAATCTGTTTACTATTATTATTATTATTATTATTATTATTATTATTATTATTATTATTATTATTATTATTATTATTATTATTGCTGCTCTGCAGCAGATCAGTTAACTCGTCTTGATGTGCCTCTCCTAGTCATATTGTTTTGCCTTCTTCTATACAGAAAGTTCTCTTGTGAGCTCGTAGGTTAATCTTGAAGAAACGTTTTCTGCCAGGCAGAGATTTTTTTTTAATACATGGGCTTCATTCTTTCTAGTTTAGCTAAGTTATCCTTCGGCAGGTGTTCCCAAATAATGACTAAGGCGTATGTCATGATGGGGTCTGTTTGTACGCAGATATTTTTCTCTTAGCAGCATGAAAGTTAGGAACGCTCTCTGCCATCTGTTGAATATATTTAGAAGCTGGGAAAGTTTACAGAATCAAGGAGTATCTAGTAGGGAGCAGTATTCTTCCGTGATCAGAGGAAGTCTGCCTTGAGAGGTAGTAAACAAACATGGCTGCATGCAATGGCATTACTAAGGGTGAAAATCACGCATATATCAGAAAAATATCAACGAAAGTATCAGTCGCTTAGCGACCTGCTAAGTATTACGGGTTAGGGTAAGCCTTCGCCTGCAATTATTAGAGTGATCATTTAATGATTAGATTTTATGATTACTCAAAGTTGGCTGCACTTAGAGTCCTATCAGTGTCTCATGATTCACCGGCAGCTAATTGCGGAGAGAATAAAAGAAAAATGAAGCAGTAGAACAGACGGACGGATTTGCCAAAGCTGTTTTTAGCAAACTCATTTAATATATAGATTATTATTATTATTATTATTATTATTATTATTATTATTATTATTATTATTATTATTATTATTATTATTAGGGCATGTGAGCTAAGGTGCAGGAACTCCACAAGGAAAGCAGGATTCTTTTGCGACTTTGGAAGCAGATCACAAACTCTGTCTAGAAACTACTTGAAGTTAAAAAGAACACGAAATTAAGTGCACAGGGAAGAGCTTTCTTTTTCCCCAGAAACAGTAATCGTTCAGGATATTTACAGGAAATTAAAACATGAGGCGAGACATCTTCTTCGAAGTTAAAATTCAGCAAGATTCCCATGACGTATGTCAACCCTATTCGGAGCTGGCGGGGTGAGGTTAGGGGCAGGAAGTCCAAACTGGGGCTGTGAATCAAACCAGCGAAACTGTGCAAGCGTAAGCATTTTGTACCCAATAGGAAACATGTTTTCGAAAGTGGTGACTTCAAGTTTTCGTGAGCTAAAATCAAGAGGATATATCACAACTCCACGCGGGGAATCTTCTGATCAAGTCCCAAGTTCTCCCTGCACCGCCACCTTTAGTTCAGATCATGTCCCACACATGTTCGATAGCTTGAGGTCTATAAAACCTGAGTTCAGTTGAATGTTTCGTTTGAAACAAAGAAAGGTTGAATTCATGAATTTGGAGAGAAATTCCTAAGAAATATTCTAAGTACAAAGAAAAGTGTAAATGAATGGAGACAAAAACCCTTGTTTGATATCAGACATTATCATACAAAGCAGGATTACATTTTATGTCGACTCCAGTGCGTCTAACAAAGAGAATACTTCAATCAGTTATTTATCAAAGTACGTCATCAGCAGCAAGCCCATCTGTATTCTGCCATCCTCTTAGTCTTCCGGTATCTTCCATAAATTTTCACAAAGTATATTAAGTAAAAAATTCGACTGTTGGGAAATGAAAAATACTTCATATATGTTCCCAAGTATCACAGATGAAAACTTAGCCGGTGCTCTAAAAATGTAATTATACTGCTCATAGTGGCCAAAAAAACATACTAGGCACGCTGCATGCGTAAGAAAGTGCTAAATTAAATGAATGTTTTGAACAATGCCTCGGAGTACTTCTCCCTTATTTTAACAGCACAGCCGTTACATTGTCCACTAATATTGCCGTCTCCACTAAAATTCTTACCCCTTAAATAGTTCAAATTTAGACCAAGATTATGTAGATTTCAGTAAGAACATTGGCCAACGAAAAAGCACGAGCATCATATACGGAAATCTTCCCGAATGACGAGGGATTGTTTCTGAATGTGTACATAACGAATGTAGCAAGAGCATTGTTCTGGAGGTTCGTCTCGTTGAACACTAAAATGGGCGATGTACACTGGTTAATTTTATGGACAGTTTTGTTGGTAATAATTTGTCCGCATACTTCAATAATTTCATTTTATATCCTTGGACTGGCATAAGTTTGGATTAGCACCACAATGTGTAAGATGCCCTTTTAACACACTGTCACCGGGGTCAATTCGAAAACGCAAAAATGCTCTAAAATTGCCATCATGCGAATCTCGATTTCTTTCCAGAGAAATCCAACCGTATCCTCTATGATCTTCTTAGCCACAAAAGAGTACAGTTTTGATGACTGGAGTTATTTTTCTCCGGTTTTCCTCTATTTGAGTTTTGCTGCCTCTGTCTATTTGGTCAATAACACAACCAGATACGTTTGCAAAAAAGACAGAGAACATTTTGAGCAATAACACAGGCTTTTTTTGTGTTATTAGTTATTTTCGTGATTTGTAAACTCTTCTTTCGCATTCTTCCATTTTTTAATTGGAGTTTTAACCAGAGAAGCAAGATGAACATGACTGCCTTTTCAAAATCAGATGAAAATGAAGAAGGAATATTACTCTGCACTTACATCTGACCAGGTCAACCATCGAAACTGGAATCTGGAATTCCTCTCTCCTGCTGGGAACTGAGAGTCGTCAGCTTCTGTTCGTCATAAGAACACACAGATTACAGCGGGAGGCTTTAGGTCCCACTAACTACTATTCCGATGTGCCGGAATTTAGTCCCGCAGGAGTTCTTTCTCGTGCCAGTAAATCTACCGACACGACGCTGACGTATTTGTGCGCCTTCAAATACCACTGGACTGAAAATCGAATCTGCCAAGCTGGGGCCAGAGAGCCAGCGCCTCAACCGTCTGAGCCACTCAGCCCGGCAGGCTACAATCAAGCTTTCGAGGATCGTCTTCACAAATAGAAGTACAAAGCTTGTGAAGTCGAGATAACACATCACTCGAAGATCCTTCAACTGCGTCAACTTAGTTCCTATTTCTTCGGCTCGGTATAAGTAAGTGTCAAATTTCACATCACAGTCACATGGACTCACACATCACAGTGGCAGAAATTATGTCTTTCCGCAGAAACCGTCTGGCTTCATGGCTAAATGGTTAGTGTTGGTGGCCTTTGGTCACAGGGGTCGCGGGTTCGATTCCCGGCAAGGTCGGGAATGTTAACGATCATTGGTTAATTTCACCGACACGGGGGCTGGGTCTACGAGTCATATCCATCATAATTTCATCCTCATCACGCCTAGGGGAGTCAAATCAAAAAACCTGCACCTAGCGAGCCGAACATGTCCTCGGATACTCCCGGCACTAAAAGCCATACGCCATTTCATTTTTTAATCTTTTTTCCGCAGAAACCGGCAACACTAGTTTACTTCAGAAGGCGTACAGTCTGGTGTCTGACTCTCTCCGTCAGAACCCGTCACATCATAAATATTTTACCTGTTTGTGTCATGCATTCTTCACAAAGCCCTGTGTTGTTGGTTGTTCAACTTCCGACTTAACTGCACCCTTTCTCCACGGGCCCACATTTCTTCTCATTCAACTCTTTGGCGGGTTAAAATCAAAAGACCGGGTAGAGTTCTTATAATAAATACCATTTTCATCATTTGTTAATGCGACCTGTATTGTCTTAACAATTGCAGAATACTACATAGACTGTCATCAGGGCAATGGACGCATCAGCACATTGTTGGCAAATACGTAGGTCAAATTAAAACCGAAATAATGAGCCACCTGAAAGCTTCATTTGCATGGTTGGTACAATTAAGTTCTAACCATAAAAATTTCGTGTGTGTGTGTGGGGGGGGGTTATCCCCTCCTCTGCGTACGTCCCTAACATAGGCAAAGAATTAGGAAATACTGGAAAGACAGGAAGGTCCACAGATTATTATTATTAGTAGTAGTAGTAGTATTTGTGAATAAGCCCATTAAACTACGCAAAGTACTTAGAGGGACGCATTTTCCTTCCTCTGCACCCATATTTCTTTAAATCTTTTACTGCGGGCTTCCTTTCTTGTTGTTCCAGTCTTCTTCTTTGGTCTTTTCTCTTGGTCAACTCGCCGTTTGTGAACTTTGCATCTGAAGATCACCCTGTTATGGAGATCTGCTGGTATAATTCCTGACTTTTTCTACTCGGTTCTGATTTCACCAGTCCATTTCGTTGTGTCTGTTTTACCTTTAATCCTGTTTTCATTGAATTCAAATAATTGTTTGGAAAGTCTGTCTGGATGCATTCTTTTAATATGTCCACAGAATCTCAGCCTGGGTTTTCCAATGTCACTGTGAATATTTGTGTATCGTTTGATTTCCTGTCTGTCTGTAAGTTGGTATTGTCCGTTGGTGAGTTTTGCCCCAGATTTTTTCTTATGATTTTGCGTCCCTGTTTCTCAATGTCTTCAATTATTATTATTATTATTATTATTATTATTATTATTATTATTATTATTATTATTATTATTATTATTATTATTATTATTATTATTGCAGATGTCAGGCGAAACTATTCCTGCTGGCTGATCTAAGGCTGAGTGTTAATTAACTTCGATAAACACCAAATGGTCATCAGAGACCTTTTACATCCTGACATCATGGGACAATATGACATGGAATGTCGAAAGGATTTACTACCTCTGCCGGGTTTGAACCCGCGATCTGGAAGTGATGCCACAGGGTTGGCAACAGACGAACTTGAAGAAGTCGGAGTAGTTACATAGTCTGTGAGTGGTCACACAACAAGCACGTGCTGCCCCTAGCGGTGTGATGGCTCCCGCCATAATTGCTGGCCGCCACCACACATCCTCATTACGGGCTAGACCAGGGGCGACCAGCTGACCTCAACTCATCTCATATCTTCTCTCTGTGTGATCGATATCTTAATAACTTGAGTTGATAATTATTTTATTATTATTGTTACCGCGATACCGTGGTGGACAGAGATGAAAGAAGGTGCGGACATGAATGGGTCTATCTAAGACAGTCAAAAGATTAACTAAAATTTTATAATAATTCAGGTACAAAAACTCATAAGATAGGGTAACAATTTTAGAATGTCGAATAACAATTAACAACCTTGAGCTTGAAGCTCCCTAATCGCACATTTTCCAGGCGCGCTGTGGCTTCACAGTCAAGGAGACGACCCTCCCAATTTCTTTTACAGAGTATTCAAAATATACAGTGTTTCAAGAGCACCTTTTGCTCCACAAAATTATCTAGGAGACCACACCGGCCATGCAAAGGCACCATTCAAGCATTACAAAGAATGAGCGTCTTAGCTCTATTAAAACTTTACAGTTGTAAACCTAGTTCCAGAAAGGTCCAGGCTTATCAAAGGCACAGCCTACATTCCAACAGTATTCACTGTTTTAGACACTCAACAGTCTAACCTCAACACAAAAGAATGAAATTGAATCTTACAGGGGTGTCAAATACTCATTCTACCTGGCCTTTGTGGGAAAACAAAAAGCACAGGTTAAAGTTACTGGCCCGAAAAATTAAAATGATGCAGAGGTGGACACTTGCAATCCTTGAAATGTGCACTCAAAATATTAAAACCCTATTTGGGCTTCAGGCCCGGAGTTACAGGGGCTAACGTGACTAGATGGAGAAAAAAGCTACAGGCAGAGAACGGTTACAAAGTCCTAGTTACCTCGAAGTCAAGGGTGTCACACTCTCTATTCCCGAATTTCGGCTACGTTTCTTAGGCTTGTTTGAAATTTACGTTAGAAGATTAAATTTACACTATAAACACTCTCCTCGAGCTAGCTTTCAGAGGCTATCACATAGTTATAAAATGACTGCCATTACCTTAATCTGATGGAATACTCGATGATGGCCGAGACGCTTCCGCCTCCTCTATTAAAACGCACGCAGTACACTGGTCGATCAATAAGACAACCTGGTCGAAAAATGTGCCAGCTTTTATACCCGAGAGGAAGGTTCTAGAGAGCTCTGGGCTAAGGCCCGACACACTCCCAATTTTCATTGGGTAATTAAATAACTACAAGACGGATCTCATTGGTTAAAAAATAAATATAAGTTACAAAATTTGCTATTGACCAGCCTTCAAAGTTGGCGGGAAGAGATCGAAATATTGACAATTTTAACCAAATACAGTATAGGCAATACGCGACACTTCCGGATTTAGCCTTGTTAAAATGGGAGACAAGTCGCAAGTGGCACTCCTAGTGGCTTCACCTGAAAATTCGCGCAAAATTCAAATATCAATGCAAATGTATATACGGAAATGGATAAATAGATTACGTCTAGGAAGAAAGTGTTACTAAGATATTAACTTCAAAGTTTTTAAAGCAATTCTGGATAAATGAATGAAGAATTATTTAACAGGTTATTATTTAAAGACTGAAATTAGACATATAATCAAGATGTGAAATGGACTGCTGTGAAAGGGCTTGATCTTTCATTTATCCATTACGTTTTTAGCTTTAGAATTCCTGCCTGAATGTTCACGGCTAGATTTGTCTTTTTTCTCATTTAAAAGCACTGTATCATATTAAAACACTTGTCAACAAAAATATCGGCACACTCCTTATACATAGGATTAAATGAATTTACATTTAAGAGCTGGACAATTTTCCTTTTAACTTGAAGCCTACTAACAGAAAAAAATCTATAAATTTAGCCTCAAAAACATTCAAACTTTCCCTATAAGCAATACTTGCCATAATGCCATTACATTAGGGTAAAGGCATATTGTTTCAACAAAATAGGTACATTTCTTAAATCACCCATATTTTCTTCAGTGCTTGACAACGCATTACGGCAATCCAAATGGCGTAACTTGGAACACAACCAGCCACACTCATATGCATATGTATTTCCCTGAATTAAATCAGACCCACAGATCACACCTACAAGAACACATCGGTATTAAAGGTTAACTGCTGCACTATACAATAAAATACGCGTATTATATTTTAAGCCAGGTAAAATATGGGTCGAGCAGGTCAGAAGATTATGAAGTACTATAAAAATCTCTTTGTCACTGGAAGAATATATATGCTAACACAATATTACTTGAATTGTCTTGTCACGAGGGAAACGGAAGAAAGGCCGCACATTCTTCTCTACTTCATAGTTACTGCATCCAAACACAGCACATACCTTTCCCTTCATGTTGAGAGGAGATATCAAGGAATGACACACGCTACTGTTTAATTATATCAACTCACTGAAAACGCATAAAAAACACCAAAAACTTCACGTACAAATACACGTGCTCTTATGGCAGAATCAGTAGTTCTCAGGTCTACCCGCTAGAGAGAGCTCCAATAGCTGTCCCTCGATATCTCACTGAGTGTCGCGTATTGTCTCTACTGTATTTGCTTTAACATCCCAAAAACAAAGAATAATCAACTCAGTGTAGTAAACCTTAAAATAAAAAAATACTTTAGGTTTTTAATAGTTTCTCCTCAGACTAGAGGGCATAACATAAGTTGTAGTAAAGACATCTATTGACAAAAATTCAAATTCCTTGTGCAAGTTGTTACAAGTTTTATATTGAAGATGGCACTCTTCAAGGCGCTTCAGTTGAATTATTATTATTGTTATTATTATTATTATTATTATTATTATTATTATTATTATTATTATTATTATTACTATTATTATTATCAACAAATGCTTTGCAAATGGGAAAATTCCCGGTGTCAATGGTCACTTACAGTAATGTAATAATAAAGTAAATTTAACACAATTACCCAACAACAAGAAACAATCAAGCAAACAATCAAACAAACAATCAAACAAACAAGCAAACAACAAGCAAACACATGGAAAGAAAATATTACAAGAATAACTACTAGGTTCGCATTCTAATCAGTATCATCATATATAAATTTACACACAACATAAGTATTTCCAGTACTTAACACTACGACCTACAATACTGTACGTTGAGCTTACTACTAGCTTAACATTACAATGTTAATAAAGTAATATTATAAAACATAATTACCCAACAACAACTGTAGTACAACAAGCAATTCCACAGGGAACAAATATTACAAGAAATACTACTAGTTTAGGTTTAAAATTCTAAATCCATCATCATCATATACAAATTCGCACAAGACTTAAGTATTTCACAGTGCTTAACACTACAGTATTATAGGTTCAACTTACTACAAGTGATTACTATATAAAGTTATAAACATTGGTAATTACACAGCAACTACATGAGTAGCGATTCCCTGGAAAGAGAATACCACAAGAAAAATCTCCTAGTTTTACAATCTAAACCAAGTAGAATATCACAAATTCATTGTCCGTAATTTACAACTGTTACTTTTCACTTTACACTAGCACTAATGGTCTCCTTAAACGACTTGATACCAGAAAGGAATCTATCCAAGACTGCTGCAGGTAAATTATTCCAATCCCGTAAGGTCCTGTTAACGAAGGAAAACTTACCCACGTCCGTATGCTGGTTTCTGGCCCTAATTTTACGCTTATGATCATTTATCGATAAGTATGAGGGAGGTTCGAACCTATTTCTAATACTACTCCAGGCAGTCCTTTCCGTATAGCTTTTATAAAGACCACACAGGCGAGCTCTAGTGATTACAGAATCAAGACTTTCCCAATTAATGGTATTCCTCCTATTCCCGGTTACGAAACGCATCGCTCTTCTTTGAATATTTTCTAGGGAATTTGTTAAACCCACTCTGTACGGATCCCAGAATCGGTCTTACCAAGCATTTATAAGGTTTACTTTTGGCACCAGAATTAGCTTTCTTGAGATTCCGCATAATAAAATGTAACGAGCTCATTTTCCACTTGCTCTGACCAGTTTAAGTCTTTTCTAATAGTAACACCTAAGTATTTACAACTATCAACTTCAACAACACATTCTCCTCCAATTTCGTAATCCCTTTTTCCTGTCATTTTCTTTTTACTGAAACACAATTTCTTGCTTTTCCGCTGTGGATTTTCATTCAACTTTCACACGCCCATTTTTCAATCGTATCTACACCCTGCTGAAGCAATAGTTCGTCCTCCTCTGACTTTATCTTTCGATACGTAGCGATATGACCTATGACAACAATACTTCTCTCCCGCCAAAAGTTGCAGTTTTGTCTGCGATTTGATTTGGTTCGCATGCACCTGTTGTTCAATGTCGTTTTCGGATCCGCTCTGAGGTAATAATGCAATATGGAGGGACCCAAAAATCCTTCTGAAACGAATGTAATTTAGCAGAAAAGGAGGGAATAGCCTGCAAATATTAGGACGGAAACCTCAGTCACAAATAGTGCAAATATTAATTTTGAATCCACACGGCAAAAATGTGTACAATATGGGAAGCCTAATCATGAACTCCTGGCTGCTGAGAAAAATGAAAATTATTTTGGTTTTAAAGTGAGGTCTATGGTTAGTAATTGCTATGAAGTTTCCTTGTATTGATGTAACCTGTTTTATAAATTTTGATCCGAAAATTTATGTAACGTAACGCGACAAAAAGTGTTACGGAAGTGTAGCCTAGCAACCGTGCAGGCTGTGATGTAAGGTATGGGTGGATGGTGAGACAATGTTACCCAGCAACCGTGCAGGCTGTGATGTAAGGTATGGATGGATGACCAGACAATGTTACCCAGCAACCGTGCAGGCTGTGATGTAAGGTATGGATGGATGACCAGACAATGTTACCCAGCAACCGTGCAGGCTGTGATGGAAGGTATGGGTAGATGATGAGACAATGTTACCCAGCAACCGTGCAGGCTGTGATGTAAGGTATGGGGGGATGGCCAGGCAGGGTTACCTAGCAACCGTGCAGGCTGTGATGTAAGGTATGGATGGATGACCAGGCAATGTTACCCAGCAACCGTGCAGGCTGTGATGTAAGGTATGGGGGGATGGCCAGGCAGGGTTACCTAGCAACCGTGCAGGCTGTGATGTAAGGTATGGATGGATGACCAGGCAATGTTACCCAGCAACCGTGCAGGCTGTGATGTAAGGTATGGGGGGATGGCCAGGCAGGGTTACCTAGCAACCGTGCAGGCTGTGATGTAAGGTATAGGTGAATGGCCAGGCAGGGTTACCTAGCAACCGTGCAGGCTGTGATGTAAGGTATGGGGGGATGGCCAGGCAGGGTTACCTAGCAACCGTGCAGGCTGTGATGTAAGGTATGGGTGGATGGCCAGAGCATGTTACTTAGCAACCTTCTAGGCTGTGCCTTATGGGTGGTTGCTATCTGAGATTAGCAGCCGTTTATGAATGGGCGAAGTACACATTTATGATCATTTGATTTTCGCTAAGGGAAAAGTGTTTCCTTTTCTTTTCTTTTTTTCTTTCTAATCTTGTAAAATTGCACTATAGTAGGGGTTTCCATTCTCCATCCAGTCGATTACAGCTTGCTGGTGTTTAGACGGGAGCAGTAGGATGCTCGACCGCCTCGACTTTCTTATGTTCTCATCGGTCTCGGCCATCTTTTCTTTGACCCATTCTTGATACTGGCTTCATTTCTGGTAGGCTTATACCTTCTGTTGAAACAATTTCGAAATGTTCACAAATTCTCAACTATTTCACAATTTTCACGTACCTTATCAAGTAGGAATATGGTGAAACCCGGTGGCAGCCTATAGCCTCCTCTTGTTGAATAACACTCAAGGCTTAACGTTCCCATCCGACGGACGATTCACTATCAACGGCGTCATACGCCGTCACTCCATATGGACACTGAGGAGATATTTGTAATAGTAATTAAATCCATGCTGTTGGCACGCAATCCAGTTATTAGAAATTGCAATCCACCCCCTCTCCTACCCTGCCAACCAACAGTCTGCATGTATCCAACCATAAAATGAACATCAGACAATAATAATTGAAGACAATTAGATACTTCTACGTTCATGTTGGTGATGAATCTACTATATCCTATTTATCAGTTAAACGTACTTTTTAGCAAACAAAGTACGGGTTCCCATACTACGAAAAACGTAAAATTAAGCAAGTTCCTCAATTGTGCCGAAGGTTGAAGGGCTAAAGGGCCCGTAAGGGTTTCAAATTGTATGCCTTTGATAGCTCTATCAAACTTAAAAAATAAAAACAAATATCGAAAGCCACTTCCGGTCTAAATGCAGTTCCGAAGAAACAGACCAAAATTGCGAGCTTAATGTTTTCTTTTTTATTCAAATTCTAGACAAATTAACTTATTTGCATCATTATTTCTGTAAAGTGTTCCTTGGTTCCATACCGTCAGGCTTTTTTTGAGTTTTTGAAAAAATGTCCACATCGAATGTAGTTATAAGGGCTTAAGTGAAACTCTGTATTGACTCACATTGGCGCTCGTAGTGGTAGAAAAACGCAAACTGCTTATATAATCGATCCAATAACGATGATTAAGAAAAGGACTGTAATTTCTAGGAATAAATATACATTATTTTCTCACACTTTATTATATTTGATTTACCTAAATGTCGTAGCTCATATCCCTAGGACGTTTTTAATATGAAGTTCCTTGCCTGAAGGTCGGTTATGAAATTCCACACAGTTCTTATTGAAAGAGGTTTTAACAAACAGCGAAATATTTGCACTTTCTGTGTGTAAGGAGTTTATCTGGTAAAACATCCTTTCAGTTTGTACCAGGAATGCAGCAGAAGAACTCTACAACCTTCCTTAAATTTAAGAATTTAAGAATTCACTTCTGAATAACTGAAACCAATTGCCTTATTCATGATCATCACAGACAAGACGCAACACTTACGGATTTAGCCTTGTTAAAATGGGAGACAATTCGACGGTGGCGCTCCTAGTGACTTGATCTGAAAAGTAGCCTTAAATTCAAATATCAATAAATTACGTCTAGAAAGAATTATTGAGATATTAACTTCGAAGTTGCTAAACAATTCTGGGTAAATGAATGAAGAATTATTTAAAAGGTTATTATTTAAAGACTGAAATTAGACATATAAACAAGATGTGAAACGGACTGCTGTGAAATGGCTTGATCTTTCATTCAACGTTCCCATCTGACGGACGATTCACTTTACCTATTTTTTTTTTTTTTTTTTAGCTTTAGCATTCCTGCCTGAACTTTTACGGTTAGATTTGTCTTTTTTCTCATTTCAAAAACGTTGTATCATCATATTAAGACACTTTTCAATAAAAATATCGGCACATTCCTTACACACATGATGCAATGAATTAACATTTAAAAGCTGGACAATTTTCCTCTTAACATCAAGTCTACTAACAGAAAGAAAATCTATAAAATCCCGGCTTTAATCTGAGAACAGGGGTAAAAGAAAGAAAAGTATGAAAATGTTGTCGATAGTGATGCTTTGAGGAATATTTACGTACAATTACAGTAAAAATGTAACATATCCTTGGCTGTATAGTCGAGGATTTTTAAAGTCGCTGGCCTGGAAATGATCTGAACAGATCTTATAATTCTTCTATAAGCGTAACGTCCCTTCTTTCTTGTACACCTTATCCAAATCACTTCTGTGACATTTCAAAACCCACAGATCACACATACAACAACACATCAGTATTGAAAGTTAACTGCTGCACTATACATATGTAGGTAAGCCAGTTAAAATATGGGTCGAGCAGGTCAGAAGATTATGAAGTACTATAGAAATCTCTTTGTCACTGGAAGAATATATATGCAAACACAATATTACTTACATTTTCTTGTCACGAGGGTAGCGAAAGAAAGACCGCGCAGTCTTCTCTACTTCATAGTTACTGCAGCCAAACACAGCACATACCTTTCCCGTCATGTTGAGAGGAGATATCAAGGAATGACACGTGTTACTATTTAATTATTTCAACTCACTGAAAACGCATAAATAACACCAAAAACTTCACATACAAATACACATGACAGAATCAGTAGTTCTCAGGTCTACCCGCTAGAGAGAGCTCTAATAACTGTCCCTCGATATCTCGCTGAGTGTCGAGTATTGTCTCTACTCTACTCTACTGTCATCACTTCAGCGTTCCACAGCAGAGCAGTTTTACATCCAGTAAGCCGTGTTTAGTGTTTTACCGTATCCCCGAGTAGCTAGCACAGCTGTTCTCGCAAAATGACATTACTGCCTGTTACGGGGTTACCCGTGGAGCAGAAAGAGAAGGTGCCGGGGTGAATGGGTCTAACTACAATATCAAAATTAATTTAAAACTTAAACTGAAGGTTATATTTTCAGAACTTCAAACTTAACAATTTTTTCGTGACAATATTACAGGTACAAGTAGCAATCATTAAACAAGATTGGCTAAAATCCAAGATTGCTCCCTAAATCACAATATCTAGCCTCCTAGAGGCACATTTTACAGTTACAAAACTGCAAAAGTGCTAACATGCTCTCCGTTTCTTTCAGCCTCCTCGAGGCAACCTGAAAAATCTTACACTCTCTGGCCTTCCATGGCCCAACTTACAATTTGAAACAGGGGTATCTCGTACCCAACCTATAGGGCCTTTGCGGAAAAGAATAGGTTAAGTAAATGGCCCGAAACACAAACTGAATGGAGGCGAACTGCGCTCCGAGATTATGAACACTAAAAAAACCTAAAGGGCTCTAGGCCGATGAAACAGGGGCTATTCCCAAACTACTGAGGTGACTCGTATAAGATTAAATTAATGCATTGCGGAAAGGAAGAAAAACAGTTACAAAACGTAGTCACCTCAAATCAAGATGAAAGGGAGCTCGAGAGGGTACATCACTCTCTATCGCCGATTTACAGTCAAAGATTCTATGAAACCTTTTACATTAGCCGGAAGAAGTTACATTATAGAAAGGTAGGTTACATACTTAATGAATCGGACCTTTCCCTCGGGTTAAACTGCGGAGTTAGCAAGAAAGAATGATGTTATGTGGCCATTACCTTGTAGATGTACTGCTGACCGAAGAATGAGGCCACCCGCCTCCTGCTTTGACACACATACTTAGTAAGACGACAATCAAATGGCCAAGAAACGTGAAAAGCCGCAGTTTATAAACCCTCAGGGAAGGTTCGAGATCATTCAAGACTATACCAGCCACACCCTCTCAATTTAATTTGTCAATTCAAAAAGTAACACTCAAAATCGAACAAGAAACCTTTGATAGGTGGAAAATTATTTACAGAAATTAGGGATTGGCTAGATTCAAAACTGGCGGAAATCGAAAGGAAATATTGCCAACCCAAAAATAAATGAACATCGATCAGTAAAAAAAAACTAGAAATACAAAACTTCTTTAAATGATAAGTTCTTCCACCTTGCAGAAGGTGCATGACCATAGTTTTTAGTAGTGTCATCTGTAGAAGAATGTCCAAACTTCTTGATGCCTAGCAAACAAAACTAGTAGAAATTCAGTCAGTTTAGGAAACTTCATAATAAAAAAATTCCATCATATTTCTGTGGTGACATCTTCCGAGTAAGGTTCTAAGTTGGTGTAGTTTCATTTTCACTGTTTTACCACCACAGGAGTTCGTTTAGGCGCTGAATTTAAATGCGCGGCGTTGGGGTGTACCTCCCGGTACATTGCCAACGACAAGAACTTTTTATGAAAGGCATCGATTTCTGACTTTTTGAGCTATTTCATATATTGTCATGTGTGTTCGTGTTCAACAAACAGATCTACAAAATAAGGGACAATTCTGCGCCGGCCACCAAGAAAAAAAATACAGAACGCTGGGAGACAACTTCAAAATATGGCACGATATCATAAAATATATGCAAGGGAATGGAAAGGCTAATCACACGTACTGATTCTGGGAAAATTAAAGTTTCCTGATCTTCTCACTAATCGATGAAGAAGTCTAGGAATGAGGTGAATTTTGACCTAGAAGGTGATCAGGGTAAAATGATTCTTCCTCTAAAATAAAGAAATATGCCATCTGAATTAAAACCACTTACATATATAAGTCTAGCTTTCCGCCAGACTACATTGGCCTTCACCAGGGCATGTGAAGAATTTCCTTGCTCACTGTCGTAAGCACCTCCACACGCCCTGGTGAAGGCTCGGCTTTGTTAGATATATGAAAGTGGCTTTAATCCAGATATCGTATTTCTTTATTTTAACGGAATGAGCCATGAAAACCTACGTTCATTTATTATTGCACTGTTCACTATTGCTACTAACAGCGCAGAAATCTAATAAAGTCTGATTTCAACGCAGGTGGAGCTGCGCTAACTGCTAATGTGTTGCTCTCGTTTCCTGAGAAGGGGTCGGCGGTGAGGTGGGATGAAATTATTCAGCAATTTTTTACGGCCGGACGCTCGTCCTGTCGACAAATGGACGTGTCGGGGAAGTACACCTAGCACACTCTGCTGTAGTCTACATCCTGTTTCTACCACTGTGGACTTGTTAGACATTTGTCTTCACCTTGTCGATACTTGTAACACAGTGCCTCAAACAACTGTACTTAACGACAGGAAATGTCGTACCGCCAGGTGGGAGCTCTTTCAGAAAGTTACATGAAGTAGTGCTTAGGTGTTTTAGGCAGTCTACCGCGCAAACAAGACATCGATTCAAAGGAGTCGAAGGGAAGGGCCATATGACTGGAAGGAAGAAAAGGAAAAAAATTATAACACCCATGGCGCAATAGCCCCGAAGGGCCTTGGTCTACTAAGCGACCGCCGCTCATCCCGAAAACCTGCAGATTACGAGGTGTCGTGTGGTCAGCACGACGAGTCATCTCGGCCGTTATTCTTGGTTTTCTAGACCGGAGCCGCTATCTCACCGTCAGATAGCTCGTCAAGTGCAATTAAGTTGGCTGAGTGGACCTCGAATCAGCCCTCACACCCAGAGAAACATTCCTGACCTAGCGGGAATCGACCTCGGAGGTCTGGGTACGAGGCGGGCACGCTACCCCGGCACGAAATATGTTATATACTCTTGAGATTGTCGTGCTCAAAGAACAAAACAACTCTAGACTGTGTGATTAGCTGCCACCCAGCCCCCCCACC
The DNA here is from genome assembly GCF_040414725.1 of Anabrus simplex. NCBI lineage: Eukaryota > Metazoa > Arthropoda > Insecta > Orthoptera > Tettigoniidae > Anabrus > Anabrus simplex. The sequence goes on from NC_090267.1 coordinate 517,294,049, forward strand.
CCCAAGCTCTGTTACAACATTTGGAAAGGGGTACGAGGACTGGAATAAGGTCTTCTCAGCCCCGGGCGGTCAACTGAGTAGACGGCGGGTGAGTTCCATTTCCACCTCAGTCATCGTCGAAGTGGTTTACCTCTTCTTCTCCAGGCAGATGCAGTGATGGTACCTAACTTAAGGCCGCGCCCGTCTTCCTAGTCTACCACCTTGCAATCTTCCCATCCCCACAACGCCCCTGTTCAGAATAGCAGGTGAGGCAGCATGGGCGAGCTACTGGACTAGTAACCCCGACCAAATGTCTCTCGCTCCAGAGGCGGTAGAGCTGAAATCCCGAGGGAGAAACCAACACGGGACGGTAAACAGAGAGAGAAAGAAAGAAAGAAAAATTGTAGACGAGTTGTCAGTAAACTGGAGCTGCAGATAACGAAGAGTCTGCAGGTGTTGTAGACGAGTTGTCAGTAAACTGGAGCAGCAGGTAACGAAGAGTCTGCAGGTGTTGTAGACGAGTTGTCAGTAAACTGGAGCAGCAGGTAACGAAGAGTCTGCAGGTGTTGTAGACGAGTTGTCAGTAAACTGGAGCTGCAGGTAACGAAGAGTCTGCAGGTGTTGTAGACGAGTTGTCAGTAAACTGGAGCAGCAGGTAACGAAGAGTCTGCAGGTGTTGTAGACGAGTTGTCAGTAAACTGGAGCTGCAGATAACGAAGAGTCTGCAGGTGTTGTAGAGAGCATCGTCAATCTCTTTTTCTCCCAAAATGGGGATGGAAATAGGCAAATTAAGGGAATCTTTAAGCTTGTTGGTATCTACTGCAACCGTGCCTCCAGATTGCACATTTCTAATTGTTAATTCATAGATTAATTCCTCCTTGCGCAAATAGCCGTGATGGAGGACATCGCGAGGGCCGGGCATGATGACAGAACTTTACAAATTTAGAAAAATCGAAAAATTCCAGCGACGGAGAAAATAGTTAGAGTTCGAACCAAAAGCAATATTTAGCCGTCAAAAGGGGCTAAATTGAGACCCATTCAACCACGCTCTGCTACCACTTGTTCCGAGTTATCTGTGGAACAGCAGAGGTGAAAGAAGGTGCGGGCTGGAATAAGTCTCAACTACAAAGTTCGAAAGATGAATTAAAATTTCAACAAAGGTTATATTTTCAAAACTTAACAATGGTGACATAGAATTTGAAAACTTAACAAGTCAACAACAAGCCAAAATCAGATACAAAGAAGTTACAAGTGTTGGGGGATTATTACAAGGTCTGGGCTTCGAGCCCCACAAACAATCCTTGTGCTATTAGCCCAACTTTACCAAGGTACAAAATCGAACAAAGGGACAGAAACTCCATCATGCCAAGGAGCACTTGCTCCAAATTACAATGTTAAGCCTCCAAGAGGCACACAGAAATCAAATTTAGGAAAGAGCAGACCCGCTCTCAATTGTTACAAGCCTATCAAAGGCCACAACAAACTTCACTCCTAACTGCCCTCAAGGCGCACATATAATGGTACAGGGGTACCTCGTACACAATCTACCGGGCCTTCTCAGAAAGGAAAACAAAACGAGTTAAATAAATGGCCCAAAATATAAACTTGAATGGAGGCGATTACTTGCACTCCTACACCAAAGTTTTTGTTTTAAAACCTATGTGGCGCGAGGCCGAAACACAGGGGCTATTTCCAAGCTAAAAAGGTGACCCGTATGAGAAAACTTTAATATATTAAGGAAGAGAAGAAACGGTTATAAAAACGTAGTCACCTCAATTTCAAAGTGAAGGGGAGTTCGAGAGGGTAAAGCACTCTCTATCCCCGCTTTACAGTAAAAGAGATTTGTAGATTTTACATAGACAGAAAAGGAATTTACTTTTTAAAAGGTAGGTTACATACTAAAGGCTTCGAACCCTCCCCGAGAGTTAAACTGCTGAGCTAGCAAGAAATGAAGATGTTAAACGGCCATTACCTTGTTGAAGAGCTGCTGCTTGAAGAAAGAGGCGCTTCCCGCCCCCTGCTACATATCCACACACTGAGTTAGATGTTATACTAGTGGCACGGAGACAAGAAAATCAGCAGTTTTTATACACTCGCGGAAAATTCGAGATCTTTCAGGAATGAGTAGACACACCCCCTCAATTTTATTGGGTCGCTAAAAGTTATACATCAACATCGAAGAAGAAAGACACTATTGGTCAAAAATTAATTAAAGAAATTCGGGATTGACTAAGTTCAAAACTGGCGGACGGAAAGATTAATATTACCAACCCCAAAATTAAAAGAACAAAATTCAGTAAAGACAAAACTTAAGAACACAAAATGTCTTAATGAGAGTTCATTCCATTGCGCCAGAGTGTGTTACCACAGGTTTTTTTGGTAGAGACATCTGTTAGAGAATGTTCACACTTCTTGATCAATGAAAAACAGAAGCAAATCAAAAATACTCAGTGACCTCTTCTGATGACTAGTAGAGTTAGTTCAGTGGTTAAAGTTCTGGGTTTCTGCAGTAGAGAAGTTTCAATTGGCGCAAGATTTGAACTTGCGTCGCGTAGAGGTGTACCGTCCGGTACATTATTATTATTATTATTATTATTATTATTATTATTATTATTATTATTATTTCGACAACACTTTTCTGAACTGATGCGATATTCGAAATTTAGGCATTCACCACGACTACATGATCATTGTCCCCTTTCTAACTTTTACTCAATTTGAACACTATCTTAAAGAATGTTGGCACATAATTTAAACTTCGCATTTTTACAGTTTCTCGACGTGATTTTACTGCCCTGAGAAGTTTCACACGACGACCAGAAATATAACATATTCGCCTGATCATTATTAAATATTAATTCCACACACGCACGGAAAATTTTATTGGGACAAACAAATTCTAAACTACAACATTGATACAAAATATAGACACAGACCTGTAATATGAGTCATCCTGGAGATTCCGGCAACATTTAGCCAGCTTCTCTCTTATTTAACAGATAATGGCTACAATAGACATCATCTGATATATATATAACTTAAACTACACAGATTTTGCACTTGGTATAGATTAACACCGCAAATGACGCACTTTCTTCGCGTTGTAACATGCGACGAGCATCCTTCTCAAATGGCGACTGCCACTGTTTTCCCTGGATCCTGCTTTCGTTCAACCTACTGCTGGCCAAGTGTTTCAAATAGATAACAAAAATCAGACCTCACTGGCTAGCCTCCAGACTCCCTTTGACAATATCAAACACATACAGTTGTAATACAGAGAGAAACTCACCTGCGCATTTTAAACATATATCTAAGCCTTCACAGTTTTCATGGGCGGAAGCTCAGGAAAATTTCTATCACCTTCCATTTAAAATTCTACTTGAACCATTGACACGAAAATATAACAAGTGATTTTGAGAACAAAACCCCGCACTTTCTTGCACTTTCAGTTTCTCGAATGTGTGAGGATTTGTTCGCTACACTTCTTACTTCAGTATACTGCACAAGTAAAAATCACACACTGTTAGATGCGTGCAACGAGGGGGAAATAGAGCAGTACTGATCACTCTGTCTGCAGACACTTCAGAGATTGTACGAAGGGAATCTTCTGCTGTATGAATCTTGTTGAAACCACCCACGCGATTTTTCTTCTTCCGTTAACTGACGGAAGAACGGTGTCAGAATGTCTTCTTGGTACCTCTCTATATTTACTGTGGTCTGGAAAAAAATAGGCCTAATTGTTTGTCTTGCACTAACAGCACAGCATACTCCAATCTTCCTATCATAAACACCATAGGATTTTCCGCACACCAATACAGAGAGTTATGGCTTTTCACATCACCAGAACTTTCACATACTAGAAAAAGATGTTGCAGTGATAACTGCCTCACCATGTTAACAGCTCAGATTCAGACTGGCAACTGATGCTTGCCAGGTCCAACGCATGCAGGCTACTTGCAAGGTCAAGAACTACGTGCGCTCCTCCCATGCTGCAACTTACGGATCGGAGAATAAAATCGCTCTTAGTTTACATGAGAGACCCTGTAATAATGAGGACTTCGAGACTTGGTGTACTTCATTTCATCTTCTTTAGCTCCTCGACTGAGCCTGGCATCTGACCGTATAATTTGGTTTCACCTCATCCCCGGCCCCGAATCTATTGCTGATCTAAGAATAGCGTGGGATGAAATTAAGAAGTGATACTGAAGTTCTTATAACGAACCACTCAGTATCACAGAATTATTGTAATCACAATTATACGTTTCAGAAAGAAGCGAGATTCCTTACAAGAACTAGAGTTCACTGCTGCAGTATTTGTTAATTACCTTCAAGACGCTACAAAATATGCTGATCAGTGTTCGCATATCACGAGAGCTAGCTTAATTAGCGCTTTGTAAATATATGTTAATAATTTCAAATTGACTACGTCTTAGAAGTGGCACTTAGCTCCTCGCAGACAGTTGCCTATCTAGAGCCTCTTATTTATCATGCGTTCTATAAATATTTATTATCCACCTTATTTCTTCTTACCAGCAGGCAATTTTATTTTGCTTCAAATATTATCCGTATGTGCTGTTCACTTTATAACGTAGGTACATGTTGTTTATGAAAGAAATCCCAACTGAATGAGTCGGAGTCACGTGATAAATGCGTACCTACTGAGTATGGGCCTGAAACATTATTGTTCGCATACATTAATTCCTCTACTGCGTGAATTATTTGTCGTTTCCGTTTGGTGAAGAAAAATTGGTAAAGCTTCCCGAAACACTCACCAGCGCAGGAACCGCTGTTTAATGTTCTTTTGTCACTGGGGACATAAGTTGGTTCTTGGCGACGGGTACTAACTGATGTGCCGTAATTAGATCCTGGTACTAACTTAGTTCCTAGAACCAACTTAATTTATTCGTAGTTAGTTGCTACGGTCACAAATAAATTCTTCGTTGCTGTGGTAATCAACAAGTTGCTGTTCTGTGCGGAGGTTGCTATTTCAAGAGTAAGTTTGAATATTTGTTGTCGTTTTATGTTAACCACAGCTTGATAACTAGAAAAGGAATTGTGAGAAATGTGGTCATAGCACCAAACTCAGTGTTCGGCGAGGGAGGTGCTCTCCAATAAGGTATACTCAATTTTGGTATAAATCTTCCTTCTTCCTATGTACGGTACGTTATACTTCGTTTATGTGTATGTATGGAATATTTTTTTAGCAATCGTCTACCCTGGATCATTACTATTACTTTTTAGAAAAAAGTTACTAGCCATGGAACAATCACAGATGTTTTGATTCCTCCTGTAAAATAGATGTTATTATTACCTTCATAATTTGCCTGGTATCGATTAAAAGACTAACATCAGCGCAATCCATTCTTTACAGTGGTCAAATTTGACAATAATCATCACTCTTCCTTTCCCCTGGACGAATGAACGAAACATTATGGCTAGCCCTGGACCATTTAAGTATGTTATTGTTATTTATCCGGCAACAGTTCAGTTAGTTCAGCACTTTCTCCCGGCTATTGACAAAATCATTAGACTTGATAGGTTAGGTCCGATTAGTGACAAAACCATTGGTCTGGATTGGTAAGCCCGTTGGACTGTGATGAAGGAAAGGGGGTCTGGGGGCGTAAGCCCCCAGGTTAGGGCGGCGAAGCGACTTTAGGCCTCATGACATCAGTGCAATCTACACATCACTGTGTCCAGTTTTAAAATTAACACGCTTCGTTTTCTCCAGACGAAACGTAATGGTTCGCCCTAGACCATTTAGAAAGGTTATTAATCTTCCTGTCCAAAATCCTATTTCTATAACTTTTGTCCCATATGAATTACAGGAGTGACATCAGCGCAATCTATGCTTTACAGGGACGAGATTCGAAATTACTGTATGGCTAGCCCTGGAACACTCAAAAATATTATTTTTGCTCCTTGTTATTGATATTATTAATCATGGCTGGCGGTGGTACGAATGTACTCTGCCATTGGCTGAAGAACTACCCAATGAAACGACACTACCCTAATGCAAGACAGCGAGATGTTACTATTGTTACTAATTACATATGCTTATTCTTTCCATTCTTCCTCCCAACTGCAGCGGTGATTAGTGTGTCAGTAACATTGCCTCATCGTTTTAGGCCTTTTTGTACCGCCTAAGTTGGTCATAACACCTCGCTGTCTTGAATTAAGGCAGCGACGTTTCATTGGGCTAATCTTCAACCAATGGCAGACTCCATTCGCGCCACCGCCAGCCATGATTATTATATTGTTTATACTGGAGAGGGTTATGTGAAGTTTTCCCAAACATTTCAAGCTTTAAAGTTCTACTTGCGTTCAGTTCTACAAATAGTTCATAATTGGAGCTAATACCTTGACCGTCGTATGTGATGTGGCTTGCCATAATGGAATATATGTAAGATTTTTCGCGATTTATACTAGGTCCGAGTCCCCCCACCCCCCAACCACTGATCCTTTTTTGGAGAAGTGATCCGGTCGTCGTGTGATAGCGGATTGACATTCAAACATCATGTATCTAGGATTTCGGCTCGGAGGTTCAAACGTCTTGATGAAATTTATTAGACCTATCATGCAAGCCGACAATGGCGTCAGCTTAGAAAACAAAACGTCCGTTCGGCCAATCTTCGAATATGCCAGTCCCGTCTGGGGAATCGCAGCCAAAACGCACCTGGATCAAGTCCAACGTATAGAAAATCGTACCCTCCGTATGATTTCAGGTGCGCAATGGCATGAACGAAATCGAAAAGTCCATAGCGACCTTCATACTGATATAATCTATACCAGAATTCTGAGGTCCGCATTTCGAAGTTGGTTCGCCACAAAAGACCTAAGTCTTACTAAGTTTATCACTCTTCAGGGTCCAGGTCGATTCCCTTCATAAACTACTACCACTTCCACATCTAGCTGAGTATATTGTCGAAAGTGCACTCAAGGCCCACGAGGCCGAAGGGCTAAAATTGCTCTATGGATCCGTCGAGCCGGGTGTATGGTCTGCTAAGTTTTTAACATTATAAAGACCGATCATTGCTGCCTACTGGCCATGGGTACGTATTGCAAGGCACAAGTAGGTCATTAATGTCTCTGATGTTGAGCCAGAGGTACTCCTGAAGTCTGCGGTAATCTGATGGGGAAGACCCACGGAAAATAAACGGTGGTTGGTACGCGTGGATGTTGACGGGTTCTGATGGCAGTAGTGCGTGAACAACATTCGTACATGATACTCCGTGTGACTGCGAGTGAGAAACGGTTTCTTGGAGAAATCTTCCTCCTGAACGTTTGAGATTTTCTTCTCAACTTCTCTGCGAAACGTAAAGAATTTCACCTTATTTTCTTGACACGGCATAAGCCCAAAATGCCTATAGCATGTTGTCATTGATGCTTTCACGGCCCGTACTTACAAACAAATCTCACAGCAGAAGAAGTGAAGGGAACTGACTACCTGCCTTACATTCACAACACCACAGATCGAATTTGCAAGGTCCTTCTCAAACACAATATAAAAACCGTGTTTGGCACCGTCACAGTCTGGGTAAAACCAAGGACAAATAATTTGTATACGAAATTCCTTGTACTTGCAGTAAGGTATACATTGGCCAAACCTGGCGGTGCATTGGTACTCGTATCGAGGAACATGAAGGAAATATTCGTCTCAACCAACCAGACAAATGGGTAATAGCTGAGCACGCCCTATCGTCGGGTGATGATGTCATGTTCGAAAATGCTTGAGCTCTTAGCCACACTAACACTACAGGCCCAGGATTATACGGGAAGCCGTGGAAATACGTATAAGTCCTAACAATTTCAACAGGGACACCGGCTATCAATTAAGTAATACCTTGTTACCAGCCTTTAAGGATTTACGTAGGTAGTTCCCTTCCCTGTCCCTTCACTATTGTTATTTCGTTGCGGTGTTTTTCCCGATTCGTACGTTCCTCATCGCCAGATGTTTCATTCTAGACTCGTGTCAATGTCATACATTCTTATGTTATGTGACCCTCTCAGACTGATTCTGATGATTCCGTCAGCCTCCGCTTCGAATGCTAGCGCTGTACCGTGTCCGTGGAACCATCTGGTGATGAATGAACGTACCATTCCCACTTCTACTAACGCCTAAAATCAAACCTCATTATTTGAGAAGCCTTTCTCGTGGACAGTCGAGATTTTCTTCTGAAGTTCTCTGCGAAACGTAAAGAATTTCACGTTATTTTCTTGTCACGGCATAAGCCCAAAAGCCTCCATCATGTCTGTAAACAAGACATTGAAGAGCATTTCGAAGTGGTATTTACCGTATTCCTCATCGATGGCGATGAACCTTAGACAACCTACAATAACCATGTTTGTCCAGGATTCCTGCAAGTGATGTCACTTTTAAAAGGCACTCTCGTACACGTTCACATTTCTGTACTGAAACTCTTTTGAGAGAAAAAAAATATTTGCCATGATTTCTGAATCAACCCTCGTATTGCTGGGTGCCTAGCGGTCATCAAACGTCAAGATCTGACAAAAACAAGATGTTGAATATTTGCACGAATGAAGTACTTACTCCCTTCGCTCTACCATCCTCTGCTCTGGATGTTCATATCCTCTATCACCGCCATCACCTTCCTACTCTTGAAATGTAACAAACCATTCCTGTTACCGTCAAATGTGATGTGTTTCAGGCCTACATTTCAGTGGCTATTGTAGATCTACAAAATGATCAATCTGAAAGTTAGCGACTTTGTATTTATATCACTATCTGTACGTTTCTGTTTCTTTCTCGTTTCAGGACTTAACACAGTTAGTTTTTAAATCTGACAGTTTAGTTTTATTCCTCCAACGTTAAATCAGCTTTTAATAAAATCTGAGTTTGACGTTCGATAGTTTTGGCAAAGATGCTTGTGAACAGATTTGTGATGTTCTTCCTTGGTCTGTTGCAGCTCCAAGCGCGGACTGGATCTGGGACTGAGCCGTGGATTCTCAGGCTCACAGGCAGCTAAACATCTGATGGGTCTCGCCGCAGCCAACTATGCCGGCGGTCCAGGAAGAAGGCGACGTAGTCCCAACATGGCGTAAACGACTTCTACGGCACTATTCATCAACAATGATCTCATTTGCATTCCATAGTTCTGCCGACTTTTGACTTCTCCCTCCCTCCGTCAGACGATCCCTGTTTAGTTTTCTAACAAGACAATCACAAACAATACGTTCTCTACTGCTAGGTGTAATTACTTTTCTTGGGAATAAATATTGATGTATTATAGCAAAGCATAATTATAAGAATAATAAATAATTAGAACCTTGTGATAAACTCTAAGGAATCAGTCATTACCCTCCCGTTTAATTTCCAGAGATCTTCAACATCAAGATACCAGCCGGACACCAAATTATTAGAGAAAATAATGTATGGAGGCTAATTTCTTCACCATTAGCAGGCTTACTTCTACCACATTATTGTTTATTCTTGTACCACTTTTCCACATCTGTCGGGTCTTGGGTGCAAACTGTGTCACACATGTCGCCCTGTTTTTCGGCCGAATGCCCTACCTGACGCCAACCCTATATGGAGGGATGTAATTACTATTGTGTGTATCCGTGGTAGTTGGGAGTGCAGCGTGTTGTCTGAATATGAAGAGGAGAGTATTGGACAAACACAAACACCCAATCCCGGGCCAGCAGAATTAATCAGACGCTATTAAAATCACCGGCCTATCAGGAAATCGAACCCGGGACCCTCTGAACTGAAGGCCTCAACGCTGATCATTCAGCCAAGGAGTCACTTATTACCCCCTCATTAATATAGGCTATATACATTTGACACCTTATCAGGGGAGCAGAAAGTTTCGTTTTCTACAAGTTGCTTTACGTCGCACCGACACAGAGAGATCTTATGGCGACAGTGGGACAGGAAACGGCTAAGAGTGGGAAGGAAGTGGGTCGGTTTTCATTAAGTTACAGCCGCAGCATTTGCATGGTGTGAAAGTGTGAAAATGATCTCCCGGGACTGCAGCTACCGACCTCGGTAAGCAGGAAGTTTAAACACAGTAATATTGTGTGTCCGTCCGCCTCTGTAGTGTAGTGGTTAGCGTGATTAGCTGCCACCCCCGGAGGTCCGGGTTCGATTCCCGGCTCTGCCACGAAAATTTGAAAAGTGGTACGAGGGCTGGAACGGGGTACACTCAGCCTCGGGAGGTCAACTGAGTAGAGGTGGGTTCGACTCCCACCTCAGCCATCCTCGAAGTGGTTTTCCGTGGTTTCCCACTTCTCCTCCAGGCGAATGCCGGGATGGTACCTAACTTAAGGCCACGGCCGCTTCCTTCCCTCTTCCTTGTCTATCCCTTCCAATCTTCCCATCCCTCCACAAGGCCCCTGTTCAGCATAGCAGGTAAGGCCGCCTGGGCGAGGTACTGGTCATTCTCCCCAGTTGTATCCCCGACCAAGAGTCTGAAGCTCCAGGACACTGCCCTTGAGGCGGTAGAGGTGGGATCCCTCGCTGAGTCCGAGGGAAAAGCCGACCCTGGAGGGTAAACAGATGATGATGATGATGATGAATATTGTGTGTCCAAGAGGCTTAAAAGCGAGTGTTAGTGCTACAAAATGGAGGTCATCAAATATTTATTTCAAATGTATTCCTATGTTATTTCTTCCTAAATCTACTGTATTCGTTTTTCAGAAGAGAAATTATTTCCTGTACTTTCTGTTAACCGATAACAAAACAGGTAAACCGTTATAGTCTTATCGAAAAAGGAGCATGCACACAGGTGTCAGGTATTTGCCATAGTTACACAAGGTGTTCCGAAACAACGTATGAGCGTTAGAGGGTTGGTCATACTGTCATTTTATCAGCTGCTGAATTTAGCCAATCAGATGGGCTTAAGGTCGCCTTGAGAACACCAGTCGACGCCAGGGAAGGGACACATCCTAGCTGAGCTTGGCTCTCAGTTCATAGGATCGTAGGTTCGATTGCAATGGCGTGTGATTAATTCTTCTGGCTCCCGGACTGGTTGTTTGTGTTTCCCTCCTCTTCATATTCAGACAACACACCACACTAAGCTCACCGGACAAAACATTAGCCGCTCTAGGAGCAAACATTACAAGCATCATTTAATGCCATGTCTCTGGGCTTGATAACCGCCTGGAAGTGAGTCCACAAGGTTGTGCAGGTGAGGCCACTCGCTGAGGACTTGATCGCACAATTCCACCTCATTGCGGGGTGCTGAAGTCGGCGTTTCACCCGCTGTCCCAACATCTCTCACAGATTTTCAATGGGGTTCAAGTCAGGTGATTTTGCAGGCCAGTCGAGATGTAATAGGGTGGGGAAGTGTGCATGAACCAAGTCACATTATGTGTCCAGCCCGATGAACTTGGCTGTTGTCATATTGAAAATCGGTGTATCAATAGCATACTCAGCATGCAGATGATCATGCTGGTTCATGTTAGTGGTCACTTCAGTGAGCGGACCCAATCTGTGGTACGAAAAACACCCCCAAAACATCACAGAGCCACCTCCGGCATGAACCTAACTTTGGACGCATCCAGGATGGAATGCTTCATCTGGCCTTCGGTACACTGCACGATGTGCATCGGTGGAATATCGGCAGAAAACTAATTTGTCAGACCACGTTACGTTCCGCCAGTCACCTACTGTCCACGTTCGATGATTTCTAGCCCATTGAAGACGCGCACCTAACGTGCTTGTGTGAACAAATGCTTCTTGCAAGGTGACAGACTCCAAATGTTGATTGCATGCAGTTCCCGTCGTCTCGCTAACAGGTTGGGAAGGAGCTTTATCCACTGACTGCAGCAATTCCTGTCGGGGTTGAGCCCATTTTCAATAACAAGCCGTGAAACGCGTCTCCGTCCCTCTCAGTCAGGATCTTATTCCGACCGGAATTCTGACGTCGTGTTTCGTGGCCACGTGTAGTACACCACTGCTTGTAGACACGTTGATCAGTCCGCTGCGAAACGCCAACAAATCCAGCAACTTCACACATCCTATGGCCATGGGCCCCTGTTTGCCACTCTGTCACATGCTTACCTCTACGTACACTGTCCGCTTGTCTCACTGATCGCTACTGGCGTATGCTCACGTAGACGCAGTGCACGTGCGGTTGAACATGGGACTTGTTCACTGCTCATTTGTGCAGGCTTAATGATCCATCTCTGCGTGTGCACCAGGGTGTTTAATGTTTCGTCCAGTGAGCTTACCGACCATCACAGAAACACGCAAGAGTGATGACATCGCTGCACATAGTGTTGGCGTCAGGAAGGGCATCTAGTCGTAAAAAGGTCCAAATCGACAGAGTTCGCATCGCGCCGTCACAAGGCGTGGGAAGAGCGGCAGAAGAAGAAGAAGAAGAAAGAGAGGAATAGACCGCCTAATCTGTAGAAGTACAAGTAATGCTCGTGTGGAGGCCGAAGAGAGTGAGGCTGATCACAGGTAACCTAACCCCATGGCACCAAGCCCTGGAGGGCCTTGGCCTACCAAGCGACCGCTGCTCAGCCCGAAGGCCTGCAGATTACGACGTGTCGTGTGGTCAGCACCACAAATCCTCTCGGCCGTTATTCTTGGCTTTCTAGACCGGGGCCGCTATGTCACCGTCAGATAGCTCTTCGATTCTAACCACACACGCTGAGTGGACCTCGAACCAGCCCTCGGATCTAGGGAAATATCCCTGACCTGACCGGGAATCGAACCCGGTGCCTCCGAGTAAGAGGTAGGCACGCTACCCCTACACCACGGGGCCAGCCACTGATCACAGGTAAGTCATCGCTATTGTTCCCAACTGTGTTCAAATTTAATTCTGGGGTGGAGCCGCGAAGACTCTTATTATTCAACAGTTGAGTGGTAAAACTGTGACAATGAACAGGACACGTTTATACAACATTTCGATGACACGTTACGTCATAATTCTAGTTAATACAGGAAAAATAATGAATAACCCTACGCATAGGTAAATGCTCAACAAATTTCAATATTGCATTCACTATACAAGGAGACACGTCAATTGGAACACATTTAGTAAGTTCCCTTATCTGTTCAAGGTTCAAGGTTTGAGCGTCGTGTACATAACTCATTTCGACGCGAAACCTTCGCATTTTATTTACATTCCTCGATGAACTCCTCATTTAATGTTAAAAACATGTACAGTCGTGTTCATATGAAACAGAATACCTTGAAAGATTAGAACTAGGAAGTTCATGTTCACAGGACATGTTCATTAGTATGTTCTGCAGAAACGATTAGCATTTCAGTCACAAACGTTCAGCATGTGTGCTGTTGTCTGGTAGGCAGTGGGTCCTCCATGGGCACTTTTAACTTGTTCCACGCGTGATCGCATCGACGCGTATAATGAGCGAATGGCGTCCTGAGGTATAGCCATCCATGCTGCATTCACCTGGTTCCACAGTTCATCTTTAGTGGTTGGCATTGGGTCACAGCGCCGCATCCGTCATTTCACCATATCACATATATTTTCGGTTGGTGACAAGTCCGGTGATCGGGCGGGCCAGGGCAACAGTCTGACATCCTGTGACAACAACAAGGCACGTGTTCGTGCAGCAACATGTGGTTGGCCTGCTGATGTATGGCGTCTGGGGTGTCGCGCAGAAAGGATATGGCTACGGGTCGCAGGATGTCATTCACGTAGGTCAAACTGGTCACAGTGCCCTCGACACATACCAGCTGTGATTTGTGGTTGTACCCAATAGCACCTTGATTTGGCGCTGTATGTCTTGTGCGAATGCAGTCAATGTGATGGCTCTCCCCCTGTCTGTGGCGAACCAAAAAGCGGTCATTATTTTCAAACAAACAGAACCTGGATTCGCCGAAAGAACACTATCTGCTGCCATTCCTGTCCCCACTGACGTCGTTCCATACATTATTGCAGTCTAGCATGTTTATGCACATTAGTCAAAGGTAGCGGAGTAGTGGACGAATCGCCGGTAACCCAGACCGTAATAAACGGCGACGGACTGTCACTCCTGATAGTACACAATGTGTTATACTGTTTCACTGTTGCGCCAGAGCCGAGGAGGACGAAGATCTGTCCTGCAATGTCATTCGAATGAGGTATCGATCTTCTCGAGGGGTGGTCTGGGTGGCGAGACCAGACATATCTCGTCGTGTTCTACAGCCTTCTGTGAACCAATCTGTACACACCCGTTGCACTGTCGACACACTTCGCCCCACACGAGCAGCAATTTCCCAGATGGATGCATCACGTTCTCTCATGCCAATATTGCGCCCTTTTTCAAACTCACTCATTTAATGGTACGGTTCTCGCATACGTCTGCGAGGCATGCTGCACGTCTGTTCAAGTCGCACTGATTCATCACCTTCGGTTTATAGCGGCAATGAGAGCCTCAGTCGGTGGTGCGCCGAGATATCGATGTGGACCTTGAATCTGAGGGCCGACATGGTTCAAATGCTAATCAATTCTTCAGAACATACTAATGCACATGTCCTGTGAATATGAGCTTCCTTTCAAGGTGTTCTGGTTTTTATGAACATGAGTGTACTTTGTAGACAATAACATAATAAACAAGGCCTCAAAATGCAAAGAATAGGTGGTATACGAATGGGATGCAAGAACAAAGGAAATGGAATTCACTGTTTAGGTTTAGCGGATGATATTGTGGTTCTGTCAGAGTCAATAGAGGAGGCACGGCAAGACAGGCCTACGGATCGCCTTCCAGAAGATACAGCACCCAGATGGATGGCAGTTGAAAGAAGATTCAGAAAGTGGAGGAATTCAAATATCTCGGATAGTGGATAGACAATAATATGTTCTTCGGACATATCTAAAGAATGAACTCGGGAAGGCTGACCAATCAGATAATAAGATCTTTAAGACCAGGAAAACTACGGTGCACTGGTATCAGGAGGCGAAGAAGGACCTGGAAGAAATGGGAATACAAAAAACGGAAATCAGCAAGAGGGATGCTTACAAATCGAGGATCAAGGTACCAAGAGATTTCAAGGAAAAGTTAGATCCCGTGGACAGGCGTAAGGAGGAGAGTGAAGGGATGAAGGAGTACTGGACGAGCAGCAAAGCCCAGAAACAGATGAAGCTGAATTCGAATAAACTTGGTCCGTAGTCGGCTGAAACTAAAGAAGAAGAAGATACAAAATTATCTAAGTTAATTTATTACCTTATGATCGTTTGAAGTATGAAAAACACAACACTGACATAACATTACTTCTTTTGGAGGTACGTGAAATCCGAGAAGTGGAGAGTTCCGAGAAGGTGCTCACTCAAGAGCCGAGCATGTGTCACTCTCTAAACGCTTTGCTGTTCTGTTTTGCATGGCCTTTTATTTTGATATCAAAAGCCACGGGATCTCCATTTTTATGTGGATTCTGGCCAACACGACTTACATTTCCTTTCTTAAATCTCACGTGCATTGGCCGGGAATCGAACACTGAGTACCTGGGTGAGAAGCCAGTAGCGATGCCACTGGAATTGTTTCTATTGGACCGTATTTTGTCTCGTTTTCACTGCGGAGTCAGGGTTTGTAGGAGATCTGGGAGAGTTTGTACAATTTTACGGCTCGATGTCCTTCTGGACGCGGACCATTACAGAAGAAAGGCTGTGTGTTAATTTGGTAGTGGTGAGTGTGTGCTTGCTACAAGTGTTGAAGATGACAGAAACACCCAGTCCCAGAGCCATAGGAATGAACTTGTAAATGTAATAATGCCTCGCACGGACTGGAATCGAAGCCGGGGCCTCAAGAGTCGAGGGCTACTATGCTATGCAACCGGAGGGTCGTCTGTTATTTCCTAGCTGATGTACCCGTGCTTCGCTATTGAATTCTCAGATAAACTCTCTTTATAGTTTTCCCAACTGAAGTCAACATAGGTCATTACAATGACATCAGTTGGAATATCGCAATTAAAAGCAATGCAATCACATAAAATATTCGATCTAATGAAAAATCATACATTTTCTCACTTTTAACGAACTGTACTGTGCCGAGTTCACCTCTACCACAACTAAAATGTTTCTGTTCCTCCCCTCAAGGTACCTTCCCCTAAACTACAATTTCAACCAGGGTGAATAAAATTATTTAAAGCGTAGACTGTAGTTCCTTATTCTCCGACTTTACATACCGATTTTCATTAAATTCTGTTTACCCCTTCTCTCGTGACTCGGCGCTGACATGGACTTAGCAACAAAAATGCAAATACATGAATTTCTGTTATCATAGCCGGTACAATAAAAATATATAAGACATAAATGATCGAAAATATAATACTATATAAGTTCAGTTACGTATTATTTATCGGCAGGGCCATTAATAACATAAATATTTGAGAATTACATTTTAGGTCTTCCCCTAAACTAGCTATTCTGGCGAGATTCCTACATTCCGTTTGTGAGTGGTTTGAATCCCGCTGTCTGCCGTCTTGAATATAGTGTTCCGCGGTTTCCTCTTTTCACATAAGTGGAAAGAATCATCATCACTGGTATAGGTGAAGCTACGCTTAACGTCATATTGTTGAATAGTTACCGAACGTTCATTACGTTGTTAAATTTAAAGCGTGAAATTACGCTCTGTACTGTTACAAATCTCGGTCAATGTGCTAGTGCTAGTCGTTCCTCTGGAAAGAGGATAAGCATATTATTATTAATATTATTATTATTATTATTATTATTATTATTATTATTATTATTATTATTATTATTATTATTATTATTATTATTATTGACAGTGGACGCTCGAACGTGCAGACGCACCAGCAGGCCGCAACCGGTTTAAATTATATCGCACGTACCCTAGCAGCCTCATTAGTAGCTACCGCCAGCCACTTCGTTGCAGTTTTTGCAAAGACAACTTTCTTAGAAAGGTATGAGCTACAAACCTGCGGCAGCGCAGGTTAGTCGTGCGGTTAGGGGCGCGCCGCTATGAGCTTGCATGCGAGAGATACTGGGTTCGAACCCCACTGTCGGCAGGCCTGGAGATCGTTTTCCGCGGTTTCCCATTTTCACACCAGGCAAATGCTGGGGCTGTACCTTAATTAAGACCACGGCCACTTCCTTCCCACTCCTAGGCATGTCCTATCCCATCGTCGCTATAAGACCTACTTGTGTCGGTGCGACGTGAAGCAAGTTATATTTTTAAAAAGAACCTTGCGACATTGTGATCGATCCTCTGTGTTTTTGGCGGTTGAGTTACCTTTCACCCTGTTGTTCCAGCCATAATAGACCAACAGATATGACGTGAAAAATAGCTTTCAGTTTAAATATTGCGAAGAAAGGTCATAGCGAGAGAGGAAAGACGACTACCTGCATTCTCCAATACGTGAAAACTAAGAACATGTTTTAGGTATGTGCCCCACTTAATGCAGCATACAGAAGAGGTCGAACACGAGAGCTTCTCTTTTAAAGCAATGGGTCAATGTTACTTGCGGAACTGTACTCTACTTGGTTCGGAAAACGAAATATTAATTAAATTAAAAATCTCACTGCCACTGATTAAAAAGGACACCACCCTTCGCGACTGGCGAGAAGATGTTGTGGGCAGTACTTCACGCACTGCAGGGAGACAAAAAAATATATACACATGACACACACACGGCAACTCTTAAACATATAAAATGTATACAGACACGTCCGCCTCTGTGGTGTAGTGGTTAGCGTGATTAGCTGCCACCCCCGGAGGCCCGGGTTCGATTCCCGGCTCTGCCACGAAATTTGAAAAGTGGTACGAGGGCTGGAACGGGGTCCACTCAGCCTCGGGAGGTCAACTGAGTAGAGGTGGGTTCGATTCCCACCTCAGCCATCCTGGAAGTGGTTTTCCGTGGTTTCCCACTTCTCCTCCAGGCGAATGCCGGGATGGTACCTAACTTAAGGCCATGGCCGCTTCCTTCCCTCTTCCTTGCCTATCCCTTCCAATCTTCCCATCCCTCCACAAGGTCCCTGTTCAGCATAGCAGGTGAGGCCGCCTGGGCGAGGTACTGGTCATACTCCCCAGTTGTATCCCCCGACCAAGAGTCTGAAGCTCCAGGACACTGCCCTTGAGGCGGTAGAGGTGGGATCCCTCGCTAAGTCCGAGGGAAAAACCGAACCTGGAGGGTAAACAGGTGATGATGATGATGATACAGACACACTCACACTGTTTCATATATTTATAAATAGTTATGCATGTTTCCTTGCCGATTAAGTAACGCTGGAAAGAAATATAACTATTCCACACAGGTGTGACGTCGACCTTCGATACAGCTGCTACCTCGCTCTTCCAAAGAACACTCACTCGCTTGTCTTAGCTGATCGCAAGCACTTGTCAAAGATCTGGAAGGTGCTCATAGCCTTGGAAGTCACTACAACTTACAACCACCGCGTTCTGTGAACGTATCTCTAAATATGCTGCGTACAAGGAGGTTGCTCAAATTATACTTTTCATAACTTACTTAAAATTTGAGGGGGTTAGAAGCAAAGTGGTCCAAGTGCCAAAATTTTAAAACTGGAGTTAATATGCGGCAAGGAATCTGGTTGGGTGCAGTTGACAGTCCAGCAATCCACCTTTTGTCTGGCGGTGGAAGGAGATTTGCCTCCAAACTGCTTAAAATAAGCTTCTTGGAGTAAACCTGACGATTGTGCCAACGTACCGCGCAAGTTTTAAGTAGTGAGAATGACTAGTGAAGACTTCCATTCAGCTGAAAACATAAACACAGTGTTGTGGGGATCAGCAAATTTCTATGGATGCATTTAATGAAGTACCATCCATTCATATCTGTACAGGTATATCTTAACAAGCAGCTGTGTTATGAATGTTTTATCTCTGTTTACAAATGGTAGATAGAAATTGTAAAACATATCTGTAAACGTAGTACTTCATATATACCCTAAGTTCTTCCATGACAAAGAAAGCAAGCACTCGTGTATCAGAAAGAAACTGAAAGCCATGTATGTGTGATGTTAACGTGACGTATGTCACAGACTTCACTCACTCCAAGGTCTTAGTAATAATTTGCCATTCTTTGAACTGTGTTCATCTCATCATAAGAAGAAAGATTGAAGATAAAACCGTAATATATAGAGACCCATAATGCTTAGACTACGCTCTTATCAAAATCTGTATATTTCAGCTATTTTTAAATCATGTAGCAATTCTTCCACGCTAATAAATTTACTCCAGAGGTCGATACCCCCGCACCCCCTTCACATCTTCTTCCTCTTCCGCACATCACCTTTACCCTCCTCCCACCTTTTCCGCTCCTCCCCCCAACTCGCCGAATCACCTGGTCAGAGGAAAGGCGTGACCTTCTAGGTGGCCAGCCCATCCCCTTCAGGGAGGGGAATTAAAATTTTGTATAGATAGATAGACTACAAGTGCTCACTCAATGAGGATCTAGAGTTTCAAACTTACGACATAAAAACATCAGGTTCGGAGCTCAACAATTTGTACGAAGTTCCTCCAGAAATAACCACTCTGATACACTATTCTAGGGTATTTGACACCAATTCACCACGAACTTTCAGGTTTGCACGAAAAAAATTATTGTGCCAATGTGCTTAACACTTTACATACAAACGCACAACAAATTCATATTGATAATGTTTTTATTATCGTTCACCACATTTTTTCAGCAGGATACAAACTTTGCAGCTCCTTTTCTCAGAAGCATACTTTCAGCACTTATATCCGTTTGCTTCTAACCCCTATTTGTACACTCAGAAAATAGTACTATGTTTGTAGTTATATATTTCAATGGTGAATAAAATATAGTGTATATAACTGATGGATAAAGGTATGATGTTAAGCACGGCTATTGTATTTAACTTCCCACTTGAAAAAATGTTAATTGTTGCATAAATTACTACCAAAGAAAGTATATTCTGTTTTTAAAACTATTGAAAAATGCAATGTTTTTGCCTATGAAAATGTGGGTTGCGGGTCCGGCCTGAAATATCTGAAGCAAAGTTGAAAATAAGTCGAGTTTCTTAAAGTGACACATTGCAAGTTAAGAATATCACACAATAGAGTTAAGGTAGGCTGCCAAAGCCAGGCCCCAGTTCTTGGAGGGGAGTGGTGGCTCTGCTCCGTGTTCGGATAACACACAGCTTATCAATTAATATTCGATTTGCCTAATTAATGCAGACTTAAGCCTTGTTTCTGTAGTCGAGAGTATGAACAAGTGTATTTGACAAGTAAGTAATGTTTTATTTTACGTGGCATCTAACCAGGCACAGAAATGTATATATTACATTATAATACAATATATTTTATTATATTTTTTACAATTTGCTTTTCGTCGCGCCGACACAGATATGTCTTCTAGTGACGATGGTATAGCAAGGAAGCGCCTGTGGCCTTGATTAGGGTATAACCCTAGCATGTGGCTGGTGTGAAAATAGAAAACCACAGAAAACCATTTTCAGAGCTGCTGACAGTGGGGTTCGAACCCACTGTCTCCCAAATGCAAATGCGGGGATCCTGACCGCACGGCCAACTTGCTCGCTATTACAATAATTAATTATGTGTACAACATGACAAATTCTTATTAATATATGGATAATTAAAAAAGTCATGAAAAAATAAAAATTGGTTAAAAGTAGGCCTAATAATTATACTATATGTAAAAAAATAGGTAGTGTATGATATTCAATAACATTTGAACTTTAATCGTCTACCAAGACATCCGTGACAAGACAATGCTTGTAAGTAGGAGTATCAAGTTTACATAGGATCCAAAGAGTTTCTTTGAAGTGCGAAAATGGTGTGAAGTCTGTCTACAACCGCAGGGCAGACTGGCTCCTGAAAGAGCACCAGGTGGCGCTATACAACACATGATGAAAGGTGAGTGGGCCAGAAAGTGCTATTGCAACACCAGTCGTGCTTGGCAGCTTCACAGCCCAAAATGAGACTGAGATTTCAGTGGAAGCTACATTTTCCCCTGGACTTTGCGAAGAGAAAAATACTGCATCCATCAAAAGGTGAGATTTATGTCTTCCGCTCGGACCCTAACCTGTGCTCCTACATTTACTGGCATCCTTCTGCAGGAAGACATTTCGGCACCTTGACGTCTCTGAGGACCGTAGAAACGAGTTAGTGGAACGCAAAACCATTAACATCGAATCTAGAAAAGGAATCAAGTTCCAAGGAGAGGAAATTAAAAGAAACGCTGAGGCTTGTTGTTTAAAGGGGCCTAACATCTTACGGCATCGGTCCTCAAAAGAAACGAGTTTTCCCATTGAGAAAATACAATGATCGTAAATATGTCCCTTGGTCATGCTAATTACAGATGGCAATAGCCATCAGACAGCCTGCACGGTTGCTAGGTAACACTGTCTGACCATCCATCCATACCTTACATCACAGCCTGCACGGTTGCTAGGTAACATTGTCTGACCATCCATCCATACCTTACATCACAGCCTGCACGGTTGCTAGGTAACATTGTCTGGCCATCCATCCATACCTTACATCACAGCCTGCACGGTTGCTAGGTAACATTGTCTGACCATCCATCCATACCTTACATCATAGCCTGCACGGTTGCTAGGTAACATTGTCTGGCCATCCATCCATACCTTACATCACAACCTGCACGGTTGCTAGGTAACACTGTCTGGCCATCCATCCATACCTTACATCACAGCCTGCACGGTTGCTAGGTAACATTGTCTGGCCATCCATCCATACCTTACATCATAGCCTGCACGGTTGCTAGGTAACATTGTCTGGCCATCCATCCATACCTTACATCATAGCCTGCACGGTTGCTAGGTAACATTGTCTGGCCATCCATCCATACCTTACATCACAACCTGCACGGTTGCTAGGTAACACTGTCTGGCCATCCATCCATACCTTACATCACTGCCTGCACGGTTGCTAGGTAACATTGTCTGACCATCCATCCATACCTTACATCATAGCCTGCACGGTTGCTAGGTAACATTGTCTGGCCATCCATCCATACCTTACATCACAACCTGCACGGTTGCTAGGTAACACTGTCTGGCCATCCATCCATACCTTACATCACAGCCTGCACGGTTGCTAGGTAACATTGTCTGGCCATCCATCCATACCTTACATCATAGCCTGCACGGTTGCTAGGTAACATTGTCTGGCCATCCATCCATACCTTACATCATAGCCTGCACGGTTGCTAGGTAACATTGTCTGGCCATCCATCCATACCTTACATCACAACCTGCACGGTTGCTAGGTAACACTGTCTGGCCATCCATCCATACCTTACATCACTGCCTGCACGGTTGCTAGGTAACATTGTCTGACCATCCATCCATACCTTACATCATAGCCTGCACGGTTGCTAGGTAACACTGTCTGGCCATCCATCCATACCTTACATCACAGCCTGCACGGTTGCTAGGTAACATTGTCTGACCATCCATCCATACCTTACATCATAGCCTGCACGGTTGCTAGGTAACATTGTCTGGCCATCCATCCATACCTTACATCATAGCCTGCACGGTTGCTAGGTAACATTGTCTGGCCATCCATCCATACCTTACATCACAACCTGCACGGTTGCTAGGTAACACTGTCTGGCCATCCATCCATACCTTACATCACTGCCTGCACGGTTGCTAGGTAACATTGTCTGACCATCCATCCATACCTTACATCATAGCCTGCACGGTTGCTAGGTAACATTGTCTGGCCATCCATCCATACCTTACATCACAACCTGCACGGTTGCTAGGTAACACTGTCTGGCCATCCATCCATACCTTACATCACAGCCTGCACGGTTGCTAGGTAACATTGTCTGGCCATCCATCCATACCTTACATCATAGCCTGCACGGTTGCTAGGTAACATTGTCTGGCCATCCATCCATACCTTACATCATAGCCTGCACGGTTGCTAGGTAACATTGTCTGGCCATCCATCCATACCTTACATCACAACCTGCACGGTTGCTAGGTAACACTGTCTGGCCATCCATCCATACCTTACATCACTGCCTGCACGGTTGCTAGGTAACATTGTCTGACCATCCATCCATACCTTACATCATAGCCTGCACGGTTGCTAGGTAACACTGTCTGGCCATCCATCCATACCTTACATCACAGCCTGCACGGTTGCTAGGTAACATTGTCTGACCATCCATCCATACCTTACATCATAGCCTGCACGGTTGCTAGGTAACATTGTCTGGCCATCCATCCATACCTTACATCATAGCCTGCACGGTTGCTAGGTAACATTGTCTGGCCATCCATCCATACCTTACATCACAACCTGCACGGTTGCTAGGTAACACTGTCTGGCCATCCATCCATACCTTACATCACTGCCTGCACGGTTGCTAGGTAACATTGTCTGACCATCCATCCATACCTTACATCATAGCCTGCACGGTTGCTAGGTAACATTGTCTGGCCATCCATCCATACCTTACATCACAACCTGCACGGTTGCTAGGTAACACTGTCTGGCCATCCATCCATACCTTACATCACAGCCTGCACGGTTGCTAGGTAACACTGTCTGGCCATCCATCCATACCTTACATCACAGCCTGCACGGTTGCTAGGTAACACTGTCTAGCCATAGGGTTCTTTTTTTGCTAGTTGCTTTACGTCGCACCGACACAGATAGGTCTTATGGCGACGATGGGACAAGGAGGGGCTAAGAGTGGGAAGGAAGCGGCCGTGGCCTTAATTAAGTTACAGCCCCAGCATTTGCCTGGTGTGAAAATGGGAAACCACGGAAAACCATTTTCAGGGCTGCCGATAGTGGGGTTCGAACCGACTATCTCCCGAATACTGGATACTGGCCGCACTTAATAGTGGTATTTACTCATTTTACTGTTGATTTGCGTGAAAGCAATTATTATCCGCCATTTGAGACAAAAATTACAATGAAATTTTATGGGTGCGATTCATTTACATAACAAAAGTCAGGACCACTAGGTAGTGACTGTATTCACTGTAACTTGAAGAGGTCAACTCTTCAACTCTAAGCAAAGTGTCAATGTGCCACCGATGTCACTCTGAGAGTGCTGTGTGTCGCCGCTGGACTAGAACGAATTCTTCACATCTCAGCTGTCAAACGCTGCAATTTATTCATTCATGCAAGGCCATTATCGACCGACGAGAAGCAGGCGAGGGTCCGCTCTTACAACAACTAGCCTCTGAAACAATATGCATAAATTCGATCTCTTCGAAACCTACAAGTCTGAGAAACTTATAGAAGTCTAACATTCTTTAA